>NC_031971.2:18627763-18947799 GCF_001858045.2 Oreochromis niloticus | reverse complement strand
TTTTGTTTTTTTCAACATATGGAAACAGAGGATGTTAGAGAAGAGGAGGCAAAATGCATCACTGCCAGGCAGTGTTTAGAAGACTGAAGGTCTGTGTGTGTGTGTGTGCGGCTGTCCTTTGCGCTCTGTCCACGGAGCTCGGAGCTGGTGCAGCATATTTCTGTTCTGGGTGGAAGCAGTAAGTGTTCAAAGTCATCCATTGTCCAGTTTCAATGTACAGCAGTGCAGGACAGGCTTGATCCAGTACTTTGTCGATCCATTTATGTGTTTAAGTCATCCACGCAGACACAAACACAACGTGAACTTGAATAAGAGAAGTCACATTGGCCTGTGATCATGTTCTGCAGCCTGTCAGCCCATCAGCTGTTGGTGTTAGTCTGCATCGAGCACTGTGTGGACGCGGACAGCTAAAAAGCGCTGTCGTGTGGCTTCAAGGGTTGCAATAAAAGCTCTGTGCAATGACACAAACCACTTTTTTGAATGAAAAAAGCAAAAAGGTTACTGCAAATGAAAATTTAGTAAGCTGTTGCGTTTCTTGAGTTTGTCAGGTTTAAAACAAGCCCCCCCTTTCTCATACATAGTGCCGCTGCAAGTCAAACTGGCTAACCGATATTAACGAGATAACTGTATCAAGTTTTTCTGTCTTAGATTTGTACTTTAGCAAAATGCACACTGAGCCCTCGATCCTACTTCTTCACGATGCTGCAGACGCATTCAACTCCAGGAACAGCTGGGTCTTTTTGATTGACTGGAGCCGTGATGGCACCCTCTCCAAGGCTTGAGGAACCTGCACAAAAGACGTTAGCAGAGACTGTCTGCTTTCACGTGGAGGATTTTGGAGAAGCCGGGTCTCTTCTTCAGAGCCTGAAAGTAAAAGAGAGTGCGATATCATAATCTCGTTTCCTGTAGAGACACACGATGTGTATGACTTATCTCAAAATACCTGCAAGCCAAATAGTCTATTCTCTATAAATCTCCATCTCGTCATGCTCTTTTTTTTTTTTCGTACAGATGCACCTTTTTTGCCCTTTATGCTTCACCTTTACATGACTTGTTTGACAAAACAGATGATTCACTTTGATGTTTCTTTCTCCACAGCAATCGTGAGGAAGGAGGGATAAAAGTGAATCAGAGCTGCTTGCACCTTTTTGAGAGAAAAGAAAAAAATACCTCAAACTAAAAAAATCTCTTGATTCTACAGCTTTGTGTGTGTGTGTGTGTGTGTGTGTGTGTGTGGTAAGCTTCAACAACAGCCAGAGCATAGCAGCAGCACATCCACAACAAACCACCACTGGGGCTTTGAGGACTGACTCATGGTCTAATGGTATGCAACTGTGATAAAGATAGATGCACTGTACCCACTTAACAACTATTGGCCTAACTCTTAGTCATGTGTATACAGTGGTGCAAAAAAAAAGAAAATAAATTCCCACGAAAGTGATAAAAGGACCTTTGTTACCAGATACAGTAACTACAATGTCAGACATTAACATTGCACAGTCGACCTTTGATGAGTGAATGGCTGTAACTTTAGTAAAATAGTAACTGCTCATTCAGGAGGACTCATAACGGGGGCTGACAAAGAATCAATTTCTTTGAGTGGGGGGTGTATATAAGAAGGAGTTATGTTTCCAAATTACAAATCATATTCACTCCTACATAAAAGTTACACTAACAAACAATAATACAAACTGATACTGTAAAGTTATTTAAACAAAAACCTGCTCTCGTTGGCTAAACTCTTTTTGTTTGTTCTGGATGTTTGACAGAACAGCACTAAGTCAGCTGTGATAGTCAGCTTTGCCTGAGAGAAAACAACAACAGCAGAAAAACACAGAGATGCAAAACAACAGCGAGATAAGGTGACGCCACCTTGGCACATTTTCTGGTGCTTGTGGTTTTGTATGACAGTCACATTGTGTTTGGCTGCATGTTTTTAGAAGGAAATAACACAGAATAAAGTTTCCATCAGTAGCAGGCTCGACCTCCTTTGGCCTTCAAAACTGCCTTAATTCTTCAAGGTGCTGGTGTGATGATATGCCCATACTGACATGACACCATCACACAGCTACTGCAGACTTGTCAGCTGCACATCCATGATGCGAATCCCCTATGCCACCACATCCTAAAGTTCCTCTACTGGATTGAGATCTGCTGACTGTGGAGGTCATTTTAGTACAGTGAACTCAACGTTATGTTCAAGAAACCAGTTTGAGATGGCACCCTGTGTGGTGTTCTGCTGTTGTAGCTGCCCTTCTGCATACCTCAGGGTTGCCTTCCTATCAGCTCAAAGCAGTCTGGTCATTCTCCTCTAACCTCTGACATCAACAAGGTATCTTCACTATAGGAACTGCTGCTCACTGGATATTTTCTATTTTCCAGACCATCTCTGTAAACTGCAGAGATGGTTGTGTGGGGATGTTTCAGTAAAAACGCAGTTTCTGAAATACTCAGACCAGCTGGCCTGGTTTAAACAGCGGTCCGCATCTAAAGTCACTAAAATCACCTCAGTGTGAACTTCCACAGGTCACCTCGATCATGCACTGCATTTTCTAAAACTGGGAATTTCATTTTAACTGAGACGTTAGCAGGCAGGTTTGGGTTTCTGTTGGTTTCCTCCTCTCGAGTAATGAGTGCCTGTAACTTGATTTTGTCTGTGAACAGTACTGGATGTCTCATCAGCTGAAAAACTGGTGTATCAAACTATGTATGTGCTGTGTGGGTGGACTGTGAGACACAAAGGTGCTGTTACCTGGAGCTTGTTAACCATCTCATCAAACAGTTTTCTAGCTTCTGGGCTGTTCGGGTCCTCAAAGTAATCTTCTATACCAATCTGAACCACGATGGATTTGAGGTTGCGGCAAACACCTACATAAATAGAAGGAGCGTTAACACACATAAGCAGCAACACCGGCAGTAATGTAACAGCAAAAACATGGCTCTGCTTAGAGTTCTGCTTTAATATTATTAACTACACAGCCACACTAGTTAACTGCAAAGCTACTTAGCCTGATCTGTTGTGTCAAACTCACTGTTGAAGTGGAGCAGGGCTTTCGGGGTGACTGGTGTGGAGGTGAGCACCAGCATCTCGAGGCCCTTCAAGCCCTCTCTGCAAACCTCTGCTGCCACCTCCTGGTTGATTTCACTCACATGGTCCAACTCTAACACCTGCAGGCGCATGCAGTTCCTCGCTGCACAGAGAGGGAGGATTTCAAAATAAAACACAGCAGAGGTTACTGCAGGACACAAAGACTCACTTATATTTATAGGAGCTGTAGCAGAAATGCAGGTCTTTTAAACTAAATAATGTCAGGACAACAAAGAATGGACAAGACTCATTTGGATAAAACCATCAAATACAAGAAAATACACAAAGTAATTAGATCAGTGAAGCTCAAACTAATTTGTAATCGCTAAGGAGTGGAATTACTATTCTAGTTTACCCAATGAGGCCAGTCCCTGAATCCCACACCCAGCACCGCCCACACCAAGAGCACGGAGGTGCGGCCAGCATCGTCCAATGGTCTGCAGACATCGGTTACTGAAGCGAGCGGGTTGTTGGCTGAAGGGAAAAGACTGGGTTTGAAATGTTCGTTCATTTGTTTGCAATCCTATATTTTAACAGAGCTTCTGGGTAACAGATGGAGTGTGTTACCATGGATGTAATGGCGCCACCTGTAGGGATATAATGTCTCTACATCCAGCTCCAAGGGCCCAGATAACCTCCTGACCAACTGGATCTGTAGCACTCCTGAAATAGAATACAAATGCACAAAAGTCAAATTGCACGCAATATTATACAGATTAGAGCATGACAGCAGGACAGTTTCTATTTGTTTTTATAGAGTGGTCTGAGTGTACGTTATTTCACAAAAGCCAGGACCTGGATGTCAGTGTGACAGTCTACCTGTATGTTACAGCCTGAAGGGCTCGGCAGTAGCAGCTGGCCAGCCAAAGGGAGCGATCAGTCAGCAGGTTGGGGCAGTGTGAAATCTTCAGTATCAGCAGGTTACTTCCTGTGGCCTTTAACAACGCCTCCAGACCCTCCTCCAGACAGCCACTTAGACAGAGATTTAAGGGAAGGTCAACAGAAAAAGACAGAAAGTCATTTTTTCGCTTTTTGACACTCCAAAAGTACCATTTATGAAAAATAACAAAAAACAGTGCACTAACATTTGCAGCATATCCAGGTTGGATCAGCGTAACCTGGGAGCACCTACTTAACTCTAATTCGTCTCCTTCACTCCACGTTCCACTCGTCCACCCATATCAAATATCTACTTTTCTACTTCCGGGAAATCCCAACTGATCTTTTACATGCTGAGCATAATCAGGCAGCACAAAAATGTCAGTATTCATCAGTTATCCTTCTCCTGGTAGCTTCTGCTTATCAATCACTCTTTGAGGAGTCATTTGGTATGTCGCTTAGTTTGACAGTTTGCACAGCAATGCTTAATGAAGCCAAAACAACACAGACTGCAGTAACAGGTGTGAATGAGCCACTGGGCAGTGATTTGAAAAGAGGAACTGAGCTTATTGGTCAAGCAGCGAGCTCCAGGGTTTTTTATCACATGGCCTGCTTGAGGTTGTCACCATGAGCTCTCATGTTAAACTGTCCAACAGTAAAAAAAAAAATAAGCATACTAAAAGTCAGATTTTTGGTTTTTGTAGCTGAAGAATTTTTTTAACAACTCATCCATTTTTCAGTTAAGATTTAAAGCTGTGAATTATTTTACCACGGACAGTTCAAGTCATTCAACTGCACCTCTCCACTGCGTCTCTGAGAGGTTTTAATACAGTCACAGCTTGCTGACGTTAGCTGATAGCTTAGCACTCCACCCTCTTGTCTGAAGGTGAAACTAAGTTAGCAACAACATCAACACGCGAATCCACAAAGCAGTGGAAGACACTGCGGTGGGAGTGACCATATTTTACATGCAGTCTTTGGCAGCTATATGTTGGATGTGTGCCTCACCGTGTGCTTTTCAGGTAATCCTCCTTGGTTTCCTTCTTGCCCCGCTGTCTTGGTTTAAGGTTTTGCAGGATCAGGGAGTGCGTCTGAGTGCACCACTGAGACATTGTGCTAAGAAACTGAGAAAAAAAATACATGTACATAAGAAAATACACCTAAAATAATAACAGTAAACACGTGCTTATCTTGACTGTTACATATATCACAATATCTTCATGTTCACTAAGCACCTTGGAAGAAATGCGAGCGTTCTCTAGAAGCACTCTGGTCCACACGGCTGGGTGGCGGGCCACAAACTTCCAATTGCGGCAGACCTCGGCAGCTCTCAGCAGGGTCTTAGTATCCAGGTAGGTGAAGATACAAAAGAGGGCAGCACGTATCTTCAGGATCTCTGGACTGATCACCTCATTGGATTTGGAAGGACTCTTTTCATGTCTGCATGGCTTGCTGTAGACGCCTTCAGATCGACCTGTGGGAATAGAAGATCATATTACATTTTTAAAAAGTACTGTGCAAAAATCTTGAACCATCACTCATTTCTTTATATTTTGCTTTGAAGGAGCCAGACTTTCCTGTCATTTTTTAAATAAATTGGTCTTAAACAATAGTTCTCCATGCTTTCTAAACATCTGCTTGTTCACTCACTCTTTTAAGTCCAGTCGTTGTATCAGACCATTTTCAGAGGAATGTTTGGGGGTTTTTTGTGTGTTAAACCACTTAGCACTGACCTATGAATCAGTCAAGCATATGAAAGCACCTTAGTCAAGGGAGGAACCGTGCTGTGTTTGCAACTTAGTAAAGCACCCATTTCTTTAGTTGAATCTAAGAAAAATACCAAAGACGACACTTTGACAAGCATCAAATATTATTTTTGCAATAACAAGGTGACTCCCAAAGATCTATTAGCCAAAAATTTGGAACATCTTGGAATACGGTGTACTTTCAAAACATAATGAGGAAGCTGGACATGTGGAGGAAAAAAAAAAGAAGTGTCAGGAATAACTATTTAGCATAGATTAAGAATTAACAGTATCTGAAAGTCAAATCCTTAAGATATAGGGAAGAAATCCAGCAAAGGGCTGACAGTTCACTGAAGCATTGTCAGAAATCTTGTTTCAGGCTACATTTACACCGTGGGGATTTGTCAAAACCGAGGGAATTATGGACACAGACAAGAACCATTTTGATTTTTGACAATACTTTACCTTCAAAGAAGCGATTTGAATGTCTTTTAAGAAGCCTGAAGAACTATTCCTAATTTTTTAAACACTATTTCAACACAGCCTGTTGAAAAATGAAGGCGGCCAGGTTAAACTCTGACTTTCAAGGTCAGTAAAGTTACACACACTGTTTTTGCCCTGTATGCTGTATTTCCATGTATGTTTGCACATTTCAATAAATCACTGCAACTGTTTCCCATTTTTCTAGCAAAATGTAAAAGAAATGGTGGGTGAGTTGAGACTCTTACAAAGTACTTTAAATCCTCTTCAAAAAAGAACAAAGACATTCTGTCACACGGTGGCGCCAACTTTCTGCAGGACACTAATTAACATTGCTCTTTTTTCACCTTCTCATCTTTTCATTGTGTGGATTTTTATCTATCGGCTGACATCATGCGTCCATTCCTCTTAGCGAGATTGCTCCAAGATGACTCATTTCGTCTTTGGCCTTGGAAGGCGTCCACTCGAAACCATCAGGGCTACGAACCATTGCTTACACTCTCACTCTGTTCCTCGTTCACTCTCTCTCTTACACACACACACACACACACACACACACATGCACCACCTACGCTCAAGATTGCCAAGTGAACTAAAAAAAAAAAGAAAAAAGAAGCCAAACTGTGTGTTGCATGCTGGGAAAACAACTCTGTCTTTGCTTGTAGATACATAAACCTCCATCACAACCTGGCAGAGACTCTCCCGATAAGAAGGACTACGTCAGAGCAGAGGGATGCCAGTAACATGAGGAGAGGAATCTTTTGTGTTAATGGGGCCGTTATAGCAGTTTACATGAATTCGTCAGAGATTTGGCCCAGTTTTGCTTCTTCGCAGACCGCCCCAGTCCAACTGGTATTTAAAATCCCAACAGCAGGTGGAAAAGATGGAGGGGCCACAGCAGTGAGTTTAAAGATCTTGGCATTACAAGAAGTTAAGAGAGAAATGCACAATCTGTGGTGGATTTCAGTTGTGTAGGAAAGGCTAGCTGCCTAGCTTGGCTGAGCACAAAGCCTAATATGAGGGGAGGAACTGAGACAATATGACAGACAAATATCGCAATGCACAAAGGCACACAGAGGAAGAACAGCAGAGTCACCTGCAGCAATGTTTGATTTTCTCAGCACCTACAACAGAAACGCTGGCAAAACATCTCATTAAAAAGGACTCGAGATTTTAAATTGTGTTGGATAACATTAGCCTCTGAGCCTACTAGAAATATTTATAGACCCTAAACTTTGTGCGTTTATCTCATCCCTCGTTGCTTCATTTATTTTGTTTATCGGAAGCAAACGTAAAGAAGCTGCATTTAGCTCCAACACTGCAGACGGAGCCATCTTTATGATGACGCCTGATGCACCACAACTGAACTGAAGCTGTGTACCTGCACCGCAAACACAATAAGCATGTGTGTGGTCCAATATTAGGATTTTTAATCATTTTTACCTGTTTTCATGTTATTCATTGATTTAAATACAATTTATTTAACTTTGTTTTCTCAGATGGTGTAGAAGGATTTCTTTGTCTTGCATGAATATCATACGAGACCTGCAGCAGATAAAAGGCCTCAATGATAAACCCCAGTTTGTAGAACGAGCTTCGGCCACTGACGCAGCTCCTGCAATATTACATTACAGCAAGCTGACCCAGATCTACATCTGTCACTTCTATTATGGGACTCATTTTAAGGCCTCGACTCTGAATCCTGGCTCCCAGATATTAAATTGTAGGGAGTGTCGGATTTACAGGATGCAGATTTCCACGAATTTTGCTGCACTTGACAAACAAGCACCAACATCTGGGACCTGAAAATCAAGCCAACAAAGTACTAAAAAAATGCAGGTCCTACAGTGAGTTAATCCTCATAGACTTTTAATGTAAAATATCCAACTTCACAGCAGAATTTAATATGTTAACAGAAAGTGGATACAGGCTAGGCTGCCCTCTGTCTGTAAGGGCAGCTAGAGACGCTGATCAGCATCAAATAACAGTAAACTGGAGGGTATCCAAGAAGGCTGTGCTAGTTTTTATGAACGAAACACTATTTCTTTTCTTATTTGTATGTTACTCAGAACGATTAGCAGGTAAATGTATCTGTGCAACCAGAAGTTTCTCAATGCAGCTTGCTAACCAAGCTAGCTAGGCTGATCCAGTAACAGCTCTCCACCGTCACATCTGATTCTGGAAAAAAAACACATCTGGCAAAAACAAGATGAGAAAGGCCACAACACTAAACAGCCAACAACTCTGGCTTCAACAACCACAGTTCAGAAATCAATGGGTGACCTGTCACCGTGGCTACGCCCATCTGTTACCCATCTGTCTACGTTAACAACTTTTCAAAGAGCCCTTACCGGCGTTGGGGCGGTATGCTGCTCTGCTGTGGTGAGAATAGGGCGCAGCAGACTGCTGGACTTCCGCCACAGCCCTCCTCTCTTGCTCCCACATCTCCACTTCAGACTCGGTGGTTCGGGAACCCACATCAGATACGTCTCCCTCCTCGCCTTCAGTGCTGTTCCTGTAAGGTCGCCGCTGCCAGTTCTGGATAGCCTGTTTACGAAGACCCCAGTTTCTCGAGCCGCATCCGGGTGAGCGTTCGTAACCCCCCTCACTCAACCGGCACTGCATGTGATAGTACTGAGCTTCAGGGCAGTCCTCCATGGGATGCATCTCAACGCTATCACTGTCGTAACCTCCAGAGCCCTGTGAGACAGACTTGATCCTCCCTGATGCTCTGCAGAAAAAAATAGAAGGGAGGGTAATCTACATGAGTTTGTTTTTATTGAATTGTCTAACATATAGATAGATGACCCATCTTACATCTAATAACAAGACATACTGTGGTAATAATTTTGAACAAATACAAACATAATAATTCGCATACATATAGCAGATATTATAGAAAATAGCTTTGCTGGCTTTCATGCAGAGACCTAATTATCAATACCACTGTGTCAAAAATGAAGCTAGAGACCAACTGGTCCAAAAGTAACAAATCCCAACTAACAGTGCTTGTAAAAACAGCTTACGTTTCAGATCATCAGACAAATGTAAAGAACCCAGAACTAAAGAAGTACAGTCCTCACTTGACTCAGTTAAGGTCAGAGTTCACGATTTAACAATAAGAAAGAGACTGGGCAAAAATGGCATCTATTGACCAAAATGTCCAGCTATCAGGTCACACCCTGAAGCTCAAGAAACACTTGGGTTATGAAGCAGGACAATGATCCAAAACATACCAACAGGTTCTGGAGCAGCCTCGTCGAAGTTTGGACCTAAATCTGATTGAGATGCTTTGGTATGACCTGAAACAGGCCGCTCATGTGCAAAAATCCTCCACTGTGGCTGAATTACAACAGTTCTGCAAAGAAGAGTGGGCCAAAATTCCTCCACAGCCGTGTGAAAGACTCATTGCCAGTTATCACAAACCCTTGATTGCAGTTCTTGCTGCCAAAGATGGCACAGCCAGTTATTAGGTTTAGAAAGCAATGGCTTTTTCAGACAGGTAGGCTTGGATAGCCTTTATTTCCCTAAATAAATGAAATCACAATCTAAAAACTGGATTTTGCATTCATTCAGGTTATCTTTGTATAATATTAAACTTTGCATGTAAGTGTAACAAATATGCAAAACAACTAAGATACCATGACAGCATAAATAGTAAATAGTAGTTGAAACTGCGACCCTATTCAGGCCTTCCCCGTGCAGATACTAAATTTAACTCGACTGATTTAATGGCACATTCAAACATAGAATTGCTACACACAAAAGTCTCAAATACACAAAAGACTTCATTGTTGTAGCTTCTTTAAATTCATTAGCTACACGTTCATGTTCTTCTGATCAGTAAAGGCCTCAGGGCATTGCTAACAAAGACTAATATCCTCAGAGGTCCACTGAAGACAACATCAGTGCTGCCATAGAGTATGACAGAACGGCTAGGCTAGTGTCACCAACGAGGAAGCGCCGCACTTCAGGTTACTTATTGTCAAATCAGGGTAAATTTTGTGAATACGAGCTAATACAGTCCTTAAAATAACCTCCCAGCCAACTCAAGCAATAAGCAGTTACAGTTATCAGCCTTTCAAAAGTAGGACAATTTTCTTCTTCTCTCTTTCTTCGATTCTCAGTGCTTCTTTTTCTCAGCATAACAAGGAGAGCAAAAACATCTCCATGCATCATTTTAGGAATAAAAGTGTAAAAATAAATAATAAAATAATAAATAATAAAAGAGAATCACAGGTAATACAGCGGATGGCACTAACTAGAAATTCCAAGTCAGGATCCACCATAGTAGAAATGCATAAAATGCCACAAACATCAATTTATATTCTGTAAAATGAAAACGATGATCTCAGTTTATCGTTTAAACAACAAAACTGGGACAAACCTGGGCTACACTGCAGTCTAACAAGCTGTCTGTAAAGCTGCAACATCATCAACATGACAGACTGCACTCATGTTTTGCCAGTATTAAAATCTATAAATACCTATAATGTGAAATGAATATATATATATATATATATGTTAAGAGACTATGAGTAAGAATTGGTAATTTCAGAGTCCACATAGCATCAAACAGTAAATAATAAACAGCTCAACAAGCAGCTCCCTTCTGTCTCATCTTACAAAAATAACTAACAAGTAAATCAATATGAGAAGACTTGCACCAAGAACGTGAGACCGTTACATCTGTACAGTGTACAGTTATAACAGGTTCTCTTCGATGACACTACATACAAAAAACAGCAGTTAAAGTAGATAAATAACAGAGTGGGAACTCTGCATACATGGTGGTAAAGAGCTACATAATACTGCAGCAGCAGTCGTGACAGCTGCGTCCACCGACCTGAGGATGAAAACTGCAGCAAGACTAAACACAGTCAACCTCTTAGCTGCAACTCCTCCAGCTCACTGACAGACAGTGGTCCCACTGGTAGAGATACTGGTACATGGTAACACAGTTAACACTATGAATGCTGCCAGTAGTATCACAGACTCCAATGAGTTCTTTAATGCCACTGCAACAGCGAATGAGAAGTACAAGATCAGGGTGAAAGAACTATCCAGACTAAAGTCTCTCAAGAAAGCCCAGAGAGACTTTAGTTGCTAACAGAGGTGGACAGAGAAGTGCAAGAAGATACCCATCAGTGAGTCCCAGACAGACAGAAGCCAAGAGTATTAATACTGTATCCTCTAAATCGAGACAACAGGACACATGAATGAGTCAGCCAGAGCTGAGACTGAGCAAAAGTGAAAAGACACAACATCAATGCTAAGAGCCTGGTGGGCCTCGAAGTAGATGCCAAAAACACAAAGACAGACATTCAGCAGACTGACTGGTTAACACAGGGCAAAACACTCCTGATGGTCAAGGATTCGTAAACGGGTAAAACACTAGGGAATTTCTAGCTCCTGAGCAGAGTAGACAAATAAGCAAAGCTCAGAAGGACGCCAAGAAGAGAATATGGTGAAAGCATTTCTAATTGGTTGACTGTTGAATACAAGTGCCAAAAGCACAGAGCTTGACACTAGATCTGGCTAACAGGTCACTGATAACCTTCCTGACCAAGTGACCTGGACAGTGCAGAGAAAGCTCTGTGACAATTACAGGTGTTAGACAAGTTTACTTCAAAACTGACCCATAATCTCCCAAAGGCAGCACCATTTATGGTTGCAAACAAGCAAACCTGATGGGGGTGGGGGTGACCTTTACTAATAACACAGGCACTGTTTCTTACTTCTAAGCTGACAAAGAGTGTAAGCATGTTTGTTTTTATGCATCCTCAAGAAACCCAAAGTGTGCCAAGAAAATATCCTCCACACTATCACAAAACCAGCTGCCTGAAAAACTGATGCAGGTAAGGACGAATCCATGCTTTAGATGTTTGCAGCACATTCAGATCCTACCATCCAAATAAGACTCATCAGACCAATCAACATTTTTCCAATCTTCATGCTTCGTCCTGTAACTTCATCTTCATCACAATACATCAAGGTTTGAAGTGTTGTGTATTCAGAGATGCACCTAAAAGTAGATGGGTTGTAGCAAAGCAGTCTGGCCATTCTCCTCTAACCTCGCATCAATAACTGAACTGAAGTGACAAGAACTGATGCTTACTGGATGTTTTCCCTCAAACCATTAGCTGTAATCCCAAGAGATAGCTGTGTGGGAAAAACACAGCAGATCAGCAGTTTCTGAAATACTCAGACCAGCCCGTCTCGTACCAACAACGATGTCATGCCCAAAGCCACTTAAGTCACCTGTTTTCTGGTTAGTTTGAGCTTCAGGAGACTGTCTTCACCATATCTACATGCCTAATGCACCGAGTTGCTTCTGTATGATCGGCTGATTAGGTGTGTGTCATGGCTGCCGTTTTCAGGTAACTTCCCATGTTTGAGTCCTGCGTTTGGGTCCTACATGCTCCCACACAGCCGAACTTTGACAGTATGTGATAATGTGTAGTTGAACAATGTACCCAATAAAGTGACCACTGTTTCTGTTTCTGCAATATTTCTGTTGAAAAAATCCTGAATTACATTCAGCAACATCTGAAAGGCATTTCAGCGAAATTCAGGAAAATAAAATGTACCTGAGTCACATCGATGGGTGTATTTTTTCAGAAATTTCAAGGTTATTCTTGATGTTATGCAATAGGAAGCAAAACCCATGAAAGTTGATTCATGAGGTTGCACAATTTTTTGTGTAAACTTTTGCAAACTGATGATTGGTATCCTTTGCTTTTTCACTCTGGATTGACGCTTGTGCAGCAATGTCTATTTAAACAGTAAAATAGTGACCAGTGACTTTGGACTGCCAACTTTTTATTGTATGTCTTTAGTAAATCTTGATTATAAGTTTTAATGGGAGTTTGAAGTTGTCCAAATTGAGTAACTTTGCCTGTAAAATGGTCTGAATACAATCTTTATCCTTAAACAGCTATTAATAACCGAAGGCAGAAGGCTTACACAGTTGTTCTCGGGCGTCTGTGCGTGTGTCGTGCCATCACTTATTTAATGGGGAAGGCCTGACAGGCTCTGCGTGACGTCAGAGAAGGGAACACATTCACGCACCAACTGGGGATGACAGTTGGGTCGGTACATGATGGCACGCCATGTGTTTGAAATCTCCAGTGGAGACCCAGAAATACTTCAGTCACACCTCGTGTAGTGAGACGTCTGACCTGCGCCTCAGCGCTGCCACTGACTGAGAGCATCTGTGACATTTGGTTTGGATAGATTCAATTTTAAGTCAGGTTTCAACACTATAGATTTGATGTTCACATTAGTAGTTGGCGACTACTGTGCTCACAAATTTGCACATTAGGAATCTGGATTAAACAGTCTTCTCTCAATATTTAAAAAAATAAATTCACATTCGCTAAGTTGAGGCTTTGCAAACACATGATCACTGACCACATGACATTAACTTGTCGGCCATTTTGGACACGTGACTATCGTGGTGACAATACAGGATCCAGTGAATAAGGCCCCAGTCATACAAGCCTACAGACTGCACCGCCACCATCTGGTAAATAGTAGTCATCACGGAAAACTGAATATTTCCCAACCTGTTATGAGTCATTGCTGGAGGTTGGTGGCAGCGACTGGGAACATGATCGCTAAAGTCCTAGTCACAGAGGCCTACAGTCAGTGACTCCATGGCAACCAGCAGGTAAAAACACATATTCCCCCAAAACCTCTTCGTGATTGCTCCAGTTGCTAGCACATTGCTGCAGTCTTGTTTGAACGGATGTGTCGGCTTTTTGGAGACCATTTGCTTTCAACTTAAAAGCTGTGCCATTTGAAACCTCTGAGACACATCTTTTGCTTTGAGGCCAAACCTTCTACATGTCCAGCTTGCGTTGCACTTTCTTAAACTCTACTGATGCTTGGCTAATGTGAAAAAGTACAGGTTTATATTGGAATATGCTAGCAAGGTTTGGGATTTAGCACCATCTTTGCAAACAATTTCCAGTTTCCATAACAACCAGTGGTTGTATAACGTCCAATGTGGCAGACACATAAGAAGCAATGTGAGTCCTGAAAAATCAGCTGTTTAGTTTAAAAACAACA
Organism: Oreochromis niloticus; assembly: GCF_001858045.2. NCBI lineage: Eukaryota > Metazoa > Chordata > Actinopteri > Cichliformes > Cichlidae > Oreochromis > Oreochromis niloticus. The sequence goes on along the minus strand of NC_031971.2, from coordinate 18,933,534 downwards.
ATATCATGGAATACTGAAAAATGAATTGCCATGAAATCTGTTACAGATTGTTTGGTCTAATTAGAAGGAAAAAATATATATAAAGTTGATGACCTACATAATCATTTACTGCTTTACTTTGAAATCTCTGAACTGGTAACTAGTTCCTCTCTTTGTTTCTATTTTCCCGCCAATTAGTCACCCAGTATTTATAGAGCCCTCCTTCCTTCCGTCCTCTGCTAAACTGTCTCAGCATTTTGCAGAGCTGTCCAGTATTTTCTGTGACTTTGTGATTCTATTGTGTATGACATCCTGCTAGTTTCTCGACCACAGTTTCTCTGTCTCTTGCCTGCCCCTTCTGTCAAGTGTTAGCTTCTTGAACGTGTGCATGACCCAAGTTTTGAACACTGAAATGAGTTAAGGTCTTTAACCTGCCTCGGAGGCTAGACAAGATAACAAATACTAACTTTTGAAAAAGTGTACCAGACAGATGTTTAGAAATCTTGCTTAATTTTTTTTAAATTAAATTGTTGAATTTTAAGAAGACAATTGTTGTTTTAAAAGAAAGCTTTGTACCATTTTAGGAGTTACTGTGTGCACCTGACTTTAAAGTAAACTCCTTCATGTCTATAACCTGATGTTATGTATCATGTGAGTATAAGAGATATATGTACTACAGTAATCTTTGGATTTCATATATAAACAAAAAAAACCCAGAAAAAAACAAAAGAAGTCACAAAAATATTAACATACTATTGTTTTTTCAAACAATATTATGACAATTGCTGGGGATAGAAGTATTTATACACAATACTGACAATGTTGAACCTCAAAAGGAGAGGACCAGCAAGCACAGCAGACTGCTGTTAAAAGCTCTGGGAGTCCATTTCCAAGTAACTGACAGATTGTGTTTCACTACATGAGCTCTGAGCAGGTACAAAAGATGAAGTGAACTAAAAGCATTTAAAAGCCAACTATAAAATCTCCACCTAGACCGAAAAAACGCTCCCAAAAACAACCGTAAAATATGCACATTTCAGAGCTGCCTAATTATCTGGTGCGAGACATATAATAGTAATTATAACAAATTAAATAAGACAATTAAAAGCATGGATCATTGCCATTTTACTCAGCAGTAAAAGTACCATTAAACGAGAGACTACAAGACCCCAAGACCATGATATAGTATTTGCTGAGCTGTGGTTCCTGTTGTGACGTCACTGATTTTCTTTCTTTATTGTTCTAATGTTTATATTTCTATTTCCTCGTCTTTGTCTTCATCTGTTTTTGTCCACTTCCTGTTTTATTTCAGTAAATGACTTTTCCTTGCATCTATCTGGTTACTTGAATTCACTGTTTGAATTTTTATTTTTCATTTAGGAAGGTTTCTGAGTGAAGTGACCTGGAAGTGGCAGCCATTGAGTTTTTCCAAACACAAAGGAAAGGAGCGCCACTGATTCCTTTATTAGCTCTTTTAGCAGAGGATGCACTGGACCATCCTTTCTGAAAGCAGAGAAGATCATTTTAACTAATCATTTATAGTGATGCACCACCTGAGTAATGTCTATTGTTGTGTTGCGAGCCTTTAAAATTATTATAAAATCATTTGTTATTTCGGGTCAGCTGTGAGTCATAAGTGATGGATGGTGGGGAATTTTACTTCAGCCATAGAAATCATAAATAAGAAGTACCATTAATTTAAACCAAAAACATGGCATATCAGATAAATGAGAGAAAGGGAAAAAATGTGTTTTTGATAAAAGGGCAAACTCTTAAGTTTGTGTGGTCCTGAGGATTAAGGCTCGGGTGGAGCGCAGGATTTATACAGAGAATAAACATCTGGACATCTGACATCTGTGTGTAACACTGTGTAGAAGAACACAAGACATTATTTACCATCAGAACCCGAGCGGTCAGTATGTTAATGAAAATGCATTTAGTGAAAGTGCACATTGCTGTTTTTTGAAGTTTTTTCCCCCAGCAGTCACATATTGTAACATTCGGGGGGTCAAACAACGAAGGCTTGCTTTTTGGCAGTATTGCCTGCCTCAGCATCCTGCTTTTGCATCCTGATTCCAATGTACATCAACATTTGTTGCATAAAGCTCTTCATGGTACAATGGTACTATGAATGGATAACTCATGGTGGGAGGTCTCACTATGTGTCGAATGTACAGCAGTGTGTTGCTGACCCACCCTGTGCTGGGGGAGGAACGTCGCTCTGACACTTGGTACATTCCCCTCGTGCTCCCAGAGATGCTCGAGTTTCTCTGGAGAGAGAGAGAAAGACAAAGAAAACAAAGAGTCGGATCAAACGTGTTATTAAGAAAATGTCCTGTTTCCCCATCATTCTCAAACATTATTTTACAGGCTGATCTTTTTTTTATGATAGAGAAATGCGAGCATACATATTTTACCAAAATACAACAAGACATTTAACTGAAGGATAAGATACTGTATGTATTACTAACAAACAGCTGTCGCACTAAATTAGAACTGCTACAAAAATAAAATGAGTACAGAAGCCTGCTTAAAAAAAAAATCCCACTGGAAGTGGAATGAAATCACAGAAAATGAAACTGCAGCCTATTTTGCAGTTATCTGGGGAAGGTTTTCTAAACGTATCTCAAACAGGCTGATTTTTGTCAAACAGAATACAATCTTGACTAGAATGAATAACAAAAGTGGTTTTCTGATTAAAGGTAATTGTGTGTGATTCAGTGATGTGTTTTCATCACATTTCATTTTCTTGATTTGAGATGTTACTGTACCGTACACACGAGCACGGCATCTGAACAGGATCATTGTCGTGAATAGGTGTGAGTGTAACATGATCATTTGTCTGTATCAGCCACACGACAGACTGGTAACCTGTCCAGGGTGTAACCCACCTTTTGCCACATGACAGCTGGCAGAAGCTCCTGCAGCCCTGAATTGGATAACCCAAAGAAAATGGATGGAAAGTAGTCAAAATATCTTTTTCTAGAGCAAAATGCTGGATGGACCTGACTGACTGAGCAATCAATACTTCTATCCATCGACTGTATTCACTGCAGAGAGAACCCTGCAATCTAAAATATTTGGTTGCAGCTCTGAGAGCAGGTTTTTAAAATCTATTTGCTTGTAAGTGTGCAATCTGACTCTCTGTGTTTGCCAGCGCAAAATCTTCCTTGCCGCTCTTTCACACCGTGCTCAAAGCTGCATGTGCACTGAAGTGTGCGTGTTAGAAGCCATGCCAGGTGGAACTCTGTGTACCAAACCGGCGACGTGCCACAGAGGGAAAATGTGCACAAACACAGACAGTCTCCCTCCCTCTCTTTTTCTCTGCTTCACTCACACAGCTTGTTTGTGGGCCACTGCCAGTGAAAATGGACCGTGGAGGAAACAGGCGAGCATCATCCGTGCCTTTCATTCCTGGACAGACTGCAGTGAAGGCAGAGCAGGAGCACATCTCCAAGAAATGGTTTTAATGAAATGCATTCATTGGGAGGTATAACTCAATTTGGGTGACTTAAATTCGAGCCAAACGTCAGCATTTGTCTATTTCTACCTCTTCTGCTCTCTGTTACAAACCCAAAACACAATAAAGAATCACAGTCAGATTAAAGCTGCTGTATATTCCTCTCATTCTCTGTGAAAATTATATTACAGTCAGCCTGGAAAGAACAACAGAGTGAGCAGATAAACCATCCCTTCTCTCACCACCAGTCCTAAAATACCCCTGTCACTCTAAAACCTGTCTCCTAGGAAGATGAGGGCGACCTTCCTCAGGCCATATAGAGAGGTGGAGACATCGCTGGGCTTCCCTTGACAGTATAACAAGGTGCCAACCAGTTAGTGCCTCCACACTTGTACTTGTCATGCTGATTATTCATAGTCCTACAGTGCACAAGCATGGAGACAAGAAACTGACTAAATGTAGGTAGTTTCAGGTCATTCACAGGTCACATGGTTCTCTAATATTTCAAACCACAACAACAATCACCTTGAGATACTTTATATTGTAAGTTAAAGATCCTACAATAATACAGAGAAAACCCCAAATGTCAAACAACGTTTTATGAGCAACCGCATGGCGAAAATGTGAAAACTCTCCTTTAACAGGAAGGAAGGAACCTCTGCCAAAAGCACTTAGCTTAGTGCAGATTTAGGGATTTTTTATTTGTTCACGCTAAAGTACAAGAAGGAAGGCAACCTCCTTGCAACTAGTAAATAAAAAATAAATATATAAATATCAGTGGTTTTGCATTTGGTAACTGATTGCAAGTAGTTGCAGCTACCAGCTGGTCACCAAGTGTTTAAATGTGCAACAGTATCATTCAGTTTCCATCATGAGGCGACTGCACATTTCACCTGATGGGAGGCAACCATTCTCCAAACAATCACAGTCCAATTCAGACTGACTGAACTCTCAGACAGATTGGATAACCAACTGGTTTGCAAGCAACTGCCATGTAATTTATAAACAAATTCAAACTGCCGGCACACTTCAACCAGTCTGAGTCAGTCTGCACTGACGAACGCAACACATCTGCAGCACGTCTCCTTGTAACAGGGGCCTGCACTGGTTATATTCTGGTTATGTTCCTATGTGAAACCGAGGTTGTTGATTTCCTGTTTTAATTTTGCAGTTAAATCGCCGTCCTGCAGTAACTATGTCACCATCTGAGCAGGAATTTCTGTGTGTATGAGGCTCTGGGTGAACTCTAAATGTGAGCAGTTAATGTGAATTTCTGTCATCTGTTGCAACAGATTTGCAACAGACAACAGCAGACTTGCAATTTTTACCATTTTATGACAGTTAATCGCCCATTAACCACACACAGACTCCATGCCAATGCCAACTTCACCTCAATCAATCGCAAACTGATTGCAGACAGGCTCTTGCAAAAAAAAGTCACTTTGAAAATGGAAACTGACTGCGAGCACTGCTGGTCCCCGTCTTTAAAGGAACAAGATCGCAAGTTCGTTGCAACTATTGCAATAATTGTGGTTATGGCACAGTCTCCAATCAGTGTTTTCCCTACAGTGTGACTATAGCAGGCTTTTTGTCTGGTAAGTTGATAGTGGTTTATGGTGTTAATGTTTTTATAACCTCTTCTGAGACTGTTGTGTTCCTTGATACCTGCTGGATTTGTCAGTGTTAGAAAGGTTTGTGATCTACGATAACTACAGCAGAAGAGGTTGAAGAGAAATACTTGTTTTCTGCTGTTCTGTCTGACATGAACTCGGATGAATGAAATGTGCATTAGTGCATTCTTATCCTCATCATGCTCGTGGGCTGCATAAAATGTTACCAAGAGCCACACTTTAAAAGCCCTGACCTTAGAAAGAAGGATCACTCTGAATCAATACATTCGCTCTTCTGAATCATCACCTTTGTCTGCCCTGATGCCCTGAAAGGTTCACTCGATGGTTTGAGGATGAAAATGAGGTGAATCATATGCTACAGCCAGATCTCAACCCAACTGAAGAGCTACTGGAGAATTTGGACCGATTGGTCAGATAACATCCAATAATGGAATATCATTTGGAAAACATGTGGCCACAGTGGCCCAACTCCTTAGTAAAACACTTTATTTTGAAGATTTGTCTATAATTGGTCACCTGACTATAAAGCGATAACCCGAGGACGCCGACATCATCTGTGCACTCGGAGACGGTAATCTTAGGACACGATTCCTCTCAGGCAGCTCTGCACCACATCACATCTGATTAAAAATCATGCTGAAATCTTGAGCGAGAGCAAGAACTGTTTCCATGGCAGCATACACATTAGTGCATTGTGAAACAGGTGACCTCTTTTTTTTTTTCCATAAGTGTCGTACAATAATTTGAATACGTGACATTAAGAACAGACTCTGTGTGCTTTTATAGCTTTTTTTAATCATTGTGTAATACGGCAAAACAAAAGGAGCAAGGAGGCATGGTTCAAGCACCGAGCCTGGAGATGAAGAGCTGCATTCCAGTTTTCTTTTTCATGGGAGCACACTTTCTGATCAGGATGTACCGAGCTGCACAGCTTCACTGTTTCAACAGCTTTGATGCTGAATGCTGTAGCAACTGTAAAACTGTACCTACTGTATACCTACTGTAATAAATCCCTTGATGAAGGAGCATCACATTGATGAGTGTCATGAGTATAAAATAAAATGCTTTGTATATTATCAGTTCAATATATACAGCTAGGCTTGCCCACATATCTTTGAAGAAAGGAATTTGTTTTATCCATTTTATTTTAATTTAAAGCACTTTGGTTATAAATGTGCAATATTAATAAACTGCACTTGCATATATAGAGCACATGGATATTAACAAAATCAAATCTATAGAAAACATAATCTCTTGTACAACGATATTAGGACTCACTTTATATCCAAACAATACAACCTTAAATAAAAACATCTGCACAGACTAATTAAAGTCTACAAGACGATACCAAATGACTTAAAAGGCATCAAACAAATGTTCACAATGCACTTTCACGCTCTCGTGTTCCACTAACAAACCCAAAGCCTAAAATCTGAGCTGAAACACAAACAAACTTGCTATGAAGTGATTCCATTTTCAATTTTTGCAGTAAGGCACTGCAAACATATGCTGTGTATTTACATACGAGCAAAGTGGTGACATTTATCAATGTCAGTGGGTAAGTTTTATCTGTTGTGTCACATGAATTTTGCACTAATTGTTTCAGAAGGAGTGATAAAGAACTCATTTTTGTTCATTTATTTTAGAGCCTGACTGACCGATGCAGGATTTTTAACAATGTTATTTAGTGATTTTATAAATACGGGGGGAAAAAATATGGGGATTCTAAATATGACTAAACATAGTTTGCATCCAAATATCACGTCACGTTTGACCTCTGATCTCACTTTTAATTTTCACATCTGTCTTTCTTACAAGTTGACAGTAAAACGTGTTAGATATTTATAAGCGAGTATTGCCAAAGGAAAGAGACTGAGCTGTCTAGTTATCTAGAAATATCCTGTAGTATAATATGATATACTATACACAGGTTGTTCATGTCCAGTTATTTACAAATCAATACCTATTTCCATGATCTACTCCTACATAAAGTTTACAATACTATTAAAATATAATGCAGTACTATTCCCTTAAAGGTAAATACTGCCCAGAGAGTGACGTGCCGGCAGAGGTTTGTCTTGTTTTGTTTCTCAGGGGTAATAACTGCTCCGAATAAGCAAACCGAATAAAAATATCAGAATTTGTTGCATCACTAATTCAGAATTATATCTTATTTAATTTCAACTGCTCATATGTGAAAAACAGGCAGCGACTACCCTTCAGTTCAGTAAAACGCAGCAGACTTGCTGTCTCAGGCATCTTGAAGTCTATTACCGGTTCGAGCTGTGGTGCATTACAGAGGCATAAATCAATACAATCTATGCTTATGTACTTTTCATCAGCAACAAGCTGCTCTGTTAATGACTGCCAGAATGCTGCAAGTGGAGTTTCCTGCAGTTTAAGGAGTCTTTAAGAGTCTCTGGAAGTGAAAACAGTCACTACTAAGTGTTACTGAAACATTACTTATTTGCAATAAAACTAAGAATGTTACTTACTTTTGCCAGTTAAAATATTATGCCAGTTTAAATGTGCTACAAAATTACATAGAAAAAGTTCATAGGAAAATGAACCGACAAAATCAGTGTGATAAGGAGCAGTTAAATACTTAAAAACCAATTTGTACAGCAGGTGTCGTTACGTATGGCAGAAAATATGTTATATATTATATGCACTATATATATTTTTTATTTTGACAGGAACTCTCACACGTTTCATAGCGTGAACCTACAGCAATGTGTATTCAAAGATCCTAACCTGGCGTCCGTTGCCCTTCGAGGCCTGCAGGCTGCAGCGTCCCAGGCTGCCGTTCGGCGTGGTGCCACAGCTGCTGATGATCTGCAGCTGTTTTTCGGCCCGGTCGGCTCGGTCCAGAAGCTCCTCAATGAACTGCTGCAAGCGTACCTTAGCGTTGGCTTCACGGGCCGCCGTCTCCTGAAGGAACTGGTCAATCTGGGCGACCTCCCTGTGGGCACAAGGGGAAGAAGTGTGAACCTTTCCTTCTTGCTGGAAGCTAGGATTCTTAAAATATGATATTTGGAAGGCTGTGGGGTAAATTACAGATCTGCTAAACCTCCTTCATGGCAGAAACATTCATGTCCTGATGACATTTTTGCGTACACAAGTTTATTAATGCATATGGGTACGGATTCTGCCTTCAAAAGCCTCTCTCACGCATCCACCAGCTGTACTGCCCTTTTCTGAAAACAGACACCGAGGGTTGATGACACAGATAAATAAACAATACAACCAAAAAAGCAGAGAGTAGGGGGTGAGAGAGCAGCTGGATACTTGCACTGCAAACACAGCAGGGCAAATTCCTGTCATTTCAAGGGACAGCGTGTGACCCAGACAGCCCTGGTCTTAATTTCAGGGCAGTTTAATAGTCTCAGATGCATTTTGCATTCAATTATAGTTGCACTAGTTTCTGTAATAGCTTCCTCTGTTGGCACCATATGTGTGTGAGGGGAGTAGGAACCGGTAGAAGAGAAGACAGCTTAATGAAATCAATGACAACTTGTTAGCCAGCTGCAAAAGCTTCAGAACAAAAGCTTCTCATCAAGTGTAAGTTTATCTAAAACTAATAATGGACAGATGCCGACCGACTCTAAATGTCTCTAAGAGTGAAGTGACCCAGAAGTATCTGTGTGGCAGCCATAATAAGAGCTGCTCTAGATACTGAGGAAAGGTGCTCTAGTGCTTCCTTTATTACCTCCTTTAGGAGAGGACACACTGGACCATCCTTTATCCAAGTAAAAGAGGTCGTTCATAGCAGTTTCAACCAATCATAAAAACAATAACATACCTGCTAATTCAATGTTAGTTATGAATGCGTTTTTGTATTTCATGCCATAACCTGCAGGTATGATTTGACTTTTGACACCAACCCACAGTTCCTAAATTACTTACATCGAAGTTAGTTTGAACTTGATTAGGGTTCAGTGTAGTTCAATTTGTATTTGTTTTTTTAAGCAGTCAGATTCACCTTTCCTTCATACTGTGATACTGATTGCAAAGTGATTCGGAAAAGGAGAAAGGAGGTAATTTTTCTGGACTGTACCGTAAGTCAGATGAGAGAGAAGCTGATCCTACTGACTTAGAGCTGAATAGGGACATAAAGATAATAAAAGATGAATAAACAGGTAAACAAAAAAATGCAATGAAAATATATCAATAAATGAATGAAAGTAAAATAAAATAAAAAGGAAGGTCTTGCGTTTGCTTTTAAAAATCTCAACAGTCTCAGCAGCCACCAGGTCAGAGACTGCTCCATAAACATGGAGCACAATAACGAAACGATGTCTTTGTGTCTGGGAGCCTTAAAACAGCAGAGACCTTACAATTGGTGTAATGTGGCCTCCCTCTCTGGTCCTTGCCAATACGTGCAGCCGAGTTTTGAAGTTACAGCGGTGGCCAAGATTTCTCTGGAAGAGGATTGATCTGATCGATTAATCCTGTAAGCGTGACTCGGTGTCTCTGCATTCGCTTAAAAAAGACACGGTCGGACTCTTGCAATGTGCTTGAAATAATAAAACAAGGTAACTTATTGTGGGCAGCAGAGACAAAGCTTTAGCTTTTTAGCTGAAAAATAATAAGAAAAATAATAAAATAATACTCAGCTTGAATAGATGGTATTAAACAACAAGCAAGTCTGAACACATAAGTCGGAAGAGAGCAAGTTCCACAATTTAGGACCCACAGTCCTTTGATCTTTTGAAAAGTTTTCCCTTGTTGCCTGATACAAACTAAAAATCTGTCTTTTACTCATTTCCAAATCTACAAAAATATGTGAATGTAATATTTAATGCTCATCAATCCAAATGTCTACAGCTTCCAAAAGCTGTAGGTCTTTTTCCTTTACTGCTCTCTGACTGCGTCCTTACAAACAGCCCAGTGTTTACCGTCTAAACAATGTCAGACAGGAGAGCTTATTAAGCCATCTGACCTTGAGGAAGCAAAAGAAAAGTTAAGAGGATTCCTGCAGACATGGAATGGAGACATATAGTCCGTGTCGCTGCCATTTAAATGGATTTGTGGTCATGAAACAAGCAAAGCCACTTATTTCATGTCAAATTAATGTCAAACATCCGCTGTTGCTAAACCATCATACGATGCAGAATCCAAAACAGCAACAACACACACAATTTCCTGAAATGGGGACAAGCCGAGATAAAAATAGCTTCGAGCCTGGCACAGATAACTTTTCTTGTCTTCAGGCAAAGATTATAAAAAATACGACTCCAAAATTAGTCAAGGTAGCAAACTGTAGGCCAGCAATAAATGTGCTTTAACATCAGTGAGTAAATAATCAGCGAGTCTGGAAATTATGTCAAAATCAAACGGCTTCTCTCCACGATGAAATGTGATCAACTGTGATTACAGCTCGGAGTCACTTAGTAATTGCTCACAACATGAGATAGCATGATTTTTATCGAGTGCTCACTAACCGAATTGTATAAAGTTGAGCGTAAATTGATTAAGAGGCCTGCTACTGTACACTATCTACACGGCTCGAGATAAAAATCTTTGTGTTCATGTACACAGAAAACACGAAGCATGTGTGTCTTGTTGTAAACCGTTTTATCTCACCGTCACCACACTGTTATCTCTCAACTGTAGTTTTGCAAAAGGAAAAAGGGGAAAATTCAGCCCAACACATTTAGGTGATTTTATCACCGGGGACAAACTAAACATACAGACAGATGCCAGGATCTGGTCTTAGCCAACATGAAGATAAAAAACTGTTCAGCAGAGAACAAAGTTCTCCAGAGGACTTTAAGTCTTTAGATATATTTAAATCCAAATGTTAATGTTATGTTTCCACAGCTTGTCTTTGTCCTGTCTTTCTTCCTTCATCCCAACAACTCTGTATGCTAGTTGAAGGGTACATGACCCACATGACGACACTGAATTTGAAAATCTGTATGTAAGTTTATAAGTAACTCCTGATCATTTAGGACTGACAGAGATTTTGTGTATTATAGTGTGACGTATAGCGTACGTGTGTGCTACACTGTGGTTAGCACTGTTGCCTCACAGCAAGAAGGTCCTGAGTTCAATTCCACCTTCAGGCTGGGGCCTTTCTGTGTGGAGTTTGCATGTTTCTCCAGGTACTCCGGCTTTCTCCTAAAGTCCAAAGACATGCAGTTAGTGGGGATAGGTTCATTGGTAACTCTAAATTTCCCATAGGTATGAGTGCGAATGGTTGTCTGTGTCTATGTGTTAGCCCTGCAACAGACTGGCGACCTGTCCAGGGTGTACCCTGCCTCTCGCCAGCGCTCCAGCCCCCCCAGCGACTCTGAAAAAGGATAAGCGGAAGAGAATGGATGGATGGTATAGCACACGACTGGTCTTAATTGTCTTTCTGTGTAAAATCCACTTTACAAATAAAATTGCTCTGCCTCAAGGAAAAGAAGGGATAAACAATAACAGAACAACCAATGATAAGAGTAGTTTCCTCTCCTCTTTGTGCAGTCTAAGATGAGCTTTCATAGATAACAAGGTTTACACAGAACAGTCTCCAGTCAAATTAACCATTTTTAGTGAATGATTGTAGTTCTTAAGGCTGGTGACTACTGCCCTCTTCAAAAACCATATGGTAAATGATGGATGGAGGAGTCCTAAAGTCATAATAACGTAAATAAGCAAACTGCTTCTGCAGATTATATCATTAAATCATCCTACACTAAACGATGCATCTCATTATGTTTAATGACTTCAAGTACTATTTACTTTGATTTAATAATTAGATCTGTACGTAATGAGATGTCTCATTAGAAAACCTGAAGCTGACGTTTTGTTCTCATTATTCGGTTTAATAAACAGAGGACACAACGACTGAGTATCGCTTTAAGTTCAGCCTCCAGAAAAGTAGCAAATATCCATTTGAGTAAGTCTAGGAATAGACATTGAGCTTAGTATGCACTCAAAATTAGGGCGCATGTGATTCAGGATCTAAATTTTCATGCATCTTTAATTTGTCTTAATTAATTATTCAGCTGTATCAGGAGATGGATACACCAACCCCGTGATGGACGCCACACAGGAACACTTTTCCCTTCCTTCCCCAATGCTGCCTGACAGCCTAAAAGACGCTTTACTCAGTCTTATGCTAACGAAGAAGGAAGGAAATCAGGCGAGAGAACAAAAGAACACGATCGATGGTAAAGGATGGTCAGAAAGGAAGAAAAGGAAAAATAAATATTTCTGTCAGTTTTTTGTAAGATCTAAATTCAATTAAAAAAAAAAGGCAGACAAGGAGACGAGAAATAGGGAGCTGAAGCTGAAGAGGAAGGAAGGGCCACAATGACTGTGAGAAAAAAAAAAATAACACACTGCAGAAGCTAAAAGAACAGACCGCAAACAGAAAGCTGCAGTCATGTGGAAGAAGAAAGCACAGGAGGTTTAAGGAGAGGAGGGAAATGGGATGTAGCTGCTTCCTGTTGTCAATCCCAATTTTTTTTTTTACACACACTGACATATTCACAACAGCTCACTCTCACAGTGACTCTCTCACACCTCCGAAAAAATGCCTCAACGTGATAAACGTGCCCGGGTGTTTACCTGGAAAAGAAGAAATGCCATCTTTTCAGGCTTTTCCAGGTGAACGTTAGCCAATGGTGACATAGAATTTTGTCCTTTCATGCACTTTTCCGAGATCTTCCTAGTCAACGACGCAGAATACTTCTTATTTTTATACTTCTATTTTCTATAACTTTGAGCAATAATTGAGACCTTGTAATACAGCTAAAAAAAAACAGCTGAGAGTTTACTGAGAAGATGAAAGTTTCTCTGACACTGGTAAGCTGATGGTTAGTTTACTTAACAAAAAGACTGCAAACAGTGGAAAAACAGTTTGCTAAGATTTGTCCAAATGTCACAAATAAAAACAATGTACAACATTCATCCAACTGGTCCTTTTTTTTTAACCTTTTGATGGAAATATTCAAAGAACTGAGCATCCTTTAAATGCCACAGTCTGAGTGTTGTTGCTGACCATGTTCATCCCTTTATGACCACAGTGTACGCATCTACTGATAGCTGCTTCCAGCAGGATAATGCGCCGTGTCACAAACCTCAAATAATCTCAGACTGGTTTCTTAAACATGATGAGTTCACTGCACTGGACTTAAACGAACTCCACAGTCACCAGCTTTTGATCTGATTTGGTTTGTGGTGGAACAGGCGATTCACATCATCGATGTGCAGAAGACAAATCTGCAGCAACTGTGAAATGCTAACATGTTAATATGGAACAAAACCTCAGAGGAATGTTTCCAGCCCCTTGATGAATCTGTGCCACAAAGAATTAAAGCATCTGTGAAGGTAAACAGGCTCTAACCAAGTATTGGTATTATGAAACCAAATGTTATAAGACAAGAATCAGGAATTTTTGTTTTGTTTTGGAGTAACTGGAACACCGCCGCCAATTTTTCCAAGAACTACAGGGCAAGTGGCATCTGAGAAAGGTAGACGTCTCCACAGCCAATATCTCTGAAACTACACGCGAACACCCCCAGACAAATAATGTATGCATGCGCATTTGATTTTGCACTTAACTGAAAATTTGAGAGCCATCTGGACACTACCTGCTCAGCACCAAACAGCAGACAGCTGCTGACTGTATGAAGCACTAAGAAGCAACGACTCCAAAAACAAATGTAAACACTTCAGCTTAGCAAAGACACGGATAATAAGACATGTTCAGCTGAAGGGTTTTGTCTAAATGTTCATTACAGTGACTGGTCAACCTCCTGTCGCAGCTGTCATCATCTGTGGCCGTTAATTTAAAATTATGCTTTATTAATATTTAAGAGCAGAGATGATTGACTAAAAGGCCTGGATAAAGACGACGAGGCTTTCTCTCCTTTAACAAAGGACAGCTGCTCGCATGTCGTTCTGTTTTGACACCTGGATTTTTTATTCTTGTTTCTGACGGTTTGTTTTCTGGGGGGTTTTTTGGTTTACATTGTGTTATCATGTCATAGTGTCACACATTTGTATGCATTACACAGAAGCACACAGCGAGGTAGGCAGCATGAAGAGCGTGGCGACATGAGAGGAGATGTGAGACGGACGAGGATGAAAGGCTGTGAGAAAGGGGATGATAAAAGCGTTGCGGGCTAAAATGTGCTGCTTTTTCGCAGAAAACCTGGTTTCCCAAGAAACCGCTAATCCTGGTCTTTGCTGCCTCCGATCAATCGGGAGAAAATAAATATTTTACTGCGGGTGGACCAGCTCTCTCGAAATCTCAATTCCCATTACAAACCCCAGATGGCTGAGTAACCCTGAGATACAAAAGCAAGGTGACGATCTGCAGCATTTCAGATGCATGAAAGGATGAAGTCATTACATGGGAAAGGCCGACGAAAATTCAGGTGTCTTTAGAAACAGAACAGATATGTCCTGAAAAGCATGTTCGCAATGATGAGGTTTTGTATCTCTGCATCCAATCTTTCAGAAAGCAGAAGTGCAAGTTAAACAAAAATGTGGGAGAAGATAACTAATCTACAATAATGATGGTATGAATGAATAGTAGATGTCTTCAAAACTGCTTATTTAATCAAATACCCTGTGAACCACAAATATAGCAAGTCTGCTAATTTAATTAAGCAGCAGCAGGTTTTCTATTTGGGATTTTAAATGAACAGATTATTAAAATTGGTTCCATGAAGTCATTTTTGATCACTTGCAGATCAAAGAATTAAGAAATCTTTTGCAAGGGAGAAAAGCATTTTAACATATACAGTACTGTGTAAAAGTCCAGAGTCGTCCATTTCTTTATTTAGTTAGAAAAAGGGGAAAGAGGTGCAACAATTTTTTGAAATGTGCAAACACACATGGAAGTACACTATATAAGGCAAAAACAGAGTTTGTACAATTCTAACAAGCTTGAAATTCAATATCTGGTATGATCACCTTTGTTATGCAACACAGCCTGAACTCTCTTAAGCAGATTTCTTCTAATTTCTTTAAGTAGTCTTCAGGAAAAGTTCTCCAGGCTTCTTGAAGGACATTCAAAGCCTTTTGTTCTGATCTCTGTCAAAATGATCCCACAGTAAAGTTGAGGTCCAGGCTCTGGGGAGGCCAATCCATGACTGATACTGTTGCATTGCATGTTTTTCTATCCATGTCTTCTTTTACTGTATTGCATAAACACTCATATGTCAAGTTAAATTTGATGCCCATTTAATGAAAACTATCAAAAACAGTCTAAACAGTCTAAAGGCATTTTTCAGACCTAAACAGTTCTTCAATAATGAGTCGTACTACAAATGCTGTTTAGCTGTGTGGCACCTTGCATTTATATAACAGACATAGAAGAAGGAGGAAATAAAAAACACTTCAAATAAACGTGTTAAATATGATATGAAAATGCGTTACAACAAAACTGAAAAAAAGTTCCAATATTATTAAACACAAAAAACTGATAAATTTCAACTGAATAATGAAAATTGTTCTACAATTCGTGACAACTATCTCTATAAAGGTTCAAAGCTAAAATGACAACAAAATAATAATCACCCATCGATCCATTTCTTCCCCTGGGTCACGCAGGCAACAGCCTAAGCAGAGAAGCCCAGACCTCCCTCTCTCCAACCAACTCCTACAGCTCATCAGGGGGAAACACCAAGGCGTTCCCAGGCCAGCCAAGAGATGCAATCTCCCCAGGATGTCCTCAGTCAGAACACCTCACCCAAGAGGCTACCACCTCAGCTGGCTCCTTTCAATATGGAGGAGTAGAGGCTCCACTCATCTACAGGAGGAAGCTAATTTTTGCCGCTCGTATCCAGAATCTCATTCTTTCGCCTTCAAAAAAAAAAACTAACAAAAAGAACCACAATACTTGAAAGAATCAGGCTTTTTCTACAGCGACGTCAGGGCTGCTGTTCCCTCTGGTGGCAGATGGCTGAATAAAATTTAGGACACAACAATTTTCCAGCACTAGCCATCAATTAAAATGTAAAATAATTATATTAAAGAACTAGTACATCTGGTACTGACAACTGTGTTTTACAGATGGCTGTTTTAAATATGGATTCATCACTCCATAAGACCTGTTGCCACTGATTTTCAGTTCAGATCGTGTTTAATTTGGCATACCTCAGCTTTTTCAGCCCCATCAGAGGCATTTCTGTGATGGGGGGGTTTAGCAGATCATAACTGCAGCTTTTAAAATTACCACATTGTACTGTACAACATAAACTGTGAGAATATGTGACTAAAAGCAACTACAGACATTTAAAGTCATCGTGGTGAACACACGGGGCTGAAGTCATGTGATTGTGTTCATGCATATCCTAAAACTTGGACAACTTGCAAAACCTTTGGAGATTGCATTAAAAAAACATTTAAAGAGATGTGTAAATCTAAATGTGATCCATTTTCCTTTCCCAATATCTGAAAAGCAGATGGAAAATCTCACTTTTGTTGCCTCATTTCAAGAAAATCCAGAGTTCAAAACCACCACGTGGGGCCTTTCTGTGTGGCGCTAGAATGTTATGGGTACTCTGGCTTCCTCTAGGACCAAAGACACGAAGTTAGTGGAGTTAGTTTAATGAGTGACTCTAAATTGTCTATGGGTGTGACTGTGTTGTCTGTTTCTGTGTGTAAGCTCTGCGACAGACTGGGAATCTGTCCAGGGTGTACCTCTACGGCAGCAGGGATAAGCTTCATCCCCCCAAAATGGATGGCTGGATGGCTGGCTTTGGTTTTTATTTGGAGCCCTAAGTAAACTTCTTCTTGATGTGTTTATGGTCTCAGTCACTTGTTCCAAGCCTTCAAAATTGCAATTCACAAACCAGCGGGTGAAGCCAGAGCAGCTACATCAATGTCTTTCTGACACATTTTGACTTTTTGCTAGGACATCTGTTTTTAGACATAAAAACTTGAAAACATCCGAGACAACATTGTCTCAATATAAGGTTTTCTGATGAACAATAGCCCCCAACACACACTGACAAATATCTACCCTTGATGGATTCTTCAAGTACCTTACACTTGACCACACCATCCATCTTATTGCACAAGAACATCCAATTGTTAGTCCAACCTTTCGTGTCAGTCTCAACATAATGAGAGGAGAGATGTGTCTACTGAAAGACCGGTTGCATCATCCTTCCTGATTCCCTTCTCCTGCCCTCGTGAAATAATTTCACCCAAACTCAAGGACACTCATGTCAGTCTCCTACATCTAATGACAGACATGAAAAGCCCTCTGCCCATAAATCCTGCCCTAACTGAAATCGAATGCACTAGTCTTGATTATTTATCATGCGGAACGATTTCTTGTTAGAAGCCACTTCATCTTCATCTCACTGCAGGAAACCTGAAGCAGTGTCTACATACACATGCACTGATTTGTTCTAAGGTTGGATTACCACCACTCTTTTGTGCACTACAGCCCTGATAAATCCAACTGCAGACATTCAGTCCAATTAGATGGGCTTTGTAAGTACGTGCCAGTGCAGAACTTCATGTTATTGTTCTTCTTAATGAACAAATTCCCTGAAATTAAAAAAAGAAAAGATCTCTACAGCGCAGTATGTGCATGCATTTTTCATAACATAAAAGTGCTTGGAAACAGCACCAGCGTGTTTTCTGTCATTCAAACAATTTGCCTGTTTAAATGACATCCATTCCTCCAGAGTTTGATCAAATATTTCTCGACTGTCTTCAGACACACGTCGCACCGATACTTCAACAATTCAAAAATGTGTTTGTTTATAAAAATCAAAACTACCTTTGACTTTGTTTTTTCATCTTCACAGCAGATGCCCAACTTCTTTATTATTATTCAAATATTCCATCCTCCTAGATATTGTGCGTGTCGTGTTCCCTTTCTGATTCTTTGTCATTAGGGAGCCTTTGGAAGTCTCGCCATGTTTCTTTCTCCGAGACACTGCTGCTAATGAGATGAGTTCTCTTTCTGCCCCGACAGCTTCACTTTGCAGTCGAGATTTCCTGCTCAGTGAAATAGGCTTGTTTTCTGAAGGAGACATGGTGACAGCACATAGCAGGACTCTTCTGTATTTTGTGCTTCCTTCAGAGCCTCTGGGTTTTGAATTCTGCACAGACCAATGTTACTTTATCAAAGCTGGTTGTAGGAATAAATCAAGCCTGCAGGGTTAAGGCCTACTGCAGCAGGCGCGCGTGTGTGTGTGCTGAATATGATATGAAAACCTGGCAGCTCTCAGAGCTCTCTTTTGCTTTTCTATGCAGAGGGTGGACAGAATATTTTGAACACCTACACAGACATTAAAAATGCATCACTGCCTCCCCCCGCTGTTTGTACAGTATGTAAGATGAGTATGATTATGGATGAATGATACATTGGGTCGGTACAAACCAGTTAAGAAGTGACGAAACACAGATAATCTATCTACAACACAGCCTAATAACATAAACAGTACTGTCCAGGCACAAAATTACCATAATAGTAGCACTTTTCTGACAGTCTCAACACTATAGTGTTTCAGATTAATGGATGAATGGTCTATCCTACATGGGATTATATGGGGTCAGGAGAAGATTTACTTCTGCCTTAACTACGACTTAAAATGCAAAAACAAAACACACTTTACTTCTTGCTCTGCGTCATTCACATAGCACGACAAAGTCAGTCCTCTTCTTCCAACATCTACAATGTCCTGTTTCCTCCTTCTTCTCTAAATCTTCAAAACCCTTAGTCCAGTATATCCACTATCCCTCATCTGAAAATGTCCAAACCATCTCAGCTTTGATTCTTTAACTTTGTCTCCAAACAGTTTAACCTGAGCTGTTCCTTTGTTAAAGTCATTACTTGTCTTGTCCATTTCTGGTCACTCCCAGTGAAAACCTCAGGACGTTCAGGTCAACCTCCTCTCAACTTCTTTGTCAGTGCCACCATCTCCAAACCATACATACATAGAAATATACATACCAGGTCTCACTACCATCTTGTAAACCTTCCTTTTCATTCCTGCTGCCATCCTTCTGTCACAATCACCCCTGACATTTGTCTCCAACCGCTCCACCCTGCCTGCACACTCTTCTTCTTCATCTGTTGCTTTGGATGGCTAAACTCAGATATTTAATCTCATCCCGCTTCAATATATCTACTCCTTGCATCTTAACTATTACACCTGTTTCCCTCTCATTGACACATGTATTATTTTTGCTTTTACCGACTTTCATTTGTCTCTCCAGTGCACACCTCTACCTCTCCAGGCTCTCTTCCACCTGATCACTAATCTCACCATAGAAAGAAACGTCATCTGCAAACATCAAAGTCCACGCAAAACAGTTGACTCTTTTCATCTGGATGTAGCGTTTCCATTGGGAGAAACATATCGCCACTCATCCAAGTGACTTCGGTCAGTAAGAATTTGGGCAATAATACAGTTTTTTGTAATTCTGCCGCTGTAAAATCCCCACAGTGGATTTTAAATCAATCAAGAACAGACTTTTAGACTGATTGCCCAATTACATTTGAGCCTCAAACTAACATTTCTGGACAGTTTTTAACAAATCTGGATACAAATCTGTGCAGTCTATGGCTGCTTCCAGTCTAGGACCCATGGACATCAGCAAATCAAGCTTAAAGATGAAGTTCAATAAGTAAGATCTGGATTCACTCGTCTGTCTGCATTCTTGGGTGTTTCAGCTGTTAGTCTATTCTTTACATCACTTCTATTTTCCCACGCTGTCAAATTCAATTCAGTCATCATCACTCTGGTCCAGTCTTTTTGTTGACTGCTTTCTGCGAAGCAATGACGCAAAAAGTGTCTAGACACTGGGGTGGGGGGTATTATTTACCACAGGACATTGCTGAGGTCCTGTCCTACTTCCTATCTTCATTGGAGTCCACTCTGCTACATAACCCTGCTATGTTTATTAGTCAAACTCTGCATTTCAATAAATCATGTTTACTTCCTCCAAATGATCTCTCCTCATTGTAATGCTGCTTTTTCTCCTTTGAGATGCTCTGCCAGGCTTTTACTGCAGCTGCCTACGGCTACTGTTTGTGTGATCCACTGTGGAGGTGTACAGATGCATAATTACAAAACCTGTGGCACTGTCCAAGCACTTACGGACTTACCTGGATATATGAGAGAAAACAAGGAAAAGCACAACAGGTCCACTTTTAACCTAAGTTGAGCACTGGACTGTAATATTGCACAGGTCTCATTAATACCGCATTCAGCCCCTTAAGCTCTCGGCAAAATGCTGCGACTGAAGCGTACAGTGTTCGAGAGGCCAGCCATCACATCCTTGGCTGTGCATGATCACCATGTATTACAGTCCATTATTAAATATTACAGAAACGTTTGCTCCAAATACCTCTTTAAAACCATCTACTGTAATCATAACAAGATCATTATCATAGCAATGAAATAAACCCACATCATTAAGCAATCATAGATAGTTGGAAATACTCCAATGATATTTCTGAGACAGACACAAAATGGAGCAGTTTTCTCATTTGAGTGATTCTGTAACAGCTGAAATGATGGAGATAACCGTCCCATCATTTTTCATTTCTCCTCGGGCTCCAGTTTCTGCTGATTACAGCTGCTCTCGTTTATTCCAGCTGCTATTAAACCATTTAACAGGCACACTTCATTCAGCTCTGACCGCTACAGGCTAGCATGCGGCGGGGGTTTTTCGCTCGTATTGTTTGTGAATGAATTATTCCGCATGCTGAGTAACAAAGTCTAAGCTGAAAGGAACAACTGCACCTGAGGCGTTCTGCGCACTTTTTTTCTAATTACAGGGATATTAAGTGCAGGAGGAATTATCAAGGTCACTGTCATATTTTTATGCACGGCACTGCTAGAAGCAAAAGAAGGCTCGTAGGAGTTTCTTCTGGTCGCTTAGCAACCTTCGGTTAGGTGACTCGCATTTTTCAGCATTTGACACAGCTGATGTAAAAGCACGATCTCACACATCTCCTTAAAGGGCTTTCACAGAGCCTTTAAAGTCGCTGGATTCTTTTAGAATTAAACTAAAAATCATCTAATAGGCAGTTAGGGAGACGTACGTGAGCCAATAAGTCGCTTTGTATCTGTTGACTTCGGCTTTCACATCCACCCTGCTGAACATTCACAGACTGTGATGCTCTTTTTCCACCTCAGACCTGCTCTGTATTTTAGACTCTGAATGAGCTTACTGTTTCACTGCCAGCTTCTCCTCTGAGAGGCAGAAAGGCACAAGAACTGTGTGTGAGTGTGAGAAAGAGGGAGAGGCTAAGCTGCTGACATAAGTAGGAGGTATTCACACAGAACAGGCAAGGATTTTAAGCCCACAGCATGACCTTCCCTGTCTGATGCTGCCAGGTTTGAGATACGTGACCACAGCTACTGTAACCTTTACAATAGACGAGCAGAAGTGAGTAAAAGAACAGGACATCTTGTGTGGGGTTTTTTTGTACATTAAACCAGATGAAACACTCAAGATCAGCCACATCTGAAAATAAAGCCGTTTGGGTAATAAGACTAACAAAAAGTATAAACAGCTTTTCTTTTTTCAAGCTGAGTGAGAATGAAAACACTTCTGCGAGTCAAAAACCTACGATGTTTGCATTTACCACTAGAGCGCTGCAAAATGAAAGCCAAACACGGCGATTTTAACAGGTGTGAGGTTTCTGTGTGCTGGATATCGTCAGCGGACAAATTAAGTATGCTGAAGGCATTATCTTGGACACAGGGAAACTGTCAGTACTGACATTTTAAAGATCAAAGATTTCTTTGAAATTGTTTTAAAAAAGAATTCAACAGATTAATGAATAATGAGTAGTCGAAGTGAATAAATGTAGCTGAAAGCAGCAACGAGGGAGGGCAAGCAGTTCATCAGGTGGACAGGTTTGAAAATCTGAGATCTATCCGGCGACTTTTATTAAGGTTGAATTTTAGTGACCACTGAAAAAAATGTTCTGCCTGTATTTAAAAAAGAAAACTATTTCATTAAAGCCAACATTTTTTTTCCCCAATAGAGCTTATGGTTCTGCTTTAGTTCCATTAGTGGTACTTCAGTGTTGAAAGTAAAGCAGTCAGTAAAATTACATTTTTATTTTCACTGCTTAAAGTGAAGAGGTTGTTTTTGCAGTTGCTATGAAAGTGCCACAAACTGATCTAAATCAAGTGGACAGAAACTACAGTTTTTAAAAAACACTGAAGATCAAAGAATCCAAGCAATATTTCAACTACATGTTCTTATGTACTTATTCTGTTTGCAGAGCCTTTTTTCCCTTTCTAATGCTATAATGCATGCAATCGTCCTTTGTTAACATTTGCCAATATTAAAAAGGAAACTAGATGGCATGCATCCTTTAAAAGATTTTCAGCTTCTAGTGTGTCAAACTAAAAACAGCACAAACGTTTGGAGCGCACAACAATTCATCCTGGGACTCATTTCAATAAAAGCTCTAAAAATCTGAAAATTAAAGCCTGGTCTTACTCGCGCTTTGAGCCATGCTGCGGAAGAGCTCCAAATCATCCTCATCTATCTTCATAAAGCTGTGATTGGCATCCAAGAACGTAGTCTATTTACATCAGCCGTACTTTAACTAGTTCAAGAAACAGCATGGCAGCTTTATTGAGGGACTGGCAGGATGCTGTGATCTCTACTGCCAATCCAGCTGCTCCCATCCAGCCCTCCATTCAACATGAGCAGCTGACCAGCCCTGGAGGACACTGGTAAATCGCGACGACAGTGAGACAGATGCAGAACACATCTGGTGGGGGGGTATGATGGCAAATTACACTATCAACAGAGAAGGAGAGGTGAAGGAGAGGAGGGAAGAGAGTGATAATGTGCTGCCGTGTGCAGTCCAATGACACTTTCCAACTCAGCATGAACTAATCAGAGCGTCTCAGACCATTTCAGAAATTAAACCAATACTCTGACACTGATGAGGGGTTAAACTAAACACCAGATCTTCATCCAAAATGCACAACACAAACAAGGAGACTTCATATTAAAGCGACCTTTCCTTATGTGTTTAGCTGGAGGGAAGACAGCTGCAGAAATTGCTGACAGGTAGTAAAATGCAATGGTGGAATCACGGGAAAATGTTTTTCCAAGGACTCCTGCAGGTACTTCAACACCCACTTTTTTTGTTCCTCGTGCAGAGCTTCAAGGAACAGATGAGGCACGTGCCCACATAGACCCCAGGTGGTGCTCAGGCACCTGTCCTTTTAACTTCTTACTTGATAAATTCCCTTTTTGCAGGTTACTTTTTCTATCATCTACTTCACAATTTCATATGACATTCATTTCAAATTAGAAGAACATAAAGGCCAACAATTATATTTTTATAATTCTGCTACATCACACAAGCCACATATCCTCTTTTGATTTTTGTTGTCAGCCATATGCCTGCATGCCATCAGAGCGCCCTGAGGAACAGCATGATGTCTCTGACCTGCCATTATCCTGCGAAAGAAAGGTTATGATAGTGTTTGGCCAGCAAATATTCAGATGTCAGAAACACCTCCTCGGCATATCCGTCTGGAGTCATGGAAGTGACGTGAATCTTAAAGATTTTTCATCGTATTTATTGCTTATAGGTGCAGTCAAAAAATTATGAATTCGGTGTTGGATAAAAACAAAGTACAGTAGCAGTGTGTGTGCAAGTCTGGAGCTGTGGGACTTGAAGAAGAAGAAGAACTTACTGCTTGAGTGGAGGTCAAAGTTTGTGTGCGAGTCCGTGGGACATGAGTACCAGCATGTTGTGTGTGTGTGTGTGTGTGTGTGTGTGTGTGTTTGTGACCTGCTACAGAGGGGAAAAAGTAGCTTGCTAAAGTAGCTAATTTGTGCACCACCCGACTGACATAATTCCAGCATTCTTAGAAATGATCCATGAATTCCAAAACCCCCGGTGCATACTTAGTCAGCTCCAAGTGTCTTTGCCTTAAATATTATCTTAATAAATATCTAATCCTTAATTATGATGTGTAATATTTATTTAATATGCAGCAAAATAGCAAGAAAGGACGGGTTAAGAAAACAGAAATAAAGATATCTACAGTAGAGCAGCAGCTCTCCTCTGTCCTGGATCAAATCATCCAGCAGTGAAGTCGATGAGGCAGATCAATAAATAAGTATGTAAGCAGGTAAAAGGTGTGCTGTTGTGTGCAGATGTGTTTTAATATATATATTCTTATGTGACCTGTTTTTGGCTTTAGCACCTCCATACCCTTCAAAATGTTTTTTTTTCCAAATTTTTGGATGGGCTGCTGTTTTTATTTAGCAGGATGTTTATGCACTTAATTACACTTTTGTATACACCAAATCCATTCAGATGTGTTATAAAACAGCAGAGAACCAGTATATTTCACTTACTGCTGTTTGTGGTTCAGCTCTGTCTCCTTGTTCACCAGGTCCTGCTTGAGATTGGCTAGCATCTCCACAGAGACGTCCACCTGCCGAGAAAGCTCCGAGGCCTTGTCCTCCAGGTCTTGTTTCTCCTGGCTCAGCCGTTCGCTCTCCTGCTTGGCCCGCTCCAACTCTGAGCTCTTCCTCTCCAGCTCCGCCTGAAGACGGCCTACACGGGCCGCTATTTTCTGCTCCACCTACAGTTGAGGAGAAATTTTTTTTTACCCCCCCTGTGTAAAATTTAAAGTGTTTTTTTTAACAGAGAATTTCTAAGCATACTAGTTTTCTTTAGAAAATCAGGTCAGAGAACGAAATCATGAAAAAGCATGCCAAAAACAAAAGAAGTCAGTTTAGACTGGAGAAAAAGACTTGTTGATTCTCACAAAGCAAGAGATGGAAATACAAAGTTATCACAGTGTATCAAAATGTCAATAACTGGAGTGAGAATTATCATCAGGAGTTACACAGTACAGAACAAGCATTGCAGAGGTAGAAAGTGAAAGATTTTGAAGACTGGTAAAAAAAAAAAAAAAAAAAAAAATACAGTGTCTAAAGACTAGGGATGGGTACCGGTGTCCGGTGCCATTATGGCATCGGTTCTGACATAAACGGTAGTAACCAGACCGAAAAGCAGCGCACATTTCGGTGCTTTATTTTTCCTGAGATGTCATACACTTTGGATTCTAGCCAATCATTTTACCTTTCCAAGGATAGTAGGCGGGCCCAGGTACGTACGTTCTTTTAGAGCAGAGCTACAGATTAAAAATGCCCAAGGCGAAGCGGTCAAAAGTCTTGCTGTACTTCACAGCAAAAGATGCAAACACCGTTTAAGCACCGGCACCGTTTCAAAAGTACCGGTTTGGCACCGGTATCGGATAAAACCGAAACGATACCCATCCCTACTAAAGACCCCAGATCAACTTCCATGACACTAGTGAATGACTTAGCTAAGTCAGGAATTATAGTCTCAAAGAAGGCAATCACTAGAACCCTGCACAGGAATGGACTGTGAGGTTGCAGACCAAGAAAAACTTCACTTCTGCAGAAGAGACACTTTCAAGCCAGACAGAAATATACTAATTACATGCTACTTATGCATATTGGAAGTGCATCCTCTGGTCAGAAGAAAAGAAGCTAGAGCTCTTTGGCCGGGGAGATGTTTGGAGAAAGAAGGGAGAGGCGTGCAACCCGAAGAACACTGTCCCCTCAGCGAAGCACGGTGGTGGGAGTATAATGCTGTGGGGATGCTCAATCTCATCGAGGTAAGAGGAATCATGAAGAAAGAAGGAAATGTGAAGAAGTGGACTAAAAATTAGTGAAAAAGCAGCCAATGTCCAAGGACCACTTAAAAAATTCCAAGAAAGTCTGACTCCTTGGAAGCAAAATATAGAGAAATGAGAGGTGAGTTGTTGCACAGGACTGTTTATGGACACAATTTCCTGATAAAGTTTATTCTGATTCTGTTAGCTTAGTGTATTTACCTCTTCAGACAGCTTCTCCAGCCTCTCATCCAGCTCCAGCCGTTCAAACGCCCGCGCCTTCAGCCTGGCCAGGCCTTCCTCATACGCTGCTTCGACTGCACTGGCTGCTACATTAGCTGCCACCGCTACAGCTGTGCTGGGGTTTCCATGGGGACCTGGATCTGTGGATGTCATGGCTTTTTTCATAAAAATCTCCCCCAGGGGAAACTCCACATTAGGAATATACCGGGCTGCAGTGTTGGAGTTAGCTGGGGTCAAACTCAGGTCGTCTGCACAAGGAAGCTCACGGCAAGGAAAGCGCCGCTCCTTTAAAGCTGAAGGCCGAAGTGGCTCAAAAGGGTCGTTGTTATTGGCGGGTGCGAGCAGAGCTCCCTCAGCCACTAGGGGCAGCAGAGCAGCAGCGTCACATACACTGTTGGATTTGGAGAGGACGTAAAGGGTCTCGTACGTGTGGTTGTACTCCAGGTGGGCACGCAACGACGACAGGCTTCGGAAGCGCTTGTGCTCCCCGCAGCGAGGACAGCGGTATGGCAGGTCCAAAGATGCCATTCCGTGCAGTAACTGCCGGAGGAGGGGGGGGCGCTCACGCAGCACAACGGTAGCGCCAGTCTGAGGGCACTGAGCTCGAGCACCTGACAGATCCTCTCATGGTGAGAACAGGGCAACTACCGGACATCAGCAGGAGAGAAGAGCCAGGTCAGTCACATGACCGCACTGGGTGGAAACATTCAGCTGGTCGTCTCACTTCATCTGCCATGGTTGCCTTTCCTATGGTCCTAAAGAGAGGGCAAAAATACAAGTTAAAGTTTGTTGGTTTCATACAAGTATAATTCTAACATACAGGGAGTGCAGAATTATTAGGCAAATGAGTATTTTGTCCACATCATCCTCTTCATGCATGTTGTCTTACTCCAAGCTGTATAGGCTCGAAAGCCCACTACCAATTAAGCATATTAGGTGATGTGCATCTCTGTAATGAGAAGGGGTGTGGTCTAATGACATCAACACCCTATATCAGGTGTGCATAATTATTAGGCAACTTCCTTTCCTTTGGCAAAATGGGTCAAAAGAAGGACTTGACAGGCTCAGAAAAGTCAAAAATAGTGAGATATCTTGCAGAGGGATGCAGCAGTCTTAAAATTGCAAAGCTTCTGAAGCGTGATCATCGAACAATCAAGCGTTTCATTCAAAATAGTCAACAGGGTCGCAAGAAGCGTGTGGAAAAACCAAGGCGCAAAATAACTGCCCATGAACTGAGAAAAGTCAAGCGTGCAGCTGCCAAGATGCCACTTGCCACCAGTTTGGCCATATTTCAGAGCTGCAACATCACTGGAGTGCCCAAAAGCACAAGGTGTGCAATACTCAGAGACATGGCCAAGGTAAGAAAGGCTGAAAGACGACCACCACTGAACAAGACACACAAGCTGAAACGTCAAGACTGGGCCAAGAAATATCTCAAGACTGATTTTTCTAAGGTTTTATGGACTGATGAAATGAGAGTGAGTCTTGATGGGCCAGATGGATGGGCCCGTGGCTGGATTGGTAAAGGGCAGAGAGCTCCAGTCCGACTCAGACGCCAGCAAGGTGGAGGTGGAGTACTGGTTTGGGCTGGTATCGTCAAAGATGAGCTTGTGGGGCCTTTTCGGGTTGAGGATGGAGTCAAGCTCAACTTTGATGATAGTCCTACTGCCAGTTTCTGGAAGACACCTTCTTCAAGCAGTGGTACAGGAAGAAGTCTGCATCCTTCAAGAAAAACATGATTTTCATGCAGGACAATGCTCCATCACACGCGTCCAAGTACTCCACAGCGTGGCTGGCAAGAAAGGGTATAAAAGAAGAAAAACTAATGACATGGCCTCCTTGTTCACCTGATCTGAACCCCATTGAGAACCTGTGGTCCATCATCAAATGTGAGATTTACAAGGAGGGAAAACAGTACACCTCTCTGAACAGTGTCTGGGAGGCTGTGGTTGCTGCTGCACGCAATGTTGATGGTGAACAGATCAAAACACTGACAGAATCCATGGATGGCAGGCTTTTGAGTGTCCTTGCAAAGAAAGGTGGCTATATTGGTCGCTGATTTGTTTTTGTTTTGTTTTTGAATGTCAGAAATGTATATTTGTGAATGTGGAGATGTTATATTGGTTTCACTGGTAAAAATAAATAATTGAAATGGGTATATATTTGTTTTTTGTTAAGTTGCCTAATAATTATGCACAGTAATAGTCACCTGCACACACAGATATCCCCCTAAAATAGCTAAAACTAAAAACAAACTAAAAACTACTTCCAAAAACATTCAGCTTTGATATTAATGAGTTTTTTGGGTTCACTGAGAACATGGTTGTTGTTCAATAATGACATTATTCCTCAAAAATACAACTTGCCTAATAATTCTGCACTCCCTGTATACTGAGATAAAGTCACTCAAAGGCAAAAATCCAGTCAACTAAATAGGTGCCAAGAAGCAGAAGACAAAGCTAAAACTAAACCACCTGCCAAAATACACAAGGGAAAAACCAACGTGCCTTTTCCAGCAACACTACACAGCTTTTCCCTGCAACATGGCCCCATACAACTCCCATCTGAAAAAAAAAATATTTTATTTACAATAGAGAAATTAATACAAATCAGTTGTCTAAACTGAGACATTTTACTGAGACATGAAAAATACTGGCTCATTTTGAATTTGATGATAGCAACGCATCTCTAGGAAGACGAGGATGGGGCAACAAAAGTAGGTGATGCTAAAAAGAAACAGCTGGAGGAACATTTTGCAAGTAATTAGGTTAACTGGCAACAGGTCAGTAACATGACAGAGCATCTTCTCTCAGCAGCAGAGGTGGGCCGAGATGTAAAATACTATGTCTACAAGAAGAAGAAGAAGAATTTTAATATCTCATCATCTACAGTACATAATAAGAAAAAACAGACTGAACGAATCTGGAGAAATCTCTGTGTGCAAAGCAGGCTTGAAAATCAAATATTGGATGTCTGTGATCTTTGGGCCCTCAAGTGGCACTGCATTAACAATACGCATGATTCTGTCATGGAAATCACTGCACGGGATCAGCAAGACGTCCAGAAACCACCGTCTGTGAACACAGTTCACTGTGCCACTTATAAATGCAGGCAAAAGCAAAGAAGAAGCTATGTGTGAACATGATTTATCTTCTGCGGACCAAAGCTAGTTTAAAGCAGACTGAGGCAAAGTGGAAATGTTTTCTGTGGTCAGACGAATCAAAATGTCAAATTCTTTTTTGGAAAACATGGACGCTGTGTCCTCCAGACCAAAGTAGACAGAGATCATCCTGCTAGTTAACAGTGCTCAGTTCAAAAGCATCTCTGGAGGTACGGGGAGCATCGGTGTTTATGAAATTGGCAGCCTAAACATCTGGAAAGGTGCCATCAGTGCTTTAAGGTATATACAGGTTTTACAGCAACATCCTCCCATCCAGACAACACCACTTTCAGGGAAGGCCTTGTATATTTTAGAGAGATGATGTTAAACTAAATACTGCATCTATGACAACAGCATGACTTTATAATAGAAGAGCCCGGGTGCTGAACTGGCCTGCCTGCAGTCCAGACCTTTCACTGAAAGCAGAAAACATTTGGAGAATCTTAAAATTTAAAGAAAATTCCACAAAGAAGACCCAGGACTGTTGAGCAGCTAGATTCCTCTATCAGACAAGAGCAGGACAATATTCCTCTCCCAGAAGCCCCGAAACTGGCTTTCTTCAGTTCCAAGATGTTTACAGACAGATGTCACACAGTGGTAAATATGGCCGTTTCTCTTCATTTTTTTAATGTCCTAATGTGAATAAAATATGGAGTTATGAGATCTGCAAAACATCACATTCTGTTTTTATTTATATTTTACCCAACTTCTGTGGAATTGGGGTTGTAAATCCTGGTTATTGTTACATTTAGCTCACCTTGATTACAATATTAGAGAAGAGTTTTCCTAATGTCCTCACCGCAGGCCTCTCAATATTTACTACTCCAGCTGTCTGAACACTGAAGAAATCAAAGCCTGTCTCTCTCAGCTGGAATCATAATCCATGAGTTTAGCGGTCAAGAAACATGAAACCTTTACTTCACCAAGGATTAAAAAGCAAGCTCTTG
Source organism: Oreochromis niloticus (assembly GCF_001858045.2). NCBI lineage: Eukaryota > Metazoa > Chordata > Actinopteri > Cichliformes > Cichlidae > Oreochromis > Oreochromis niloticus. The sequence goes on along the minus strand of NC_031971.2, from coordinate 18,903,502 downwards.
CACTTGTACTCGCAGAATGGTGGGGAAATGGAAGTGGATCCATTAGTGAGAGTGCTTATTAGTGCCAAGGTCATTTTCCAGTCTTAGTCTAAGAGGTCAGACTGGATAAGGCTAAATCCTTTACAAAGGGATCTGGTAACTCACAGTAGTAAAGAAAAAAACCCTGATATCTGTTATCAGAGTAACAGCCCTCTAACACAGCCCTCATAGATAATGAAGACAAGACTAGAACATGTAAATGCATAGCAAAACTTTTCCTTGGATGCATTTCTGGGTAAACAAAAACAAAACAAACACAGCATTCAGAAACTGAAGTTAACTTAAAATATTCAAAATTATTTTTTGATTACTTTTTTACATTTGCTATTTAGATGCAGAGCTGTGTGGGTCACTGCAAGAACACTCAATTAGTTTTTTTATCCAATTACCCAGAACTTGAAGCCCCTGATGAAATAAAAATTCAGCACACCATCCTTTCCTGGTTTCCCTGAATCAGCTTCTCTAATTACTGTAAAGCTCTGTAAAGCTTTCTGCTCAAGTCTTAGACACCAGTGCACTGACAGAAATACTGAGCTCTTCACTCTGAGCCTACACAGCTACTAAATAATATCTGTAGCAAGGTCTCATTTAGAGTCAAGTCCTGCTGTGATTCATTGTCTTTATAAGAACTTATTCAGTAAATTTATGTTCTTGGATGTATTTGTTTGCTACATTTTATTTTAGAAAACTTTTTTTTTAAAAACAGTCTTTAATACTTCAGTCACATAGAGCCTGGCAACCACCAGTTGCTAGGAAAAAATTAATATTCCCTGAGCAGTTGGTGAATAGTTGCTGAAGGTTGCCAACAGTCACTGTGGCTGCTAAAGTCAGGCCAGGGATCCCCTGGTAACAACTGGTTAACTTCCACTATTTGATTTGCTGCTTTCTGTTGCTAGGTGAAACTCCTCACAAAGAGGTATGCAGTGTTGTACTAAAAACCTCCTCTGCCACAATCACCCACAAATTTGCATGGAACACAGCAACTTGAAAAAGTGCGACAGAAAACCAGAAACAGAGACCGTTTGCAATCAAAGTCAAAGGTGGTAAACTCCAGGCCTCGAGGGCCGGTGTCCTGCAGGTTTTAGATCTCACCCTGGGTCAACACACCTGAATCACATGATTAGTTCATTACCAGGCCTCTGGAGAACTTCAAGACATGTTGAGGAGGTAATTTAACAATTTGCATCAGCTGTGTTGGATCAAGGATACGTCTAAAACCTGCAGGACACCGGCTCTCGAGGCCTGGAGTTCCCTCGCCCCTGTTTTAAAACATGTCAGTTTCACAGTTACGACACAACCTTTACTTTGACAGCAATCACTCCTTTTTTCACTAAATTTTCCTATCGCTATGTGGTTAGTCAGTGAGTATTTGCAGACAAGTTGGTGTCTTCCATGCAAACCACAGGCAAACACAACAACCTACAAGCAAGCAAAGCAATCGAAAGTTTTTTTTTGTTTTTTGATCCCTCTCTGTGATCGATTTACAACTGCCAGCAACTTCCAGCAGGCACTCGCCAACCAGTCAGGGTGGAAATACATTTTTCACTAGCAACCAGAGGTAACCAGAGAGTCACAGACGGGTCTCTAGACCCCTGTGACTGAGGCCTAAGCCTGATGTTTCCTTACATATAAAAGAATTATTTCCAGCTTTTCAGTTTAAGACTGTTTAAATGGATCTGTATCAGACTGCTGCATGGCCTTCGGCGGTAGGCGGTGGTAGACCAATCTGTAAATTTACAGTCTAGAAGTAAAGCAGTGATAGCTCAAATCCCAATCATTACAGAGCATATCTTCATTAGGAGTTGTGCTCATCCAAAGGTGAATATTTCCAGGTAGACTGTGATTAATAAATATTATATTGTATTTTGTGTGTTGGTGTTTTTGGCTTTAGCATCACGTGTACTTTTAGTAACAATCCTGAGCACTCTGCAGAAATCACACCCCAGGGTATTTTTTAGAAAATGTTTCACCACTGACAGGAAAATCAAACTAGTATCATTACATATGGACTTTATTTATGGTATCAGCTTAAATACTGGGTAGTCTATTATCTGCATTCTCAACATAGCACAAGGTGCTTTCTGCTGTAAGGTAAGAACCATTTTATAATGACTGTAGGGTGGGGGTTCAAAGCCTTAGAAAACTCATGCTTGAAGCAGGGATTGTTTTAACAGGTAGTTCCCACCAAACCAGCCTGTTCTCATTCCCAGGAGTCCCGTACTTCCACTGTCAAAGGCAGTGGGGTCTCACAGATTTGACAATGTGTCCTCCGGGACTGGTGCCATAACACAGTCGGTTATACATCGTCACACACAGACGGTTGTAAAGGAGTCATATTTAAACACTCGCCAGCAACACGAAGGGTTAATGTTGTGAAGAGGCACATTTGAACCCAAACCACAATCTTTTCCTAAACCTCGCCAAGTAGTTTTTAGCTCCTAAATCTAACTAACAAGTGAGAGTAAAAACCAACACTGGCGCTTGAACCGGAACTCTCAGAGATCTCCTATCTCTCAGAAACTTCTACAACAGCTATTAATGAGTGAAGCAGCAGGCACTGGAAGCACAATCACAAATCCCAGATGCAGACCATTCTTCACAGTGGGCTCATACACTGGAAATCCCCAGAAGTCGCACAGACTGTTATTAGACGTCTGGTAAGGCTGGATCAGGGAGTGTACTGGCAAGGCGTCCCCATTTATTAAAGGAGGAGGATTTCACAGACACAGTCACTGCACTGCAGTGAGCAGGCATTCCCATCTGCTTAAAATTACTCAGTGAGGTATTTAAGCAGGCAGGAAAAGGAAGGAAGCGAAGCTGCTTTTAGCCACATGTCACATCCTGTCAGTGGAGCTCAGCTGAAACATTGAAAAGAAATGCATTTAATTTTCTTTATTGTGGACTACTGAACAGCAGACATTAGAAATACAAAACTATTGGGAAGATGATGTATGATTTACTTTACTTCCTTTGCACAGAAAGCATATTCAGGCCTCAATAAAAGGACATCAGTGAAGAAACACAGTCGCTATATGACATCAAACAGAGTAAAGATATAAAAATGCATTTGTTTGCTTTAAAGTAGGTGGTAGCAGTTCAGATGATAAAAATTTTCACCATCTCGTCTCAATCACTTTTATGCTATGCTCTTTTTTTCTTAAACCATCAACTCCACTTCAGTGACCGTCAGTAACAACAAAAAGCCATCGGTCCCATCAGATCAGCTATCCCATCTGCCTCAAACATTTTGCAACCTTTAACTGCCAACTGAAAGGCTCTGTGGCCAAACACAGATCAGCTTTACAAGCTGTCCTTTAAAACTGAGTAGAAGCACTAGAAATGTGAGGGAACGCTTTATGATAGCTTACGTTCTCGTAACTGCACTGATCACATCTGCAAAAACCTCAAAGCTACAATTGTATTTCAGTACTATTTTGGGATTCGAGCATATTCAGAATGGCTCCATAATAATGATCCCACAGAGCAGCCACGCAGCGCAGTGGCAAAATATCACTGAGAGAGTGCACTACTCAGCATCAAGCAGCACAGTAAGCTTGTATACGGTATTTACAATACAATATCATATTTACAGTCATACTTTCACAAAATCTTTGGTTTTACCCTCACAAAGGGTGGACAGACATATAGACAGATCACACATCCTAAACAGCAATTAATTCCTAATAAAGTTAATAATGTATAAATTGAAAAAAATGCCAATATGCAAATGTGGTTAAATTCATCATGTTATTGTGCATTTAGGCAGTTTATTAAATGCAAAGGCTCCATGCCTAAATGTACTTCTAAATAGATGGGTTAGTTTTCACAACTAAATTACCGGCCGCTTCATTAGTTATTGATAGTTATAGTCATTGATAGCTCAGGCACAGTGTGGTTGCCTGCTGCTTCAAGGTTTGACGTATTGTGCATTCAGAAATGCTCTTCTACATACCTTAAGTAGAAATGCACTAAGTCCAATCCATTTACCATTTATATTATAAATATATATTTCAATACAACAGTCACTTCAAGGCACTTTATACTGTAAGGCCTAGAGACTACAATAATAGAGGCAAAACCCCAAAAGTCAGACAATGATCAATCACTTGGTGACAGTGGGAAGGAAAAACTCCTTTTTAACAGGAAGAAACCTCTGGCAGAACAAGGCCAATATTAATTTAGCGAGGCATCATTTCCGCAAGCTTATGCAGCGTCACAAACATTTATTTTGTCACAATGATGGGAGTGTCGCTCAATTTTTATTAATTAAATTCTTCGAGTTGGTGACTTTTCTTTTGGCCAGGCAGTGTATTTATAGTTTACTTAGTCAAATATAACAAGTTCTAATTAGAACTCACAGTTATTCCATATTTACAGTACATAATAATGTACAAATATCAGTAAAAAACTAAAAATCAATTCAAGTTACAACCAACATTTTTACTGGCGCAATGGGACCACAAATATTTACTGGCAGTTTTGTATTTCTTTATTGAGTAATTCAAATGGAGAGATTTAATGAAAAGCTGCTTTTTAAAGGGCTTTTTGCTGGGAAACAGTAACAATCTCATTGTTAAACCCACAGAAGCTTTCAGACAGTCAAACAAGACGCAAAATAAGTCCAGTCAACAATCTATAAACTTATGACCTATTTGAGTGCAAGAGGGAGGGCTTCCATTTGTGGTCCTGTACAACAAGGTCAAAGAGTGAAAGTTATGGCATTAGGCATAAATGACTCTTTATTCATTGCTGTTTGCATTGGGGTGGTAATCTGAAGTCAGGGTTTGTTTAAAAGTGAAACGTGGTCTACCCTCCCACGGGGATTCTGCACATCAAGCGAGATGTCAAAGGTGAAAAGAGCCCAATTCAAAGAGAAGATAGAGATAGATATAAAGATATAGAAAAGTAATAATAAAGAATGAGAAATCTGTCAGGACACACAGAGGTGTGAGGGTGAGTGAGAACAGGGCAGATAGAGGGAGTGAAAGTGTTTCTCAGCAGAAGTGGTAATAACAGGTTTTAACACTGAAGTGATCTGCAGACTAGAGAGGAAAACCACCAGGAGGTGTCAATTTTGAGCTTTGATTGGAAGGGGTTGTTTTTAATCACAGAATTGATAACGTATAGTGCTTAAGAAATTTATTAGACCACCATTAATGTAAGGTTTTGGCCACAGCTGTCCCAAAATTAACAGTATTGGTAGTTACTAAAATCATTTGTTATGTTTCTGTAATGCTTAATCAGCCCATATGTTCAAGTTCTTTGATCAAAACAGGATATTTTGAATATTATGTTGTTATCCATGAATTTTCAAATTCACATCAGGGCTCGCAAAATCGCTAGCCCGACGTCCTGGAGCTAGCGATATCTCCGGTCGGGCAACCAAAATCTATCTCAGCCCCGCCCGTCGGGCCATCATATAGCCCGGCGGGCTATATTCTACACGAAAAGAAAAAAATATTAAAGCAGAACATCATTTTTTGATAAAAACGCCAAATTAAATTTATTTAATTAAAGTCCTGAATAAAAAAAAATTTGCATTAGTGGCTGAATGTTATCCTTGATTCATTTCTGACCACTGTGCTCAAATTTGGACATAAAACCATGAATTCAACTGTTATTTTCCTAATAAATAAAACAATTATTTTTAGTTTTAAACACATTTGCAGTATAAATTTTTACATGACATAAAAATGTCATATCGTGATATTATTGCTATAGCAACGCCATGTGTTTACATTCCATAGTGCACACAAGCCCGGGCATGTCTGAGAGAGCTGCAAGAGCCAAAACATAGAGCTGCTCTAACAACCTCCAACAAGGCAAAGTACTTATATTAAGAAGAAAATTTGCCGCTAAAGGTGGAAACAACAAACCTGTTTCACCACTTGAGGCAAAAAATACATCATCAAGTATAACCAGGCTAAAAAGGAGAAGATAACATCCCAGGTATCGTTATTGCAGGTTTTCTTGAAATATCGAGATATAATTTTGAGGCTATGTCATCCATATCTAATTCTGATGTGTTTTCATATTACCCTTTACTTGATTGATCTTCTTTTAACTATCTATCATGCTTTAAGTGGCTAATTAACATATCATTACATAAGCAAATTTCTATAATGATGATGATGATTATGATAAGAGATAATTATTGTAACCACTTATGTTTATGTTTAGGGAAGAGCAACCTGGATTATTTTCTGTAGCTACAATTTCAATGTTCACATCCAGTTATGCAATTCAGGGCTGTGGTTGGACTGGAGGCGATCCCAGTTGTCGCGGGACGAGAGGTGGGAATACCCTGGGCCAGTCTTTTGAAAGGCTAACACAGAGGGATTCTTTTAAACCAACAGCCAATTGGAACCACTAATTAACCTAACATACTAGTTGCTGGACTGTGTGAGGAAGCCGGAGGGAACCCACGCAGGCTTGGGGATAACGTGCACACAGACAGGCCACAGCTAGCTGATGGATTCAAACCCAGGATTTTCTCGCTGTGAGACGACAGTGGTACCAAATGCACAACCATACGTCCATGCAGCCAAACGGTTGCTGTGAGCACTAAGAGACATGCACACATGTAAAAGTACTTCTTTGAAATGACAGATCTTTAAGGACACAACAACTTAAAGGATTAGTCTTTGCCAATTAATATAAAACAGATGAAGTGAGCCTGAAAGGTAATGCTAACAAAGGAAGTTGCTAAATATTGAAATATAAACCAGCTATGAATTAGCCTGCTACAAGATAACCAGGTTGACCTAAGTAGTGTGAGGTGAACTCTAACTTTTTGGTGGTGAGTGTAATCACTACAATTTACCAGTGTTCCCTAAATGCCTCACATGCAGGCAATCGGTAGCTGTCATGTCAAATGTCTACAACCTCAATGCTGCAGAAAGGATAAAGAGCAGAGATGCATGCATTTGTTTAGAGAGATAACAAATGTTAATGTTATTTTTCAAAATCTAACAATAATTGAACAGGAGGGGATCATTGCTGAAAATAGTCCACATTGGCTAAACCATCTCTGCCACTGACGAGACCTGAGAAACAAAGAAACTGATTGGCATCAGCTGCTGCATTCAGACCTCACAATAATTGCCTTATTCACATCAGCAAATCGTTTCTAAGCAGGTGTACACACTTCTCACTCTGCTGTATCCAAAGCCACAACATCCTGTTTATGTGCTATATTTTTGCTATTGTTGATCAAGCTCAGGTTTAAACACCTGTTTGTGTTTATTACTGAGGATATTGTTCCAACTGTAGAACTACTTTCTATTAATGCACATTATGGTCCTTGTAAGTGATTTTAAGAGTCTCTGACTGAACTGTGTTTAGCGTAGCTGGAGTTTCAAACTCCTTACATTACCTGCATGAGGACAATGAACACTGTGCTGCAGCGACTGCAACAGAAAGCTCAATCTCTGCACCATGTGCATAAATCATGAGCTGGCCCTCAGGCTGCATTAATGATATGCCTATTAAAGGTTCAGCTCTAAAGGATAAACACCAAATGATGGTCTGAATTCATTTATAAATAATAAAAGCGACCAGTCACAAGCGAAATACCCCCTCAGTCTCGCAGTCTTTGTTTCACAGGCTGTCACTGGGGTTCTATCACGCAGTCACTTCAGATTTATTTCTGTGTGCTCGCGCTCGCCGACAAAGATTTGTTTTGCTCGGAGGTGTGAGGAGGAGAATGACTCAAGGTGTATCACAGCCTTCATGCCAGTCCTCTGCAAAGCATCACTTGGAGATGCTGTAGCGCTGAGCTCAAACTGGTGCAAGCCTCTCGGAGAGGTGCGACACGATCATCCTCCTCGACCCACGCTTTAACAATGGAGCCGTTATCCCTGCTGGTATTTCTCCTTTGGAAAATGTGCTCCTCCCACCACAGTTAATACCATGATAAAAACGCAGAGCAAAATAAACAAAGTGCGACAAAATGTTTCACATCACCCCGCCCCAGTGCTCTGCGTGGCTTCCAGTCGTATCAAGAATAATTAAAGGGGACACGGATGAGAATCCTTCAGAGTTTTGACACGTTACAGTACACTATAGGCTCCTTTATAAACTTAATGAGAGGTTTAGTCAAAGCTCCTAAAGCCTTTTGGGCTACATGACTACATCAAAGTATGTTAGCCCTGAGTAAGCCATGGGACTCCCCTGACAGGACAACCTCATAGCCTTGGGCCTATTACCTGACAACAAAGGCCAAGCCTAATCGCTTATGTCGAAAAGTCTCGGTACACTTTAGTTATTACACAATGGGCCACTCGTCTGAAGCATTTCATCTCATGTCACAGTATTACTCAGAAACCCTTTCATTTTAAACTCTTTCTGGATATCTGTTTAAAAAACAAACAAGCAGATACATGACATTTTACACCTCTGTAGCAGAATCAATTAAAACAAAACAGGACATCAAGTCCACCTTTTTTTCCTATTTTAATATCTAAGACCAAGTACTAACCACTGCTGTGGTAAGGAACAAGCCCTAATAAAGGATGTTTATACGCAAGCTAACAGCAAGGGTGATGTTACCTACAGGTTTGTGGTTACCATCTGGTAACATCTAGCTACAAGCTAGCAAGGTGGATCTATTGGCTGTATTTATGCCTTATATACTTGGCCACTTTAATTTTTAGTACTTTTTATATTTACTGTGCATAAAAAATAATGCTAAGATTTTACACTGATCAGAATAAGTGGCTACAGTTCTGGCAGGGAATACAGGATATCACCAACTACAGATTTTGCAACAAAAATCCATGGACAATATGAGACATCACAACAGAACTCAGTCTTTTCTTCTCAGCCCCCTCTGGCCTCCAGAGCCCAGACGCTAACCCCACAGGAACATCAGGGGAGAGGAGTGTTCAGGTCAGTGAACATGAGGAATCCTGCTGCTTCCAGGTAAAAGCATGTGAAGACTACCTGTCACATGTCTTTATCGGTATATTCAACTACTCCCTGAGACAAGCCCTCATCCCTCTCCATCTGAAGTCTGCAATCATGATCCACCGAAAAAGCCATGACTCTCCATCCACACTGTGCTGATCCACCTAGAATACCAAGGGAGCGATGTGAGGATGCTTTTTATTTACTGTAGCTCAGCCTTCAGCACAATCATCCCGAAGATTCTGGTCAGCGAGCTGTCCAATTTAGGTTTGACTGGATAAAGGACTTCCTCACAAATCAGCCTCAAACAGTGAAACCTGGCCCCACTTCTCCTCCACTCACTGAGCACTGGTTCTACCACAGGCTGTGTGTTGATACTACTGCTATTTGGCCTCTACACCCAAGACTACAGTGGACTCCAGTAACACCATCATCAAATTTGCAGATGATACCACCTCATTTCAGAGTGGTATGTCTACCTAGATGAGATGCTGAAAACATCTTCATCTTTGCTGACCTATCCTGGACCTATCCCCAGCAGATAACCAAAAAGGCACAGCAGCGACTTCCTGGGAGGACTCAGGAAGAACAATCTGGGCCAAAAGCTGCTTGTGACCTTTTACGGGTCCTCCACAGAGAGTGTACTGACATATTGTATCACAGTGTGGTACAGGAACTGCACAGAAGCAGAGAGAAGGCTTCAGAAGATCATGAACACAGCTCAGAGGTGCCTGCAGGACTTGTTTACCTCCAGCTGCCTCAAAGGATCTCGCGCATCCTAGTTCTCACCTGTTTGACCTGTTGCCCTCTGCCAGGCACTAGCAGTCCCTCAAATCAAGGACAAACAGACTCAGAAACAGTTTCTTTTCAAGTGCCATAACAACACTGAACCCCAATATACAGGCAAGAATTTCTTTCCTGTGTAATATCACATCTAACCGCAAAACTCACTCAATGAGCGTATCTCAAAGACTTTTAAACATTTACTCTGCAAGTGACTGTTCCCCCTTTGCATTGTATATTGTCAATAAAAGCCTGTGTTAAACATCACACAAAACAGCTCTTAATAATATCTGAGAGCTAACTGCATTAATAATTGTCAAAAAAGGACCAACAGTTGAAAGGGCCAAATTAATGACTTAGCAAACAGCAGTCAACTAGCACGTGTGTCACTCACGTATGGGCCACACTCTTTATTGTTATATCCATAAGAGGGGGAAACTAGCTAACACCAAAACACTTTTTGTACGAGTAATCTTGTTTATATCTGCTCTCACATTAAGCATGTGGCACTTATTAGCTTTGGCTTGTTTTTTTAAGCATCTTATAAAGTTTCTTTTCTGTTTCAGAAAAGATCATTATGCAGGATATGCTCTGTGGCTAGCACCTTGTGATTGACAAGACAGAAATCTGATTTGAAAACAGATGGTGACAGCGAAAACGCTCATCAAGAAACTTCAAAACAAGACTAACAGAACTTATGGTGACACGGTAATGATGTCCATATGTTATACTGTCTGTTGCTTCATTGCCTACATTTATCATAGGTATTAGGGGTCAATACTGAAGCTGAGGCTGGCTTTGTAGAGATTTGTAGAGAATTTCATTTCACTGTTTGCCGTCCAGACCACAGCTTTACCATTTATGCTCAGTGCAATCCTTCTTCACCTCTGAAACGTCCCTTTCAGCTGCAATGACAAAAAGCCCAAAGGCATCCCTGTGAGCAGCGTACACTGAAGACACGCAGACAGACATGCACCAGTTGCTTGGAGAGCATAATGAGCATTTAGTGGCTAAATAGTCAGCTCTTTAATGCAAGAGCTGATAGAGACCAAAGACAGCTAATTGTTATGCTAACACTTTGATTCCACTGACCCTAAAAACTGCCAAAGACATCTGATTTTGTGGGTTTAAAGTGTATATATATACTTACATGTTCTAAACACAGAGCTTTAAAAAAGCTAAAACTAATAAAACTATACCTTCTACTGCAGTGACTAAATAGCTGCCATTGCACTGCAGCTCAGGCATGTCCCCTGGGGAAAAATTGCTTTTACTCCCCCATTATAGAGAATAGCTTCACTGTTATTTCAGTCCTCTAGAGATCTGAGCAAACTTAGAAAACTGCTCAGTTTTTATGCAATATTGCCAAAAAGGCTGTTAGCATCTTCTCAAATGTACATATTTCCTGATTTCAATTACCAAAAAAAAAACTAATAACCACCTAACTATAAAATGCTATTGTTCACACAAAACCAAATAATTTTAATATGTTAATTTGTAAATAAATAATTCTGATGACTGTAAAAGAAACTATGCATCAGATTGTATTAATAAAGGAAAGTCATTTATAGCAGTACTGCTGTGATGGAATAATACTACTTTGAAGGTTTTTGTGCGTTTATTAAAGTGCACACAAAAAAGTGGTAAAGATGATGTCATAAAGCTTAAATCTACAGCAGATGTGTTCAGTATTAAGATTTTGACACACGGGTCCTTTTTAAGACTGGAGGATAGGATGTATTAATCAGAACTTTTCTTCTGGCGTCTGGGCAGTTGCCCACTTTACTCTGATAAGCATCGAGCTCGGGACAGGACAAGGCTGCGACATTAGATGGGAAGCCTCTCGCCGATCTGAGCTTATGGACAGACTCATCCTCCGGCTCGCCGCTGTCTGCTATTGATCCAGACAGCTGTTCACTGAAGCAATTACATTCAAGTATACATGTACATACAAGCATGCCAAGAGGATGTTGTTAGGCACACTAACGCCACAAGTCCATGCTCATTATGTGGGCAAATCTGCACTGTACAAATTCAATACTGACAATGCAGGCATGTTTCTATTCTGCTTGTTCGTTTCCACAGAAAATGGAGGGTTTTTACAGTAATGCGGGTATGCTAATGAGGGAATATACAAAAACAAATTATTTCTGCAAATTTCTTAATAGTTAATAAGATCAATTTATACGTCATACGCTTTTTTTTCAGCAATTAGTTCATTAAAATAGCTGCCTATGCAGATAACACATCTGTCACCTCCACTCAGGGATGTTACAGTATCCTGCTTTCTCTCCACTGCGCATCTTCTCTAAAGACTACAGCAAGCTTCTTACTGTATGTTTGCACATTAAGCCCCTCCATGCCTGCCTAAACAAGAATGGGGACGAAGCTCCTATAGAGGACGTCAGGGGGAAATGATGCAGAAAATGGCCTCTGTGATTTGTGGCTGCATTTTGACTGTCTCTGAAGTCCTCTTATACTCATTCATCCTGGGCTTGTGGTGGCATAACATGCAAGTTGCAGGTGAAGAAGTGAGAAAAGAAGTGAGAAGTGGTTAAATATTTAAACAGTGTTCATAACATTTTTAGATGTCACTTTTTGATGTTTTAAGTTTAAAAACCTTAAAAGAACAAATGAAGATAAGAAAATATGGCACAAGAATCATTTCTAAGTTGGGGTTAATACAGTTGTTGATACTCAGAAGCTGTCAGCAACGCTTAAATTCGATCTGTAAGTGATGGCCGGATATAATAATCTACAAAAAGTAACTTGGGGTGATTTAAAAGTTGCATCATCACATACTTTGTCCAGCAATGCAGCTTCAACTCCAGTGTTTACAACACTCTCAGTGCTGTCTGTAGCAGGTGTAGCAGGTGTAGCAGGTGTAGCAGGGTTTACGGTCCTGTGAAAAACTGCTTCCATAGGAATTAATCAAATGCACTTGTATGACCACCTCTATGAAAGTAGATTTTTTTGGTAGTTTGCCGGTCTGGAGCATACAGGTGTGTGTGTGTGTGTGTGTGTGTGTGTGTGTGTTTTAACAAAAGGCCACAATCTTCCCAAGAATGGACATCCCAGTAAATTCACCCAAAGGTCAGACCATGAGTGCTCAGACGAACTGCAAAAAACCCAAGAGCTACATCTTAGACTCTAACAGGCCTCAGAATGTCAAATGTTAAAGTTCATGATAGCACAATTAGAGAAAGACTGAACAAATATGGCTTGTTTAGTAGGGTTACCAGGGGAAACTTCTCTCTAAAAACATTGCAGCACTGCTTAGGTGGTGCATTTAACAAAAACAGAGCATATCAGAACTGCTGGCACCGTGTTGGACGGATGATGATTTGGGCTTGCTTTGCAACCATAGGACCTGGGCACCTTGCAGTCATTGAGTCGACCATGAACTCCTCTGTATACCAAAGTATTCTTGAGTCAAATGTAAGGCTATCTGCCCAACAGCTAAAGTTTGGCCCAACTGCAACTGGACAATGATCCCAAGCACAGCAAAAATCTACAACAGAATGGCTGAAAAGGAAAAGAATTAAAAAGTTGCAATGACCCATTTAATGTCCAGACCTCAAGGCGATTGAAAAGCCATGGCGGGATCTTAAAAGAGTCGAACTGAAGCAATACTGTAAGGATGAGCGGGCCAAAATTCCCCCACAATCATGTGAAAGACTGATAATGTCATACAAAAAACAGCTGGCTGGCTGTACCTAATAACTGTACATCTGCAGAAATAAATAAAAATAACTAAATAATCTATCTAGAAATAAAGTACATAACAAAACACAGCCAGCTCCACAGCTCCAGCACCAAAAAAAAGAGGTGTGTATGTGTGTCTTTCAAGCCACCTTAGGCATGGCTCAACCCCTCATGGCTGCTCCAAAAAACTGGCAGACATGCCAAAATCTTACTTTGTTAATGTCTTTAGCACCAAAACACCTATTTAGCTTAATCTGTTCTTTCTCATTATTAAAACATTTCAGTTTGACTAAAGCAGATGTCACCAAGACAGCCCCAGCAAACACTTGTTTATTTCCCTTACAAGAATCTACTTCATTCAGCTTTACGTCACATTTTTCAGTTTGTTGTTCATAGTGACTCTGTCCCAGCAGTGGGACCCCACCCCTCAGTGTGAGAACTGCAGACTGAAAGGATGCAGATTAAAATCTTTGGGAAAACAGCAAAGACGGTGGCAGAAGTGTAACTTCTGTAGTAGTTGGGAGACCTTTTTAAAAACTTTGATGAAACTTGGGGCAAAGTCAATGAACATTTTTAAGCAGTTTTTACCTGGACATGTGCATTTTTAATGTCCACATAATCAATGAGATTTAAGTTAAGATCATTTAAGTTTAGATAATCCTTCAAAAAATATTTTCCAGAGGAGTGCCTGGAGGTGTCACCATGACAAGACCTGCATCAAAGGATCCTACTAGATAGATAGCAGTACAGACAGTAAGTATTGTGCATCTGTATAAATACTTGCCTCATATGTGATCAGTCAGGAAACCATCTGTCTCCACTGACATTTGCACGACAAATGGAAACTGATGACTGGCTATTTTATAAACTGACATACTGTCTGCACACAAGCATGTTGTATATAACTGCATTGCAGATAAAGGACACAGCTCTTCCTTATATAAAATGAGCACTCACAGGCCCTGACAGCTCTGTTTTCAAAAGAGTTAAATCTACTTCCACCCTGTACAAACTCAGCTCTAATCTTGCAGCCATCCCTCTTTTTTCAGCATGACTGCCCCAACTTTTGTCACATCAGATTTCTACAAACACAGCAGCAACATAAAGGCTAAGGCCCACTGACTCTGAGATTTCTCCAGCTCTGTAGTCATATGACAGTTTCCCAAACTCTAGCAGCATGCTGCCTTAAGAGCTGAGGGTACATCAGGGGAGTTTGAGGAGTCCTTCGGGTATACTATTATTATTAGACCGTGCATACAGAGTCATGACTTCCTTTGACACTTTCCTCCTGCACAGATCTGTGCAGTGAACACTGTATAGGCTATAAGGGGAAAAAAACATGCAGATTTATGCTCAAGCTGTGTGAGCACATTCAATAAGCAAACACATGCAACTTATAACAGACAGCATCCTAATATTTCTACATACAACCTGTCCAGTTCCTACAGGCCAAGGCCGGCCAAAGTCTCAGAGCGATCCCTGAAAAGCTGCATGTAGCTGTCGCCTGACAGCCGCCAGCGACGTGACAGCAACCACTGGATCATCCGGCGCTGACGATCTTTGATCCTCACATTTTGCACCGCACATGGATCAACCACAAGCAGCCGATCAAGTGGGTGTGGACGAGCGGCACCACCAAATGTTATCTCACAGCCACGAACGCCTCTGCAAGCGCGCACACACATACACACAAGCCTAGGCCCGGAGTCCAGCTTAATTCACACCGATGCTCGTGACAGCAGCCGTGCACAACGGGGAGGGGACAACCTGGCGTGTACCCGATTTTCTCCTGTGTTTTCACGGCAGCACTGGCTCCTTGCTGGACCCGGACTCCCGACGTTGCATAAAATTCGTTGCACGGGAAGAGCGGAGCGGCAGCAGTGAAGCGACAAAGCATGCACACACACTGACACAAACGTGATCGGAAGACAGAGGGACGTTGGAAAAAGCAAAAGAAACGTGCGGTCTCACTCACCTAATCTTCTCCCCATTTTTCTCCCCCTCCTGCTCCAATCAAGGGACCGCTCCAGCCTTCAGTGACGTCACGCAGCCCGTCTCTGCAGCAGAGAGCAGCAGCAGGCCTGCAGAGGACGAGCAGGGAGGAGAGGAAGAGTGAGGAGGGAGGAGAGAAGGAGAAAGAGAGAGGGGGGGAGAGGAGCAGATGCAAAAATGTGAATCATTTAAAAAAAAAGAAAAGCCCTTCTGTCCTCAGGATAGGGAGAGGATATTGTACCAACTCAGGCTGTGGATGTGGAAATTGATTAGACATCATATTCATCCAGCTCAGCAGCTCACTATCACAAACTGAAAAGACAGTTTTGTCCAACCAGCTGCCTGTTTCCCTATTAATTAACATCAAGTAAACATGGGTAAGGTAACATCTCTGTCATCCTGCCAGCATGTGCTCGTGTCTTTGGTCAGAAGAAGACGGAAAGGGTCTTTTAATTCAACATATGCTGAGATATATTTCTCCCATATTGGCTTCTCTTCATTGGCTTCCTGTTAAATCCAGAATCAGATTTAAAATCATTCTCCTCACATATGAGGTCTTGAATAATCAGGCTCCCTCTTATGTTAAAGACCTCATAGTACCGCATCACCCCAGTGGAGCACTTCGCTTTTAAACTGTAGGCTTACTTGTAGTTCCTAGGATACTTAAAAGTAAAATGGGAGGCATTTTACAGGTTTTCAGAAACCAGCTCCCAGTTTGGATTCAGATGATAGACACGTTCTCTACTTTTGAGTCTAGGCTGGGATTTAGGTGACCCTAAATCCTCCTTAGTCACGCTAGAATAGGTCTAGTCTGCTAGGGGCTTCCCATGATGCATTAAGTTTTTTTTCTTCACTCACCTTTTTCACTCTCTGTGTGTTTATACACCACTCAGCATTTAATAATTAGTTATCATTCATCTCTGGCTCTTTTCCACAGCATGTCTTTTGTTCTGCCTCTCTCCCTTCAACCCCAACTGTACTTGGCAGATCACCGCTCCTCTCTGAGTCTGGTTCTGTAAGAAGTTTGAAGGTAGTTTCTCCTTCCCACTGTCGCCAAGTGCTTGCTGATAGGGCTGACTAATGATAAATCTAACAGTATTTTGTTTGTTGCCAATCATTAGTCAATCCACATAACAATTAATTATCAGCTGTTTTGATAACTGCTTCTCAATTCAGTTCAACTCAATTAACTTATATAGTGCTACTTATATTGCTCTATGAGCAAGAATTTGGCGACAATGGGAAGGAAAAACACCCTTTTAACTGGAAAAACGTCCAACATAACCAGCCCCTTCAGTTGGCAGCCATCTGCCGTGACCGGTTGTTTTATTGTTTTGTTCTCTTTTTTACACAACTCTGCATCACCCAGATGTCAAAGCAGGTCCCAAAAGTGCCAGTGAATTAAAAACAGCTAATTTCTTTGAGTTTTTATAGAGTAAAAGTATCATATCAACCGTTTATCAACCTTATGGTCTTGTCTTTCTTCTCAAATCTAGTTCCACCACATAACAGACACATACAGGTAGGGATATGTGTTTAAGTTCACCTGCAATATAAAAAGTTGAAGATGCTTGGTTTCAAAGATAATCTATACATTTTTAGAGCAAAACATTACATTGTAACAGTTTCAGACAAGATGTGTATCTCCACCTGATAAATGTATCAGTGGCAATGTGTTTAAAGTTTGGAATTAGGATTCATGCAAGCTAGAGATACAGTCTGTGAGAAATACAATTTATCAAATCAATTAGGATAATCTAAATTGAAATAATACGACTGATGGATAATTGTGGTACATTTTCTTTGAGAGCCTTAGAGAAGGAACACAAGGATTTTGGATGGGCTACGGCCCGGTGATCCTGGAATAACTGGAACAATGGTTAAAAAAGTCACACAAGTATTTCTTAGACATGCTTTAGAGATGTAACGACCTAAGGGCCGGGCAGCTAGTTCAAAGATTTAGGGACTGTTCATGTTTAAGTGAATGCATTCAATTTACAGTGTAGTAACAGTTATTGCAGCTATGATGTTAATTTATGATGGGATCGCTGGTGTGTTTATGGCTCAAGGTGGTGTTGAGTTTGGTTAGTGACAGGCCACCATGACCCCCACACCGCCATGGTAATCAGTCACTTCTGGCTATTGTTCCCGTTTAGCATATTAGTGCTAATAAAACTGTGTTACTGGAGCTGAGTAACGTATAGATCACAGGAATAACAACTGGAAACTGAGATCTTTGTATCATGATTATTTCATCCATTTGGATTTGCCACAATTTCTCTGCAGCTGTCTTCCCAACCATCTCAAGGATCTCACAAAAACTCAAAAAGATTCAGGCTTCAGGCCCGCTGTGTCACAAACAGTCTTGGGATCTGAGGGACTGGCTTAATGCAGTTCACCATTCACTGGCTTTTGTTTTAGCTTTGATCATAACTTTTATGATAAAGATTAGATTTCTTTTCTTTAAAATTATGTCAAGGTTTTCACAAAACTCTGCTTCTTGTTGTTTTTTTATTTTTATAGTTTTGGCTGTGCTGTTTTAATCTTGCTGAGATACATTTTGGGCTGCATGCGGACAGCAGCATGCAGAACTAAACTTGGCAGATTTCACTTTCTTTTGTGCTCATTTCTCCAGCTCCGATGGTTTCTTGCTGTTTACTACAGGCAGTCATGGTAAACAAATCACATTTTTTTTATGGGTGGTTCTTTGATAACACAGAGTTAAAGAATGTTCTGGACCTTTGAATGCAGCGTGTTTGTGTGTGTGTTATAATGGGGGTCATAACTCTTCTGCTAATCATACAGTAGGCTTCTTTGTGGTGACAGAAAAGAGAAGAAAAATAATACACAAGCAGAAATCAGATTCCAGGCATTTATTCACCAGCTGATGTTTGTCCCATGCTTCACAGCCTGTGGCTGTATTCTGTACTAATGGCTCAGAAGTAGCAGTCTGCAAACATGAATTTGTCTTTGTCATCCACACGTTATAGCTTTCTTTACTTTACATGCATTGCTTATATACATTTGATATAAAGACACAAGCATCCGTCTTGATTTTGACTGGTTCTCCTACAGAACAGGACTCACTCAGTAACATTAACAACCAGAAGGGCTAAAACTGCCTTTGTGGACACTCACTGGCCAGTGTATTAGGGACATTTTGGTGTGTTATG
The DNA here is from genome assembly GCF_001858045.2 of Oreochromis niloticus. NCBI lineage: Eukaryota > Metazoa > Chordata > Actinopteri > Cichliformes > Cichlidae > Oreochromis > Oreochromis niloticus. The sequence goes on along the minus strand of NC_031971.2, from coordinate 18,884,903 downwards.
CTGCTGGAAGCAACCATCTGAAGTTAGGTACACAGGATGGGCATGGTCAGCAACAATACTCAGGTAGGCTGTGGCATTTAAGAAAATATCCCCCACACCACTACACCACCACCAGCCAGAACTGCTCGTACAAGGCAGGATGGAACCATGTTTTTATGTTGTTTTCACCAAATTCTGACCCTACCATCTGAATTTTGCAGCAGAAGCTGAGACTCATCAGACCATGTAATGCATTTCCAGTCTTTTTATTTCCCGTTTTAAGTGAACCCCTGTTAATTGTTATGATCTTTTGCATATCTTGGTTGTAATGAGTGGTTGTTTGAGTTAATGTTGCCTTACCATCAGCTGGAAGCAGGTCTGTCCATTCTTCTCTGACCTCTGACATCAACGAGGCATTTTCTCACTGGGTATTGTCGCTTTTCTCTCTTATAAACCCTAGAGGCGAAAAATCCCAGTCGACCAGCAGTTTCTGAAAAAAGTCAGACCAGCCCGTCTGGCCAACAGCCATGCCATGTTCAAATTCACTTAAATCACCTTTCTTCTTTCAACACGTGTCTATACGCCTGAATGCACGGAGTTGGCTAATTAAATATTTGGGTTAACGAAGAGTTGACCAGTTATACGTAATAAAATGGACGGTGAAAGAGAATAGTACTTTCAAAAGAAATGGAGGTATCATTACACAGATTTAAATCAGTGTAAAGCAAACAATGATGTTTTCATCCAGTCGGCGCTACAATAATAAAAGCTGTTGTGTTTTAAAGGCTGTGAAATCCTAAATCTCACGCTGTTGTAACTCTGTGTTCCTGATATTAAACACATAATCACACAATGATGCAAATTGATCCACTTGAATGATATCATTCAGTGTTTGCATGAATAAGTGTTATTAGAGGCACATGCAAACACACTCTTTCTGATAATAGCTGACTAAAAGGGTGCATTTAATTAAAGGAGGTCATTAAAACCTCAGCATCAACTCAATCAATATCCTTTTGGTGTGGAAGAGGCTGAATGCCTCTTTATGTGGTGAAATTTTCAGCTTTCACGAGCTGAAGCTGCAGACCTCAGAGTGAATGCACTGCCTGGTGTTTTGATTTGATTTCACTGTAGCTTAAAATGAATACAGCCACAACCAGAGGTGCTCGTATGTGTTTGCGCCTGTACGCTTGACTGTGAGAGAGACAGAAGACTTTAGGAGTGACTGAACGTGACGCACACAGCACATGTATTCATACAAACACACACGATATGGTGCAAAGTCTGTATGTGAAGATATTTCAATCTTAACATTTAACAGCGAGAGAGAGATGCATAAGGTCCATTCAGGAGCTTAAGCACCACTCCCTGGTGAAAGATGAGAAATGCAGTATGTACAGGCTGAGAATACAATTAAAACCAAAGACAATATATTTTTAAATATACTGCATCTAAATAATACTGATAGACTATCAGAAATACATTTTTTGTTTAAAAAGCACTTTGTTCTGGACATTTTTTTAAAATTCTGATGTAATTTTTTTGGTGACAGACACTGAAATGATGGCGTAATCATACAATCTCAAAGTTATCATCAAAATGAAAAAATGTAGAGATTCACAAACAAAAAAGAGAAAGAATCTCTTCACTTTAAAAACAGAAAAATAAAACTTGGGGTCTGATGAGGAGTAACTTGCTTTTATTTGACATTGATTTACTATATGTGGAAGCACTATGTAAATGAATATAGATATGTAGGTACAGTGTTTGATGAAAACCTGTCATGGGACTAAAAATACTGGTGTAATTTACAATTTTTAGAAACAGGATTACAACATTTATACTTTATGCGGAAGCTGAGACAGTTTGCTGTAGATAGACATATACTGATTTTTCTGTAGAAAGCATTCTGAATTTATTGACTGGTATTTTCCACTCTCTGTGGTTAATAATAACAAACTCAACAGTACTATAAACATAGGCAGGAGCATTTCAGGTCAGCATCAACATGGAATGACCCAACTTACGAGAGGTGGCAAAGGGGCAACACATACACCTTACATCTTGTGCTCAGAGGTCTTTTATACCTTGTAGTATACCTCTGCTGAACAGTTAATATATATGATATGTTATGTTATGGTGTAACATGGTTACATTACGTTTTTGTGAGTTTTTGTGGTAGCTGTAGTTATGATATCTTTACCATTATGATTTTCTGATAGTCTCCATAAGGCACAAATGGAAATTCCAAAAGAACGATAACAAATTTAATCTAATATGATCTAATATGCATTCATTGGTCATTTCATCAGGCTCAACTGATAAGCTGTTCATTAATGGAAATTTCTAACCAGCAAATCGCATGGCAGCAACTCAATCCATTTAGACACGTGACTGAATGTGGCATGGCTGTTCACGGTTCTGAGTATTTCAGAAACTGCTGATCTGCTGGGATTTTCCCACACAAGCATCTCTATGGTTTACAGAGAATGGTCTGAAAAAGAGATTATATCTAGTGAGCGGCAGTTCTCAGAGAGAAAATGCTTTGTTGATGCCCGAGGTGAGAGAATGACCAAACTACTTTAAGCTGAAGGCAACAGTAACTCAAACAACCCACTCATTGCAAACCAGGTATGCATCTCTGAATGCAGATGAGCAGCAGAAGACCACACCGGGTGCCACTCCTGTCACAAACAAGAAACCGAGACTACCATTTCCATGGGATCATCAAAATCAGACAATAGATTAGAAAAATGTTATCTGGCCTAATGAGTCTCACTTTCTGCTGCAGCACTTGGATGTTAGGATCATAATTTCATGTAAACACCAAAGCATGGATCCATTCTTTGCCTTGTATCAATGGTTCAAGATGCTGGTGGTGGGAGACATTTGGCACATTTTTGATCCCCTGAGTACCAACTGAGCATCTTCCGATGGCTGCTTCCAGCAGGATAGCACACCATTTCCAAAGCTTAAATCATCTCAAACTGATTTGTTAAACATGAAAACTGGTTCACTGTAGTCATATGGCCGCCACAGTCACCCGATCTCAATCCAATACAGCACCTTTGAGATGTGGTGGAATTGGATGTTGGCATTCATGGATGTACAGTTAAAAAAAATCTGGAGCAGCTGTGTGATGCTGTCACATCAATATGGACCAGAATCTCTGAGGAATATTTCCAGCACCTTGTTGAATCTGTGCCATGAAAAATTAAGGCAAAAGGTATATCTAAGAGTGTCCATTAGTGTAAATATACCAACTACTGTAATGTATAACACATGAATTAATATTGAAAAGCAAAGCCTCTAACCTTTTTTGATGTCTTTTGTCTTTTCACTAATTTCAATTTGAATTTGCTCCACTCAACTTTAGATTATTCTGAGCAAGCATGCAGAACATTAAAGTGTCAAATGGGCCATAATTCAACACTTTCCAGCAACTGTCAAATTATTCATGCCAAATGTTAACATTTCCCTCACCAGTCTTTCTCGCTGACTTTCTCAGTATAACTCGAAGGAGATCAAAGCCTAGTGCATTCTCTGTGGCCAGTAAAAATCCACTTTTAAAACTGATGTTACAGCGATGAATAGACAGAAACACGGCCCAGTAATGTGATCATCGTTGTATTGATATGTCACGCAGGGAATATTTAAGATTATTATCATTAATGTGCTTCTCTGCAATATGACAGTGACCCATAGGAGTCACAGTAACAGAGATCTATCTGTAGTTATGAAAGAATGAAGATGTCTGCACCACATTACGTGGCCCCTGAATTGTCAAAGATTTAGGTGATTGGATACTAAAACAATCAGCTTACTCTTTATGTCATATGTGGGTGCAGAAAAGGACATTTCTTGAACAAATTCAAGTCCAATTAAAAAATCCTAAACAACAGAACCGGGGACTCAGGAACACTTATGCAATGAAAAGCTACAGACAATCTGACAAATGAGCAGTGGAAGAAGGACTTTTTATACTCACACAGACACACACACACACACACACATTGAGGCCTGATCAGTGAAATGAGACAGCGCGGGGAGGAAGACGAGACACAGGTGCATACACTGGAGACAGCCACAGAGGAGGAAGTAAAACTGAATACAAAGAGACAAAGATGTACCAAATTAAAACAGGAAGTAACCAACAGAAACTGAAATGGAAACACGGGTGAAGGCTAAAAAACTTGTACAGGAAAGCACCATGACACTCTAACAATAACCTGCTCAACAGCAGGAACAGTTCACCCCACCCTAATCAAATGTTTTCCCTTTGGTCTGTAGCGCTGTTTATCCATCCACATTGTTTTTGGAATGACTTGCCTATTTTTTGGGAGATATTGTCCACCTTCTCTTGAATATAATAGAACTAAATGGACCTCCACCCCCGACCATACCTTGTTGTGGTAGCTATTTTCTTACCGAACAACACCCACCAACCGCATTCCTTCTCAGAAGTAAGCCTGCATCTACCTGCGATGAGAGGCTCGTGACAGGGTGACAGGATGTAAAGATTAATGGTGTCTCGCCTCAGCTGAGCTGTGCTGTCAGCCAGCTGCACAGTCGCTTTGACCTGGTGGATGCAGTTCAGTAGAAAAAAAAATACAGACTTCGTGGTTTATTTATTTATTTATTGTTTTTCAGAGTAACCAGGTCATGATTTCTAGAACCAGATATTGCTGCCGGGTCTTTCTAAGATAATTTTTGGTGCTTTTTGACCACCACAAGGCACGTGCCATCTGATTCCATTACATTCAAGAGAAGGTGGCCGATATCTTCAAAACTGAACATCTCACACCCAAAAAGGGTTTAGGCAGGATTACAGGAAGACTGAAAATATGTAGCTTTAATAGGGGGATGAACTGTCCTGTTAAACACAGATCCAGGTACATGCATTCTGAGGAAGAAGAAGCTATTTATTTGACTAAGCTAAAGATTAATCAATTAATATAGTTCCTGCTTTACACTGTTAATCTGAAGTTGTGTGGGATCAAGTCTGCTTTGATGACACTACGAGTGCACTCTTGATGAGCGTTAAGTAAAGAATATGCAACAGTGAGAGTGGTAATTGGAATATAACTCCGAATATTTAAAGAAAAAATACCCCTCAGATATCTGTTTCCCTTTGATTTAGCTGCTCTGTCTGCTATATCTTTCCCTGCATCTCACAGTAACAGCTGACACCTTCTGGCTATTTCTTAAAGCATGTAACCCTTTTCATAATTTAAAAAAAAAAAAAAAACACAGTAAAAACCCAAACCTGTTACATCAATCTCTACCCCTCTACGCCCTCTACATGCCGCACTCATCCAGTCATGACAGGGAAAGACTGACACACAAAAGCTTAAAAACTCTCTCCCTCAGGAGATTTTGATAGGATGAATATGATGCTGGGCCGTTTTCTCGTTCTCACGTCAAAAACCGTGGCAAATTTAGACCGAACACCTTTATCCATCCCTCCTTATTCATATTTATGAGAAGTGACTGACAAACTCATTGTTGGGTAATTACAGTGTGGTGAACCTTCATTGTCTTTAGATTGGTAGAGACTGAGACATGCTGTGCTTTGGCTTGCTGCACTAATGCAAACCTCTCCCATGTAGATATTATTAGTCGCTGTTTGCTTAGCAACCACAACACATGTCTGACATTTTTGTACGATGAAAACGCTTCGCCTGGAGTTTGTTTTATTTTGGCTGTGAGAATGTTTTTTTGTTTTGTTTTTTTAATATATACAAAAAAGGTGACAAAGGAGAAGATGGCTAAGAAAACAAAGGCAAAGTCTCACATTATAATAATTATTATTAACAATATTATTATTATACCTACGCGTTAAAGCCAGAGATTAGGCATGTTGACGTTATTTAACACTTGTGTTTTTAACTAATGCCAACACCACATGGGAAATCAGTGGAGGAGGCAACACCTACAAATAGCAGTGGTAAATAATTCATCCTAATGTAATACCTACAATATATTTATGGAACAGGTGTGATTATAGTCCAAAACCAAATCTAACTCTCTTTGTGATCTTAAGATAGTTAAGCTGAATTTTACAGGTGACCTTAGAATAAATATGCCATACCTAAACAGATCAGTAAGCCAACAAAACAGGGGGGGAAATGAAGGCAGAGAAGGTAGTATGATCTGCGAACAGCAGGGGGCACCAGTAATATGCCTGGATTGACTGAAGTGTTACTGAAAGAGAAAAATACTTTTTAATCATCAGAATGAGATCAAACCAAATATTTAAACTGTTTACAGACGCACTGTCTTGATGTGTCTTGATGCTAATTATTCCCTTTCTGGCAATTCAAATCAACGTAATCTTTATAGATAACTAGTCAGATAATAAGAGTATGGAATACAGAATGATATAAAAGCTTAAGTGTGTGTGTGTGAGAGAGAGAGCTGCCATATTATCCCCCTGTAAATCTTCTTCTTCTTTTACAAATCAGTTTACTCACTGACCAGCGACCACACGCTGTGCAAAATGACAGCCAGCCTGGCTTTCATGAAGCATGAGAAATTCCTGCTAAATCAGTAAGTCAAATGGTCTTTTGCTGTCTGTTAACACTCAGGGTAACACAACGGAGCAACGCACGAGCCCGTGGGAGCTCGGCCAATATCAATATATCACCTCGAGTGCCAATTATACTCATTAAAGGGATAAAATGAGATGGAACTGCAGGCGAGCAGCTTGAAATTCATCATCACGTTCCCCGCGCAACAATGCAACTCCACTGCAAAGTGTGCAGTTTATTGTCGAGCAGTCCGGCCACGACAATGAACAATCTGGAGCAAGAGGCCAAATAACAGGCAAATACAAAAACATTTGGAAATCACTCGAAGACAAATTATTCATTTTGGCAAACGCTGCTGTTATTACTTGCACTGGCTCTTAACACATCTGAGCACTTCACATCCAAAAACAACAGAGAAAAAAAATAGCGAGAGCTCAGGAATGTCATAACAGCTCAGTTACTGAGGAATTATAGTTTCATTTCTCTTCTAATACAAATATATGTTTTGAATTTTGTCAGCTGTGTGACTTAGATCAAGAGCCATTTAGTGATTGTAGGGTGGCGGTGGTGGGGGGGCTGTGTGGAGAACACAGTGCCATCTTTTGTTTTCACTAAAATAACAAGAGTGGAAAGAGATGTTGTTTTGGCTCAGCACTTGTCAAATTAGAATGCACTGTACACGCAAACATGAGCAAAGCGAGGTTTTAGCCACCTCCTCAGAAGGAAAATCCCCTCCTCTTTACTAAAATTATTGTTTTGTAATAGATTTTGTTCTTTTTGTTTATTGGGGGGGGGGGGTATTGCTCACCCCTGTGCACAGCTACAACCAGCGGCCCGTGCTGAACCAGGACGCACCGTGCATGAGCTGATGGAACAGTCAGGTTTACAGTGTGGGCCGTTGTGCACCGTCGCACCCCAATAAATCTTGTGCTTTGTCAGGAAAAATGAAAAAAAATATCTGCACAACAGAACGATTTTTCTAAAGAGTCATATTCTTGTGTACAAACTGCCACTGCACAGTCATTTCAGTTCAGTGCAATGCCTGCACTGAAGGAGGGCAATACATACATAGCGGTGATAGGTGGAGGCTTTTCGTGTTGCGGGCTCCTCAGCATATGCCTGCACAGTCATTGTTAAAATGATTTCTGAATGGAAACCAGTGTAAGTCTGCAAACACATGTACGTCCTCATATAGTGATACACGGATTTTAAAGCGGGGTGTGGGGGGTGGTGGTGATGGTGGGGAATCTGTGTATCACAATGACAACGATTATCCAGATCTCTGCATCCTTAGCTTGAGCCATGGATGTTGCCATAGTAACACGAGTATGTCTTATCAAGTACAGCCCTTGTGATTTTTTTCTTTTTTTTTCCCACTGCAACTTATTTAGGCTGTTCACTGTAGGTATGACAACAGGCTATTGAGTTGTTGCATTCATTTCCATGTTAATAGAGTTAACAGCCATTGTGTGTTAGCTTAACCTTTGATCTTGCCTTGTCAAATTGTTGTCAGCTAATATTAAATTAGGCTCGTAATAGAGGGTTTTTATGTAAATGATGTAAAAATGCTGCAAAACTATAAATAGGCGTAATTCAGCCGAGAGCTAATGTGACGGTCTCTGTGATATCAAAACATTTTTTTGCTGCGCTTTAATGATCGGAATCTGAAAAGCCATTTGTGATCCAGAGTGTTCAGAGGCGCAGAGGTTGAACGTTAATCCCATTCAGCGCAATCACGGTATATCCTGGCTGCAGGAGTAGGACGGCTGCGTGCATCAAGGAGGGGTTTTGGGTTCCTTAAGAAGCTGGGCTCTCTTGTTTAAACATTAAAAGCTTCTAATTTCGCGCAATTTGCATCAAACCCTGTGTAAATAATCGTGAAACCGGTGCCAGTCTGGGGGCTTGCAGCACTTTGATCCCTGCAGCGTTTCTGCTTACACGGAACAACCGCAAAGTGCAGATTTTATTTGAACTTGGGAGCCACTTTGCAGCTCCAGCTCGTCGCATACTTGCGCTTCCTCCCTCGTTGAAAATAATGAGGCTGTTTGATGTGAGGCCACTATGGGCCGTAATGAGAGGAGTAGACTGTTCAGGACACATGAAAGCTCTTCAGTCCATTTGGACCGAGAGCGGCCATTACGGTCGCGGGACCGAGAAACCGGGGAGGTCTGCTGACTTTAAGGGGGGGGATTTAATGATCGAGGCAACAGCCAAATCTGTCACCCTTTTAACATCTCGCGGAAGGAGGTAGGAAAATGTTTCAGAGGTGTTAAACACAGGGAGACCCGCGACATCTGAGGGCACGGTGAATGGGCCATACGCACAGAAACGCGGTCACATTCAACAAAAAAAGGACTGAGTGCAGCCTGGCTACTGTAGGAGATCACAAATGAAGAGAATGTGCAACATAAATGAAAGTCCTTGATTGTGCCGGCTCTGTGACTGTTTAAGTGATTGTTCAACTTCAATCACACTTCTGGATTCGCTCACAATGATAATTTCTTTGAGGGTTATTCTTTCTTTTTTTTTTCCTTTTGAAAGCCTGTTTTTTAATGACCCGCAGAGTGATGAGTCCATAAATTATCCGTTTCTCATCTAAAACAGGCAGGAAGCAGCTCATCTACCTCTCATCATATCAATCTCTTCCTCCTTTACTAGACACCGCTGTCAGTAGTGCCCAGAAGAGACGCAAACACAAGTGAGTGGATGAGTAGGAGGAAGGAGAAGCTGATGGTGATGGAGGGATCAGCAGCTCTTCATTTATCTGCAGGACCTGGAGGAAGAGCTCCAGCTGAGATGGGGTTAATATTTCCCCCTGTCCTCAGAACTTCTACAGGACATTGTGATTTGTCACCTGAGCAGTAAGCCCGCCCCACCTCCTGTCAAGAATATAGTTAATGGTTAGACACAGCATACAGCATCCTGCCACTTCCTAACAAAGGAAGGCCTGCCTCAGCCTCGGAGAGCTTTGGACCCCGTCACTCTCTTGTCTCCACCGAAGATGGCACTTCCCCGTCAGTTAATGGTTAACAGACATGTGGATGTATCAATCTTGAGGAGTGACAAGGAGTATAAATGCACAAATACACAGACGGTGGGAGCTCAATGCTGATGCTGTAAACATATCTTGTTAACAGGAAGCAGACCCTATGTCGCAACAGCATTGAGTGACAGGATCACAGATGACTAACAACAACAGCACTCGCTCTTTTTTCTTCTTCTTCTTTTTCCCTCTCCTGTTTTCTAACCTAGCGTTTTTGCTGCTCAATCTTCAAAGCATAAATTAGCATCATTTTCTTGATCAAGTCTTTGCCGCAAACCTGTTTTAAGAAAGAAAATTTATTGACCAAAAGGATGTTCAGTCAGAGAATGGGCGAAATGTACATAGATCATTCAGCAAATTGTGCCTTTCGTAAATTTAAATCCTCCAAAGCTGCTCATTTTCCAGTCTTGCCTAGCCATAAGCGCTCTAAAGCAGTTACAAAAACTACAAAAATCACACGACAAGTGAATTCTACAGAGAGAGAAAGTGTTTTGATTTTTAAATGAGCGCTGCTGATCTGACTCATACATATGAAAGCCCCCATTTAAAGCACCGAGAATCAGAGGAAAGGGACAAAACATGTCTCTTTAGGTTTCCAACACCCTACAGGTTTGAGATCAGAGACAGCTCCTGTCTGATATGTGGCTGGCTCTTTTATGCCTGGGAAAGCATACTGTATCGCATACGCCCCTGTGTGACCCCGGCATGGCTCCTACACACTCAGACAAGGAGAGACGTCACTCTCTGAGCGCTCTCCTCTGGTAAAAGTGACAGTCAATCACCACCTTAAAGGCACAGAGAGGGGGAGAAAGAGGGGCAGAGGTAGCTATTATGCACTGCTGGGGAGAAAGCAGGGAAAAGGGATAAGGAGGTGAGGGGACTATAAGTGACGCTACATGCACCTCTACTATATGGCTAACGGGAGGACAGCACACTGTTACAAGTTACAGTTTAAATAGCAGCAGAATGTAAGATACCACCCTACATTTTTTAGGAGGGCCTTTGCATATTTAAATACGTCTTCTTTTTAAGTGAGACCAAAAGCCTGAAAATGCAGCAAGAGCCCTTTCTGTTTGCCTCAACCCTATTCATTCATTTAGTATGGAATTTATTTACTGTCATTATCTTTACTCGAGTAAATGACACTTATGGAAACGTGCAGGTGGTGCAACAAAAAGGAAATACGCTCGTCTTGACTATTCTAGATGATATGATTGCAGACATACTGCTATAGGTATAAACACTGAGTAAAGAGTGGCAGGCCTCTTCTAAAGGTGAGCTTTCACATAAAACATCAGCAAGGCTCATGCATGACAGCAGGAAGGAGGCACATGGAAAGATCAGCTCAAGAATGCTGACATTGATTCAGTTCAATTCAGTTTTATTTATACAGCACCAAGTCACAACAAGGCACTTTATACTATAAGGTAAAGACCCAACAATAACACAGAGAAAACCCCCAAAACCAAACAGCACAGCTTTGAGGAGGCACTTGGCGACAGTGGGAATAAAAAACTCCTTCTTAACAAGAAGAAACCTCCATCAGAACCAGGATGAGGGAGGAGCAGCCACCTGCTACGACTGGTTGGGGGTGAGGGGAGAAAGATAGGACAAAAGACAGTGGGGATGTAAACCTGGATAAATGTTTAAATATATAGATTACATACATCAATAACGAGACTTTGCAAAACACTGAGAGACTGGATGCCAACTTTTATATAACTAAGGATTAAAAGAAAATAAGCACGAGAGTTGTCACAGATTGATTTTTGGCCTAATTGTGACCAAAACATGTTCAATTCAGACTTCAAATACAGTTTTATTTATTTCCCTTCTCTCTATTTGGTGAGGTCTCACTAATTTGAGGAGGCCTGCAATGCTCAGGCAGAGTGGAGTCTTTTGGAGAATGACAGCCTGCCTCCTTTCTGTTTGCTGCTGTCTGTTTTGCCTCTACAAAGAGGCCTCAAGGACAGCCTGGCTGCTTGTTGACAGTGCAGACACTCAGTGAGTTCCCTCAACTGGCGGGAGGCTATAAAGAAAACCGTGTGGACGGATAAACTTCAAAACCAGATGACCGTGCTCGCTGTAGCATGTGCTCATCTCTCGTCTCCTTGATATCAAGTTGTTCCATAATAAATGTATCTATATTTCATGCTATTCATCTGCATGGTTTAAAAAAAAGCACCTCTTTATGATTTCGGGCACTTATGCGGCTGACAGGAAGTAATGGGCCTTTCTGTTTTCAGTTATTCTTCCCTTAATGGCTCCAATCCACAACTGTCAGAATTCAGCAGGTATTAAAACAACGGTGGCGGCGGCGGTGGCAGAGAAAGCAAAAGCTGCTAATGCTGAAGTAGCTACATTTTGCATACATTTCATGGAGCTCCTGAGAGCCGCGCTTGATTTCGCTGGTTAATTTAGATGCAGAATACGTAGTGTAGTTGGCGTTGCGGCTGGTGTGCACATGCAAATCGTCGCCCTGCTTGACGGGAGGGTGCACTGTGTGAGCATGTTCAGCCCACTCATTTTTTTTTTCCATTTTTTTTTCCCACTACTAGTCTTCATGTCCCAGCCCAGCCTCCTCTCTCTCCCAGTCTCTGATTCCATCTTGGCAATGACAGGCATGTATACATACACACACACACACAAACACACACTTCAAACTCAATCGGCCTTTCCCCACTCACTTCTTCTCTCTTACTGAACCACACATGCGCACAGTTTTCTCAGACTTCGACACGTTCCCTCCGCTTCTTCTCTATGGGTGAGCCATCATTATCTAGAAAGAGTGCCAGTGTTTGGCCACAGTGTGCCTTCTTCCCAGCGTTGAACTGAACAGCTGAGACATCGGCTGCTGGTAGTGACACGGCTGTCAGAGACATGCCTCATTACTGCTGCTGCAAATGTCAAAGCACCAAAAGTAATCGCTCGCAGCTCAACTGGACACATGGACATACGGTAAATTATTTCAAGGGAAGAAGGGTTAACCGTTGTGTGCGTGCGCGGTGTGTGTGTGTGTCTGCATATATAAATGCCGAGGGTGCAGAGATTTTACAGATCTTTTACGTTTGAGGTAATTTCCCACATGCCCTCATGCTAATGTGACAGCAGATTTCTGGTTATTTGCAACAAGTAATAGCATGGTGGAGTTTTTTTTTTTCTCACAAACTTCCTTCAGAGTTATTACTGCCAATCCAGGGATGCTTTCAGCTACGTTATATATGCACCTTAAGTTGATTTCCTCCACACATAGCCGCAGTAAGCATTTGTGCTGGGTACTTTATATTCCCAGCTTTTGTTGGGATGTCCTTCAAGTGCTCACCAGCCTCAGCGTGAGCACCTGAAGGACCAGCCATCGGCTGATCAGATTAATGATTATGGAGGAAAAGCTAATCATGTTGGAAAACATGCAGTTAATCTGAAATAACTGATTTTTAGGGACTTTTTGGGAGTGGAGTTGAAAGTTGCTGACACGACATCGGCAAATCATCGCTTTATACAGTTGCAATCAGAAATGTGAACCTCCTTTAACTGATGAGATATTCTAGTGATGTGAATAAAAGGTAATCAAAGCATATCAACTTCAATCTGGTAAACAGCCAAAGAAAGCTCCAAAGTACATATTAGAGGGATTTTTGGAGAACATAGTGTTAAGCTTAGTAATGCTGCTACAAATAAAGAACAGTTCTCCAAAAAAAAGCCCAAAAGCCAAATTACTCACCACCCGAAGTCAATATTTAATAACAATATCCTCTCATTTTTATGACCGCTGATTAATGTTTCCAGTAGTTTCTCACAAGCTCTCTTTGTGAGGATTTAACCAGGTCCTAGTGTTCCCAGCTTCCTTTGCTTTCCGTGCTGCCACAGCTTTCTTTGTATCCCACTAAGGATTCAATTCCAGACCACTCAAGGACATTTGAGGAATGCTTCCTGAACCAAGCTTGGGCTGATGCTTCAGGGTTGCTGTCCAGTGATTACCAGTTTTCTGTTTACGCACTGAGGGCATCGCATTCCTTTTGAGGCATGGCCTTGGTATTTTAAATCCAAGATGCCAGTCACATGGTCAACTTTTTTAATTTACTCCAACAGCAAAGCATCATTCTTCTTGCTTTAACGTTCTACTACTGGTCCATGACTTCAAACAGCTCCAGTTTAGTCTTGTCACATCACAAATGATCTCACAAGTTGATTTTTTTTCGTGTTTTGGGGCATAAATTCTGTGCCTGTGTACGTCTTGTAGTCTGTACTGATAGTTAATCACATCCTCAATGTGTCTGCTCCTAGCAGTTGTTTTCAAACTTCCGATTTGAGAAATGTTCCTCTTTCTTTCACACCCGCTGCTGCTGCACCATGAGGTCTTAGCTTACATTAGATGCTGCCAACTACAGTGCTGTGTAAAAGTCCTGAAAGATGTAGAAGCATAAATGGAAATACACAATATGAGGCAAAAAGACAGTTTGTACAATTGTAACAAGCTTGAAAGTCAATATTTGGTATGATCACCTTTATTCTTCAACACAGCCTGAACTCTTTCAGTCAATCTTTCTTCTGATTTATTTAGATAGTCTTCAGGAATAGTTCTCCGGGCTTTTTGAGGGACATTAAAAGGTCTTATTTGGATGTTAGCTGCCTTTTGTTCTGTCCTCTGTCAGGAGGATCCCACACTGCTTCAGTAATGTTGGAGCTCTGGGGAGATTGTCAGTGACTGTTTATCTTTCTCCATCCATTTAATCCATTGGCACTCTGTTTGGGATCATTATCACACTCAAACATTGAGCCATTTCTAGATGGTATTGTATGGCAGATCAAACCTGATTTTACTTTTCTGTGTTTTAAGAAGGTCCCCAACACCACTGACTGAATTCCAGCTTCACACCGTGACAGAGCTTCCACCATGTTTTATAGATGCCTGTAGAAACTCACTTTTGTACCTCTCCTTACGTCTTCTCTACAGTCTGATGATGAATTGAACCAAAAGTTTCAAATTTGGATTCATCACTCCATCACAGATTTCAGTCCAATTCTTGTTTAATTTAGCGTACCTCAGCCTTTTCTCCCTGTTTCCCTTCCCTAAGAATGGCTTCTTTAAGCCACCCTGAAACTGAGACCATTTCTGATAAACTTATGGATGTGCTGAAGGGCCAGATGCATCTCTCAAGTCCTTTATCAGGTCTTTGCTGGATTGTTTTCCTGTTTCTTAAGGACACGACTTTCAGATACTGTTCATCTGCTGTAGATAGTTTTTAGGCCTGGCACTTCTTCTTTTGTCCTCCACTTGTCCACTTTCCTCAAATGTTTTAAGGACAAACTGCACACTATGCTGAGAAATCCCATTTATTGCCAGGTTTCAGCTTTTTGGGACTCACCTCCTTGGTGGAAAAATACAATTTTATGTCTGTCACATTGTGTTATCTTTGGCATTTTTCATAGATTCAACTAAAAAAATGGGAACAAATAATGTGTTTTTGTGACAGGCTGCCAGTAACAAAATGCCTAAAGGTACAATTTAAAATTGGTTCTTTGCTGTTTACTGTTATGTGTAAACACAACACTGGTTCATCCCTTGAGTTAGGAGCCTTTTTTATTCTTGAATGAGTCACAGGTAAGTGTTAAAGCATTCCTCTGAAAATGGTCAGGTACAAGGACTCGACTGAAAATGAGTGAAAAAGCAGCCAATGTCTAAAGAAATGATTTGAACGCCCTCCAGAAAGGCTCAATAACCTGCTCAAGACTGTTTGCTTGGAGTTAAAATATAAAGAAGTCTTATACTAGATATATCAGGATTACATCATCTTAAACAAGTATAGCACCACCTGTTTTACATACTCGCAGGCAGAGATAAACATCAACATTTACATCATATCTCTGGCCATCGTTCTCCTTCTAGCTCTGCTTTTGGTCTCCACCTGTTCTCAAGGTAAATGCCTCTCTTTAGCTGTTTAATATTCCACTGCTGCTTATCAGCCAGCTGCTTTTTAGCTGTCTGCTTTTTTATGCCAAGCTGGGAAGGTACAGTGGGCTTTCATAGGTTTATTGCAGAAAACAGCTGGATGTTGCTTCTGTAAAAATACTGCGAGTGTGGCGATAGCGGATAGAAAACAGCTGCAGCCACAAACCAAAACAGTGAGCTGAAAGATGTTCCACTGACCTATAGAGAAACTCACTACAGACACAGTATCATTTGTTACTCATTAAAGCTTTTTTTTTTTTTAAATGGATCATTATTTATATTTCCCTAACTCAGCTAAGGTGAAACAAAACACATCCAAACCATAAGGTTCAAAAGATTTCGCTATGTGGTTATGTTTGATGCTCTGAAAATATCATTTACACTGACTTTCCAGATTTCCCCAAGGTTGTCACAGTAAACAGGCAGCAGTGCCACAGCAGCATTATAAGGCCTAAAACTGGAATGTTCCAAGGGCAGCTGTAAATTTCCCAAGTAATTGAACGACTATAAAGTCATTCATCTAACCTGGACGCTTTCAGCGCTTTCCATTCACCTCAGGTGCAGCATAACGTCTTTGATGTAGATATGTTGCTCACTGGATAAAAGTGCTAGACTGAACTCCTTGACCCAGAGTTGACTTACCAGTTATGAAGGAGCAAGGAAAGAAAAGTTCTTTTTTTCTTCCCCTCACTTTTCTGCTTCGCCTGATCAGTAATACAAATGAAGAATTTCGGAGCCAGAGCAAGGGAAAAGAATTGGGCACTTTAAAATGTTTGCATAACAAGCACCTTCTCACTGCAAAGGTTCTCTTCTTTTTAATCACCTGCACTCTCCAGACCACCTACACCCTTCTTCATGATCAGATACAGGACTGACTGGCTGATGTACGATCCGAGGAATTAATCTGCTAAGCCTGATTGCCATTACCGCCATGCGATTATGCACCTTGATTACCGAGCCCACCCCAAGGACCGTGACGTGCCCCGGTGCACATTTTAAAGGTGCGCATAAAATTATGTGGTGATTACCCCACAATAGATCAATCCACAAGCGAATGAGACTGTGTGGCCATATAGACCGTCTCAAGTAGGACTGTGATTATTAATAGGTACTTGAGGTGACCTGATACCTGAAGCTTGAACCAATGAAACTGCTTCTGAACCTTCATATACGCAAATAAATTCCTTTTCATACATTCTGAAAGTCATTATTGGATTATTGTTGTAGAGGCAGAATTGTTTGGAGTTCAAGCATGGATAAAAGGGATGTTGGACTCTTCAGAGACAACTGGAGCTGTACTTATCCCTCTCAAGATAGGCTTCAGACATTCAATGGCAGTACAGCTTTGGAAGGGCTTCACACTCAGGAGGGTGGTGGGATGCTTATTAGTCTATGTCATCATATAGAACTAATGGAGGTCAGTGTGTTGTTGCATGATGAAAAAGACTATGAAGAACAAATGATGTACATAAAACAAACTGCTGTGTGCCAATTGGGGGAAAAAGAGAAAGCTGGTGATTACAAGTAATGAACATGTAAGTACAAATCATCCTGTAGTGACACTTATCCTCAGAATTTGGGCCTATCTAATCCTTCGCTGTCATTTTCTAGGATTTTTTTTTTTATCCTGAGCCAAAGTACTCATTTGGTGCAGCAGATAAATAGTACCATTGACTTATCCAGAAGCAATCCTACATCAAGCGATTAATTGGATGAGACAATAAGGGAGTAAAATCACATCAGTTCATGGTTTTCTCCTTGGTCACATATGGAATATGTTAGTCACACAGACGCGCTACCTTGGATAAACTAACCCCCCCCCCCTCTACACAGTGCAACAGTTTTTGTTAACATGTTTGCATTAGTAATGCCCTGGCAAGGATTTAATGGACTTGATGTGCTACAATTCACAGTGGTCCACGTTCTTAGAAAGCATGGTACTCTGTGGCGGTCATGTGCCCTCCCTGCACAATTACTTAATGGCTTCAGCAATTATGCATATCTACAGGAGTTTTTAAAAAAAACAACAGCACACACACACACACACATGCACGCACACACTCGTCAGTCAGAGGAAAAGAACTGATTTACGTCTTTTGTTAGGAAGACTTACAACATACTAAACATATTCAATAAAGGCACCACTGCTGAGACCGGGCTCACATGCTGCAGATACATCAGCCATTTACAGTATGCAAATGTGAATTTGAGCTTACAAACGCACAATTGCAGAAATTCCATCACTGGCCACAGTTCAATAACTCTTCAGTCTTCAAGTGTCTGGATAATGGTCACCGTGACTGCACATCGCCGCAATTCAAAAACCTCAACCATCCATCACTGGACAATGTTTGCCACTAAAACAACAAGGACAAGCGGGTGCGTGCCGATGCCGGTTGGGCCACGCGCTATTGTAAGCAAGGATGAGTGATAGACAGGAGAGGATGGGTACATACTATTCACAGTGCTCTGTGTGGCAGCTTGCATTTCCACACTGCTACAGTATGTTTGTCAGCCACAGACAACGCAGGCACTTGCGCACTGCCGTGGGCATGCAAAGTAGTGATCTGCCAGCCAACTGCGTCACGGGCAGTGTACCACCGCGGAGACCCTCATACATGGATGGCTCCACGGTTTGCGGTGACAGATTGTGAGATTTTGACATGTTGAAAAATG
Organism: Oreochromis niloticus; assembly: GCF_001858045.2. Classification (NCBI taxonomy): domain Eukaryota; kingdom Metazoa; phylum Chordata; class Actinopteri; order Cichliformes; family Cichlidae; genus Oreochromis; species Oreochromis niloticus. Next base: position 18,866,725 of record NC_031971.2, on the reverse strand, counting down.
CCTCTGAAAATCGTATGCATGTACACAGTAGAGCAAATCCGTGTCGTAGTTGCTTTTACTTTAAGCATTGCTCGTACAATGCTCTCTTCTTTACAGAGTGCTGCTTTAAAAAAAACACTCTAAAGATTACAAAAAGAAGGAACGGCTTTCACCACAGCTTTGAGTCACTCTTTCCTTTTTCTTGTAGAAAGGTCTGAAGGCACAAAGATTATTACCTGCACTTACAGGAATGCAATGGGAAGTTTTGACAAGAGGAGGCTAAAGTTCCAGCGTTATTCAAAAAGAAACAAAATCACGATAATAGAATATGACCGTGTTCAGCGCCTGGGTTGAAATTAATATCCTTCTATAGCCCCCAAAAAAGAGGAAAAAGGGGCGATTGAATGAACAAAGGAATGAATGAACACAGGGCTTGAGATCATCTCATTGACATGGCAAGAAAATGTCCTTTTTAACAAGATTACCGTGGCACACGTGGTGTTCACATCACGAGAAAATCTTTTGAAGTCAACGGGGATTCGGAGTGAGGTATTCACTGTAATGTGTTTGAGCCTCGTGAGTCACAGGGCAGAACTGCGATGTCTAATGTTAGGGCTACAGTGTGGTGCCACGGGGGGCCCGTTATAATGTTTATTTTGGGTAAGACACACACTCATCTGAATGCTCCGACGGGGGGTCTCGACGGCGCACGATACCATTGAGCAAAGTGAGATCATTCCAAACCACACACGAGAAACTTGCTGCTTCCAGAAAATTTTATTTTTGTTCATAAACTTTTCATAAAAATAACAACATCGATATTAATTTAAAGTATTGTAGAAACTGTGTATGTACAAAATCTTTACTTGAACAGTTAATATAACTTAAGGCGAGTTAAATTACTTTTTGCAGTACCCTGTTGGTGACAGTTTCACCAAACTCTGAACATTTTTTTTTTTGTTTTGTTTTTTTTTTACGTTTTTTTGCTAAAGTGTGAACATTTTCAGCATACAGTATCTCCAGCAAAAGATACGAGGAATCAAAAACCCTTTCATCGCCAAGGTAAAGTCTACAGAAACTCGCAGCAATGTGTGCTACCTGATTACTTAAAAGCAATGTTTTTTTTGTTCTTTTTAAATATGATTTGCTAGGTTTTTCCCTAGCTCGAATAAACATACCTCTGTACATACTGTAAAATGGCTTGAATTGGAAAGCCGTACCACAACTAGAGTACATTCCCTTTTTTTAAAATCTAGATCAACAGTTCAATGAAATAACTCTCATCGTACCAACAATGGGATGAAGTGCGAAAAGGTTTCCGATATCAAATTGTAACATTTAAAATATTGTATTACTAAACAATAGCCCTCAAAAACCAAGACATTAGTTATGATTTAGAATACAATTCACCTTAAAAAGGACGTTCAAATATACTTGTAAAATATACAGTTGGCTATAAAAATACAAAGAAAGTACAGTAATACAAATATATTTATTTCCCATTTATGATATATCTTTCACAACTGTAATAATCCAAACAATTGTAACACAACACAAAGACCAGTGACAAAAAACACTGACAGCATAATGATAAGAAGATAAACAAACACTAAATCTGATCAAAGATGGGCAGCTTTATGGTGAGAACCATAAATATGTTAGTCTACATTCATGTCAATAACCCCTCACTGTGGAGTGAACGAGTACCTTGACAGTGGTTGATATTCCAGCCAAAGGAAAAGAAAAAAAAAAAACACTGACATAAACATGCATTTTTAAGAAACATAGTCCAAACAATTGCTCTAAGAATGCTAAAAGCAGAAAATAAGAATCTTAAATGGAGATATTAATAATCTGTAAGTGCAATCCATTCAGTGTGAGAGGCGAATGGAGGTTGGAGCTGTCCAGGTGACGGAGGTGCTGAACAGCAGTCATGCAATTCAGGGCGGAGAGGTTTGGCTTTACTGACAGTAACAGCAACAAGTTAATTGTTGATCTGTTTACCGACTCTTACAACTTATGCACTTTTTTTTGTTGTTTTTTTGTTGTTGTTTTTTGCATAATAGTCAGCAGCATCGGCAGCCTGCAATAAGGCCGAAGCAGTCCTCTTCCCCTTCTCTGCTCCTCAAAAACTCTTAATATTCGCAAAAACCTCTTACGTTAGGTATTGGCTCGCCAGTCAGACCAACTCAGACATCAACTTGTAGTCAGCTGGTTTATCTTCCAAGACGGAAAGATCCTAACATGTTATGTGTGCACACGCGGCCTGGTCTTCAGATCCCCTCGGGAAGAGTGAACGGCCACGCGCCGGTGGTCACCTGTGGCTTAATTTCCATTTTCTCCTTCTGTTTCAGATGTACGCGTCCGTGCCGTTTTCTCTCGTCGCTGCGGGCAAAGCGTTTGCCGCACACGTCGCATGAGAACGGCTTCTCCCCGGTGTGAGTCCTGGTGTGGGTGGTGAGGTGATCGCTACGGCTGAAACTGCGCAAACAAATGCGGCACTGGAAAGGTTTGTGGCCTGTGTGGATGCGGATGTGCCGGTTGAGCTCGTCAGAGCGAGAGAAGCGCCGGTCGCAGCTCTCCATGGGGCAGGTGAAGGGCTTCTCTTTGGCGGGGCCATGAGAGGCGGCAGGGCTCTTTCTGGCCCTGGGGGGCTTCGCAGCGCGGGTAGTGTAACTTTGGGCAAATGAATCTGGCAGCAAGGAAGAGTACAGGATGGAGTCTATGGTGCTCGGTAAAGCTGGTGTTGTGTATAAGGAATCGCACTGATTAGATGGCTGTGGAGGTTCGGGGAAGGGTTTCAGGTTAGAGGAGAGGCCCATCGGCGGGGGTGGGAGGTAATTATTGTACATGGGGCTGGAGTAGCTCTGAGAGCAGGTGTCAGAGAAACACGGCTCCTGTTTGATGCCCTCCTCCACTTTAAACTCCATCTCCGGGTTGGGGCAAATTGGGGGGAACGTGTCTAAAAGTTCCTTTACATCCATTTGCTGGTCAGGGGGGAAATCGCTCGACATCGGGAAGGTTTCAGTCTGGAAACTGGTCTCCAAACAATCAGACTTATTAAGGGTCCCCCACTCGTAGCAGCTGCTCTCAAACTCATTCTTCACCACGACGGGGAAAGAAGCAGCCTCTGACTTTGGTTCAGCCTTCTTCTGGTTTGGAGCTCGGGACGAGCTGAAGTTGAGCTGGGAAGAGGACGGGTCTTGGACCTGGCCGCCGGCCTGATCGTCGGGATACCTCGAGCACGTCTGATCCGGAGAGTACACAGGAGGAGTGGGTCCGGAGCACGTGTAGGACTGCCTCTTGGAGCCAGGGTCTCCAAAATTACCACTGCTGCTGTCCAGCGGCGCAGGCGACGGATAAGCTCCCCGACTGTTGCCGCTCTGTTGCACTTCTGAAAGCGGCAGCGTGGATATGCCCACGATCTCTGTGATCATGTTGAGGAGTGTTTCGGTGCTGCACGGCGCTCCCTGAGATGCCTCCACATAGAAACTGCCGGAGTAGGCGAGCGAGGAGGGGGTGTATGTGTCTTTTGGGCACTCGCAGGGGTTAAAAGCGAATTCTGAGTTGGAAGCTTCGGTTTTGAGAGTTGCAGGTGTTCCTTCTGTGGAATTAGAAAGACAGGAAACTTTGTAACCGCGAGTGTTTTATAAGTGGATTAAAAAATGACTGGAATTTAAACGACTGGTGGGGGTGTGTGAAAAAAAAAATATCTGCGTTACATAAACATCCGTGCGTATTTTGCCCCCGATAAAGAGCATACCGGACTGCCCCGAAAATAAAGTCTCATCGCTTTCCGGTAATGCTCATCTTCTACGTTTTAAACGGTCATGCATGCAGATTCATCGACAGTGCAAACATGCGAACTCACCGTGGCCAAACTGGGCAGGTACCCCCCGCTCTGCATCGACATACACCTCCTGGTTATCTTTCCGCACGCTGTTTTCCATCCCCAAGGAAGAACTGTTGCAATTCTCAAACTGAGGGTAGAAAGAATCTTTCGCATTCAAATCCATATTGTTCAACATACTGATGCACTTAAAAGTCCGTCTCTCCCAATGAAGGAAATAAAAAAGGTAAAAAAAAAAAAGAAAAAAAAAAAGGGAGGGGGTAAACAAATAATACAGAAGCTTGTTTTCTTTCAACCCTCCTTTTTGATGGTTTTCAACAAATGATCCAAAGTGGTCTGTGGTCAAAAACAGGAAAAAAAAAGCAATTAACGGTATTCCTTTTCGTCTCTGCTCCTCGGTAGGTATTTGCCTGCTGTGGATTTCACATCAGCGACTTCCCCTCTCTCTCCTTATATACACTTTGGCAGCTCCCTCGGCCCTCCTCCCCATTCATCAGCTCCAGTGAGAGGATTCCCCGCTGCGTGTAAACTTCATGCCCATATATGGACAGAGGATGTGACGGTGTCCCCACCTCCCCTCAAATCCTCCCTCCTCCCATGCCGGAGAGATGGGAGTCTGACGTTGCAACAAGTGGCGGCCAGTGTTCCTTAATAATGATGCCTTTTTCTTTCCACATAAACGAATCGTCTTTTTAATTAAAATGTCACAAAAGTGAAGCTAATCTTGACCAATAAAGTCCTCTTCCCCTGGTTGCATCCTCATCCACCGCGGAAAATTTCACACTGAAAAGAAACAATGTCAAAAGGGCTCCACAGTCCATCCGCCCATTTGTTTTGGCTGTGTGTGTCAAACCAGTATTATTCCTCTTGTTTAGTAGCCGAGAGGGACGCAGTTACCAATTAAGGATGTGTAAAAAATAAAGGACGTTTAAATGCGCTTAAATGTGCGAGATGAGTAGGAAATAATGAACATGTAGCCCAGCAGACATAACGCAAGGATACAAAAGTGTCTATAAAGTCAAATGTAACATATTAAAGGTGTAACCAATCACATTATTGAGACTTTGGTCTATTTAAAACCTGAAATGAATGAGACTGGCTTCATGTGCTGTGACACGGGGTACAAATATCACTAGACGCTTTAAATACAAGCCTATGCACACCTATTCAGGTACTTTTTTTTCCTCGGCTGACACCATCCTTTCTCGTGTCTGGTGCAGACTGTGTGATCTGGATGTTTCTAGTAGTGCACTGAACTCTCCTTCCAGACGGTCCACTGCTTAGATTTACTTTCACAAATTCACTTCCTCTCGAGGTGCCGCTGGAAATTGTGGTCGCTCACTCTATCAGGCGAATAACAGCACAGCCCGGTCTGAGCGAACCCTTGGCCTTTAAAAGCATTGAAGGGAGTCGATAACACCCCTGAGGTGTTCAGTGGTTGAACCCAACTGTTCACATGACATTTCAACCCCCCCAAAGCATTTTTTTTTTCACTTTCGCATCTGTTGCCGGGTGCACTCCGTGGTCACACTTCCTATTACAAAAAGTCGATACTCTTTCATAGGACGCTGCAGTCTGCAGCAGACCTCTGGCTCCGGCTCGGAGGTTCAGGACCATGGATAGCGACGGTGCAGCGTTCGGCCGTGTAATCACACATGAACCAGCAAAAAGTCATTACTTTTTCTTTTTTTTTTAAACTTCGCTCTGAATGCTTCGTGTCTGTCTTTATTTAGGTGAATTGCATTATTTCCCTTAAAATCAATCCTATAGCCCGCAGAAGAATTCACACCGAAATCATTCATTTCCATTAACACCGTGGAGCTTTTAGCTCTACAGATAACATTTCTTTTACATGAGCAGGAGGCCCAGAGCTCTGAGTTGTACAGCATTAAACCGCATAAGTGATACTCTAAGCCTCTGTACGACCATAATATTCATGGTCGTACATCTTACTTGAGTATTTCAAGTAAGATGCCTTATTATGCCTTAAGTATAATAGTACTTCACACATCTGCACTAATATTGTATTTAATTTCCATAGAAAGCAAAAAACAGTTCATGAAATAATCTGCATGCTAGTATACTGAAAAAAACATGAATCAATCATCAAACGTATTTAAGGGGTTAGAGGAAGATTGTGTTTTTAGACATGAAATGCTATTCATAATGCTACATTAGAATAAAAAGTGTTTCTTATATTTTGTCCTTCCCATTCACATTCTGTACACGAGGGGTCAGAATAACAGAAACTCCTCTTATTAAAAAGTCCAATCACTAAATGCTGTGATGTACATAAATGTGATGTACATAAATGACACAGTGCACTGGAGTGCATTAAACAGCACAGGCTGACCAGGTAATGAAGTGGGCGCTGAGTGTCTGTTGGTATTTTAGCTTTTATAAAAGCAGACGGACAAAATAGGGAACACGCCTGGGAGAGAGGAAAGGACAGGGACCCCTCCTAAAATTATGCAGACTTCTCAAACTTCTATCTACCGCACTGTGTAATTTTTAGGGCTAAAACGTATTCAAATGAAGCAATCTTAGAAAAGGGGAATCGCTCTTTAATTTGACTTTTGCAATAGCTGTAAAGCCGGCAACACGGGGTCACAAGTGCACGTGGCTATACACGAGCAAAAATCTAACAAGGCAAGGGAAGGAAAACCAGAAAGCTGCTTCCTTACAGACAACTGCAAGGGCTCAGATCTCAGGCCATTCCACCTGACTCTAAGTGTGTTTTGTTACAGGTGAGATTAACCGAAGGTAAGAGAGATTGTGGACTATATGGAATAAAAGTTACTGTGTCTACTGCAGCACAAATGCAAAAAGGACTATTAGGCATAATAAACAGCCCGCTCACGCTAGACAGCTCAAATTTGATGTTATCTCCATCAATACTGAGCACTGGAAAATGTATCAAAGGATCTCTAAGTCGCTACCCTGTCATCTTTTTAAGGTAGGGTATGATAATAGCATATAAGCTCTTTCATTGCAGCGGTGACATTCTCCGGAACAAATCGTTTTCACCTCAGCTATGCACTCTAATTCTAGGCCCAGAGATGTTTAGCTTTGAGGAACTGCCTCCAAGTAATCCTGAGTCTATTAAAACCAATCTGATCACACAGAGTTCAGATCACGGGATGCTGTTATGATAACTGCAGTGTGGCTAACCTCTCTCCTCCATAAAATGCCACAGCACAGGGACTAAGTAATGGATTTACGTAATGTTAGCACTTACTGACATTATAGCGCAGGGGTAACTCCATACCTGTGAAAGTTAAATGAAAGCCTTTGTTTTATTCCCTTCCATCTGAGCACTGTGAGACAAAATGCTCCTGTTTCTGAGGGAACGGCTTGCTAGGTAGGGAAAGAATGTAGAGCAATACCAACTTCTCTGTTTTAATAAGATATTGACTTCAAAAGAGGTTCAAAGTGCTGGCAATGGAAAGAAGATGAAACATTGCTTTAATGAAAGGATGTCTTGGCACTTCTGCTAAATGGATAGTTTCAGTAAAGCACAAGTGGAACTTGCTTTAATATAGTCCTGACCTATAACAAGCTCAAGCTGTAGTACTTTCTAATTTAGCTAATGTATTAATTTGTCTTCTAACCTTAAGGTCTGGCATCATTGCTTAGTTATTTTATTAACCAAGTGCCATCAGTGTGCTAATAAACTTCCCGCTAACATTGCACAACTGTCAATCTGACATATAAACACGACCGGGCACATTTAAACATCCTCTGCCAAGTCAAGTGCCCTGTTTGCCGTCTTAACCCATCTTTTTACTATCAGCCCGGGGGAGGGCCCATTTTACAAGAGCCCTTCAAATAACCGTAATTCCGTTGTGTTACTTACAAAATTTCAATGCTTTTGGAAAGTAGAGAAGACGAGTTTTATGGGGATATTCGGTGTATCGTGGTAGCACAAAGCATTCACAAGGTACTGTTGTCTGAACACAGACAGAAAAATCAGCTCCGCCTAGATTTTACCATGTGCGCCTCACATTACCAGAGGTCCTCAACCATTTTGGGCCAGATGGAAATTCAGATAGTTTCTGAAATATGAGAATTACCTTTTAACTTTTGCAGCTAAAATTACAAAATAAGTCCAGACGGCCTGTCTGATATTTGGGTGACAAAGGGTTTAAAAAAAGAGTGAACCAGACCTGCCCTAAAATTGAATGGATTCTTTGCCCATATTCCATTTCCCCACTAAGGTTCATGAAAGTCTGCTTGGCAGTTTTCTGTTTTGTCTTTTATCCTCCTGAAAACAGACAGACAAATGAACAAACAGACATACTTCTGCTTTAGCTCTTTCCTTCGTGAAGTCCACAGCCCTGCTAAGGCTGTGAGGCTTTGGGCTAAATGTTGACACACTGAAAATGGCAATATTATTATTATTATTACATGAAATCCTGTCCAACATTTTAGCCTAGCCAGACATAAGAGACGTGAGAGCTATATCAGAGGCACGGCACTCAAATAATCCTGAAGTGAAATCTATGGGAGAGATAATGTTACAACTTCCATAAAAACACTTTTTAAAACACTATTTTTAGACACAGTAAGCAAACTTCTTAAGGTTTTACTTTCTTTTCTAGTCAGATTCGACTGATAATATGTGTGCATTTTTTTTACTACTACTGAAATAAATTTTGAACAATCCTTCAAAATACCTCTACAAGTAATTCCCTGCAGATGTTTCGAGATGCCAGCAGAGTTGCAAAATTTGGCTCAGCACGCTAAAATGCAAACATTTGCTACCGCGCAATTAACACAATTGCACTTCTTTTGTCATGAAGAGCGAGACAAATTAAAATCTGGACCTGCTACATGAAGTGGATCACCACTTCATTGAGGGCGGGCTTTAACATGTGTAGCAAATTTCTTGCAAAATCTTTCCGCAGTGCAGAAATGTCAGCCTCGCCGTTAGACTGGAGGAAAAGTCAGAGGATAATCAAAGCCATTAAGATGTGTCACCGGACAATCATGAATATTTATAGGAATTTTCGCTGCACGTCTTCTATTAAATGTGAAGATACTTCAGGAAAAAGGTAAAAAAAAAAAAAAAAAAGAAGTAAAAACCTGCTGGCGGCTCTAAATCATCAGTCAAGGGATCACCGAGGAAGAGTATAATATAAAAGTTTTTGATATTTTCAGTCTAGACCACAGTGGTGGGCCAATTGATTTTACTTTTGTGCTCAAAGTCTCGCTGCTAACATTTTCCATGAAATACACTCGGTATTTTATAGCGTTTAGTCTCTGCATGTGAAAAAAATAGCAGTGTCCTGATAATATCGGGCCTACTCTGACAGAAATATAGTAAGTCTATGTTAACTCATTGGTAACATTGCAACTGCTTTATTGGATGTTTAGGTCAAAGTGAAGCATCTGGCTGGGTTATTTTCAGGTTCGCTCCTGGACAGGCAGTGGGAGTTTTTCTTACCAGGTGGGTGCCTGACACGAGTTGAAGAGGCAGAAAGGAGTGAGTGTCCTCTGAAATCATTGCCTGTGAGATGAAGGTTAGGGTGGACAGTAATGCCTGTTGTATATTTGGCTATTTTGACTTCATTTGTAAGAAATGGAATATCTAAACGCTGCTTTACCAACAACCTAAATCAGTAATACAGATGAAACCCAGATGATGGTTTGAGCCTTTATAAAACTTCATCACCAAAAAAGCACATCCTGGCATGTAAGTGCACATTGTGTTGTGCTCATTCTGGTCTCAGTCAAGCTAGTGAAACAAATTGCACATCAAAAAAGTCTCATCAATGGATTGGATTGTATTTGGGATCTGCAAGTGTTAATTTTCGAATTTTCAATTTCCCCAAAAATGTGAGCTCGTGTTCCACCCAGAGACCAAAGGTGCTGTTATAATTGTCTGTTCTAATTGATATAATTTATTGCCTTTGTCCTGCAGCGCACACTATAATTCTGGTTTTAAGCCAAATCAGATAAGTGGATGGCTTTCACTAGTTATTGAAAATCAGTTGCAGGCTTCTTTCCGTCCATGGATTTGCAATAGGAATTCTAAATTTTCCGGACAACACAGCTCCGCCGCTGTTGGATTTTCTCGGACTTTACCAGTTTGACACCCGGACTAACTTACGTACTCAATCACTGGATCTTTCTTTAGTCACATCAACCTTACTTCTTGTTAAAAGAAGACAATCATTTTGCACCTACAACTGATGCTTTAAAATGAACCTGATGTGTACAGTAACTCCTGAAAATCTCAATGCCTTGGCATCCTGTCAACCAGCGTTGCAGCCCACAGTGTTTGAGAGTAAATAATAGACGAACCTGATCCATACCAGGAAATCCACTGAGATGCAGAGGCTGTCGTTGCTGTTTGAAATAAAAAAGCACTTCAAACCCACCATGATGTGGAGAGCTTATACAGAAATCACTGCACTGGATCCACAAGACAAATACAAAAGAACTGAGATTAAAAAATAAAAAAAAATTAACAAGGTAAGCTCCCGTCTTCTCTGCATCCTAATGGTGTGAAAATGTATATGTATATATAACACATTTACATTCAGCCTCAAGAGCTGTGCCGTACTTTTTTGCTAATGTCTTCTGCTTCTGACTGCACAGAACATTTATGGAGAAATCCTCCGAAAGTCAGGGTTAAACGGTGCTCGGAGAAATCCATCTGCCACCCCCAAATCACATTCTGACACGTCTCACAGTCAAATCTCCCCCCCAAGGCGTTAGATGAGGGAACATCTTCAATCTAAACCTGACTACAATGGGGCCCGTAAGACACCGCAAAAATGGATTGGGAGTGCTAAAACCACAGAAACCTCTGCCGGAAACACGACTTTCTATAAATACAAGATACTCGCCTCAGCTGCCAAGTTCGTTATTCTCTCTCTCTCTCCCTCTCTCTCTCTCTGTCATGTGGGGCTCTGCATAGTTATATATACTACATCATCATCCAAACACTGGGCAATTGAAAGCGAAAAAGCACAAATAAGAAAAATGAAAGCAGCGGAAGCGTGGTTCGTCTTTGAAGGAACATCTCTCTCCTGCTCTTCCTCTGAGAGTGGGAGTGGGTTAGGGAAGCCCGGTACCAGGCCCCGATGCTGCTGCTGCTGCTGTTGGTGTGGCAGGTTTCCCGTGCGATCCAAAAATACTTTCGCACTCGCCCACTTTGGTCCCCAGCCGCCTGCCTGTACTCTTTGGTTCTACAACAGGGATGGGTGAGAATCATATTCCAGCTCTCCGATCGTGATTGCGGAATGCCCCAGTGTTTCTTTAACTATGCCCCCAGACTCCTCCACACACGCTGCGCTCGCATGGCTCCCACCTTGCCCTCTTCTCTGTTGCATCCATGCTTACGGCTCTCTGACAGTCCGATTCTTGGGCCTGATCCAGCTACTGCACCTGGTGTTACCTAACTGCCTGCACATTTTCAAAAGAAATCCAAACAAACAAAACAAAAAAAATGCCAAGACATTAACATTTTTTTTTCTTTTTTTGCTGTTTCAATTATAACATCTCCACAGAGGTGAAGCATTCCTTCACTCGCACAAAACACATCCTGTTAGATAACATGAAATTAAGAGAAAGCAACGCAAATATCTATAATATTTCATTTGACAGATAAACCAGCAATGCCTTTAGACTGAAGCTCAATAACATCCACTGCACTAAATCATTCTCACGCAACATGGGACTAATTGCATGTACTTTTGACCAACTTAAGTTAATAGGTCGGCATATTCTAGTCTCTGACTCATCTGCACCCACACCGATTTCTATTTGTTGCTCTTTCTCTTATCAAGTGACTCCACAAAGTGTATGAAAATGTACGTCCGTTAATTATTAGAAAGCATTATTCCTATCGGTGCTTCACTGGTGCGCATATACTGGTCATTACAGAGCCTGCAATGCAAACACATTCAAACAAATAGCTAACAGCAGACATGTGAGGAAACAGATGAAGAATGTTAAGAGCTTGCAGCTAACAAAAGTAACTATGGAAACGGCCGGCTCTACATTGCACTAGCTTCCACAGCTCTCTCCAGAAATAAAAACTGTTGGGCTAAGAGCGAATCAGGTAAAGACAAAAGATCCCGGGTGAACCTATTTATAGTGGGCCTTACATAACATACATAGACCTATGTTGGCTGAGGCAAGTTTGGTATTAAACAGCAAGCTTCTGAGGAGGAGGGGGGGGGAGTTTGTGTGTAAAAGTGAATATGATAGATCCTAGAGCAAATTTTATTGAAAGCCATTTAGTGTAAACAGCAATTAGGATGACTCCTAATGAGAGGAAAGCTTGCTGTTTTTGATGTCGGGGAGAACAAACGCTGTCACGCCATCCTGTGTGGTCAGTGATGTCAAAGCTGGAGTTCCACAACAACATTAACATGCAGTACGCTAATGAGACCTGACCCATTGAGCAGTTTAAAGCCACGAGGCTTGAGGAATACACAGGGACCGAGAAAAAAAAAAAAGCTTACTTCCTAAGAAGCACAAATTCATAGCCAGTTAGCCCGGAAGCTTTGTTTGTTTGTATGAAAGGCAAAAACAAAGTTGTGTCAGAGGAGAACACACACACGCTCACACACACTCTCGCACACACACAGAGCAGCGTGTGGCCTCGGGACAAGAAAACATCTGATATCTGCAGTGAAATAATATGAACATGCAAGCCCACATGAGCACAGAAACTGTGTGTTAGAGCCACTGTAGTGCTGTAATGCATGAACAATGATCATCTAGAAATACAGCCTGCCACCATATCTTAAATCCAAATTGATCCATTAGCATAATTATCCACTTATACTGCTTTAATTCTAAGTAGCTCTCCATTGTAAGTAAAATGATAGCTAAGCTGTATTCAAAAAGCCACTTTTCCACTCACAAATGCCTTATTAATTAGCTCCCTCTAGCATACCTTCCCAGTAATTACATTCAATACAGGAGTCACTGCTGTGTGTGTGCATGTATGTGTGTGTCTATGTGTGTGCTGGGGTGGTGGGAGGGGGTGCTATTAGACAACTTTATAATTACTCTGTACATGTATAATGATCTCCATCACAGGAAGAAAAGAAAAGAAAAAAGCCCTTTTCCCCACAGAGCTGCTGCATTTTGGACACTGTATTCACCGCACTCACTCAGCCGAATCACCGGCAGCAGGCAATCACAAAATATTCACTGTATAGAAGCTCTGATAAGGTTGGGATGATATGCAAATGAATACTCCCTGACTCATCTGTTTATTATGCAGTCACATTAGTTAGCTCTGATGCTGTTTGGCTATTATCCCATCTCACTGTGAAAAAAGGGTCCTGGGTGAGGGGGATGGATTGCGCAGTGAGTGCTTTAGTCACACAGATTGTCCGCACTCTTCAAAGAAATAAATGCATTTTCGACTGTAGTTGCATTGAGGGGATGTGGAATCCATTTCCTCTGAGAGAAGCAGCAAAAAGGCAGATGATGTGGCTCGTCTGTGTCCAAAATCCCTTGATACTCTGCTTTGACGTTAGCAGGTCAAGGGGTCAAACGACGAGCTTGCGTCTTCTGCAACTGAACCCGGAGCCAATTATTTCACATTGATAAATCATACACCGGCTTTTTTGTGATCTATACCCAGCAACGATTCAGTCAAGTAAGAGTTTCGAGAGGTGAAAAATTGTAAAATGTGAATTTTAAGCCTTTCTGCAGCCGCGCGCAGGCTTAAACTTCTTGTCGGTGACAAGATCGAGGGGGAAAATGGATACTAATACTGTAGCTTTTACTACATTCAGCAGGACTACCAGTCTGCAGCTTCTCAGTCTATCTGCCGCTCTGCTAACTGATAGAGGCACTATTTTTAGCCCTGCAACCTTAAAGCACCATGCTAAGCCTTCAACTATACAACCGCACATCTAGTCCATTCAAAGGATTCATAAAAGTGTAGAGGCTGCAACCCAGTGGTCATTGCACACACACTGAGAGCCGGTATCAGTGCTCTCAGCGCCAGCGTTTTATATATCTGGTGTCAAAGTATTAATAAGAACATTGCCACTCTTTGCCTCCGTGCGTGAATGTATGGCAACATATGTCAAGGAGTGAAAAGAATTTGCCATGTACGTCTCCTCTATGCCTTTGATCTTGGCTAATTAAGCACCAAGCCCTCACAACAACTGTGCTCCATGGAAACCATGCAAAAAATAAAAAAAATAAAAAAAACAGGGAAAAAATTGACGTCAGCAAAAGGCCTTCGACTGCGCCATCTCACAAAAGAAAAAGGACCGGCTGCTGTATAAGGTCACAGCGTGTTGAAGCTACTGTCGGCTTTGACTGACAATGACAGGAAGTACCTGCAATACAAGTTTATGTCAATAACTGGAAGAGTGGATAGCCTTCCGTGTAAGCTGTACATTGAGGATGAAAATCACACTTAGCCTCTCTGTGGTACTGTGTAATATTCATTAAATATTAACACTTAGATCTCAGGCTTAATCGTGTTTTTTGGGATAATATCCACTCCTAGAGGGTGGGCGATATTATCAAAGATATTATAAAGATCTGGAGCTTAGAAGATAAAAAGGCTCGTGGTGGGATTTCATCTGCTGCCAATAAGAACAACTTTACTAATCTAAGATTATACTTGAATAAAAAATGAACTGTGTGTGTGTGTGTATTTTTTACACAAACTACTATATATATCCAGCCAGCCATGATATTAAAACCACCTGTATAACATTATGTAGATCCTTCCTGATCTAACCTGCCTGATGTCTGGTTGTGGGAAACTGGCAAAAGATAGTTTGGGTCCTGTAGGCTGTGGGGACGGGCCACTGTGGATCAGGATAGCTTAGGCCCAACTTATGGCTTCTTACTTGTACTGAGCTCTGAGGGTTTTGTGGGGTAGTAGGGCATACCGGCCTGCTGCCATGACAGGGTGTACTTTAACTACTGACCTAAATGTTGTAGATAAAGTAAGATCCACAGGAATACCAGGATTTACTGTATCCCAGCAGGATGTCTCATTGTGATAAAATGATCGCTTTTAGCTGTCAATGGTTTTAATGTTTTTGCCCCATTTGTGTATTTGTAGTGACAGACATAACACCACCAGTGTTTCAACCATAACAGGGTAATTTTCTTTTTGTTGGATGTTAAGCAGAAATTGCAGTTAAAAGCTTAGCAAATAAAAATAAATAAATAACTGTTTCCAATATTGCAAACACACCAGTATTTTCAAAATAAAGCACACTCTGACAAAAAAATATTTAAACCATTTATTTTTTGTCACAGTCTCTGCTGTATTCCCTGCCAGTCAAACCACAGGCAACAAAAAATGCTGAAAAAGACTGAATGTAACTTTTTTTTCCCCCCAAAAGACTGATTAAACAATTAAACATCAAAATAATCAATCATTAAGACAGAGAATCAAAGACATGATAGATTAAAGAGAAAATGGCACAGTTACAGATAATGGCCCTTATTTGTCAAGTGAAAGTACGACTCGTAGAACTTTTCCAGGAAACATTTTTTTTAGCAAACAGCTGTCCGTTTAAAAATTGTCCTCCCCACTGCTGTTAAAACATGAATCCTCCCTAAGAAAAAAAAACATGGATGTCCGTTTTCTTTTTCCGTACTAAAGGCTGGACCAGTGAAGGTGTAGACAATTAAGTTAAATGCATCTGAAGCACTAGAGGGAGCTTGGCTCCAAATACTTGGCAAAGACAGTGTAGCTGCACTTAGGCTTGTTTAAAACTGCCCTTCAAAAAATACTTGTGTGAAAACACTTAATTCTGATCAAAGGTTCAACAAGACAGTGTGACCGCAGATGCCAATTTCTAATTTTGGATCTCGTTGGCATAGTGAACCAGACTGTGTCGCTACTCTTTACTGCACAATGCTGTTTCAGTCACATCCAGATAAATGAAGGCCAGTATCTTAAAAGATATGAGATAAAAATCAACAGCATCAATACTGTTCAGCCATCATTAATAGGGTCAGAGATGACCAGCCGGTGAAGGGGTGGCTTCCCTGCCCCCTGCCGGTGCTGTCATTGTACTGCTCCCAAATATACCCTGCTTCAACATATTGTCTATAAACATTATTGATAATGTTAGTCCTGAGTTCCTCATATAGAACAGCTGCCTTCTCTTGGTACGGCCCTTCTGTGTGGCTGTAGTAGTGGAGCGCTCTGACTGCCAAGTAGTTGATGTTAATCCAGATGGGTCCTCTCCAGTAGGGGGCATCGTGTTCTGTATTTCGCTTCATGTACAGTGGATCAGACTTGGAGAGCGATCGCAGGCCGTAGGGTGTCCACAGCTTATTGGAGTCTCTCATATCCCGGAAAATGTGCTCCAGCTTGGGTGATTCGGGCTGGAGAATCTGCAGTAAGAAGGGGAACAAGCTAACATAACCCAAAGCATTAACATACTGTGCTTTGGGGGCCCTGCGGACAGAGCGAACGAGACGCGCTACGGGGAACTGATGACGAGGCTGCCCTGGAGGTACGTACACCTTCTCCCTCTGCAAGGATACATCCTCTGTGTGGTTGCCAAAGTCACTGAAAGCACGGTGTTGTTCTGACCAGTGGAGCTCACTGAGCAGGTTGTTGTCACTGAGCACTTTGTGTGAGAGCTGGTAGTCCTCGTGGGGCTCGCCCAGAAGCTGAGCTACTTTAGCCATGATGCCTGAGGACAACGCCATCCAGCAGTGCAAGTCAATGTGACGCTCATCTGCTGAGGGGTGTGAGGCCCGTGGGTAGTCATCCAGCCCAGAGGTCAAGGTCTTGGGATTGAGGAACAAATTGGTGTCCTTGTCACGTCCACGCCAGCGGTAAGAATTGGGTAGGGGCCCCGTCTGTGTGGTGTTGTACCATTCATACCAGGTTTTGAGCCTGGGGAAGAGCCGTCGGAGGAAAGGCAAGGTTGGTTGAGATGCTGCCTTGTCTGGATTGGATGAGAGTTGTTCAATAAGTTCCTGAAGCGCTAAGAAAAGCGTAGGGGGGTTGGCGTTCTCGTTTCGTTGAACAATAAATTCAGTTGGGACTTTGCTGTGAGCCTCATCTCCAAGAATCTGCTCACGGGGGATCCAGCCCTCCATATTCATCAGGTCTATCCAGTGGGCAATGACTTCCCTCGTCACCTGGGGTTCCCACTTACTCAACAGCAGCTGGTGAAAGCCCTCATCCCAAAGGAATCCTCTGGGAAAGAATGAGCGTGATGGAACAGCAGTGAATAAAGCACCTTCGGGATAAAGGAGAGGGTATTCATTGTAGACCGACTGTACTACCGACTGCCCAAAGAAGTAGCCCATTCCACCCAGCATGTTGCTGAGTGCTGCCTTGCCGAATTTTATATATGCCTGGCTAAAACCTTTCTTCTCAAGGCCAAAAGTTTTCTCAAACTTTGCATCAAACTCCGCTTTCCTCTTCTCCAACTCTTGAGTCATGATGGAGCCCACCAGCTGGTTGGGGCGATCGTGAAAGCTTCCAGATTCAAACAGAACCTCAATCTGGAAAGGTGTCTGAACAGTCACCTGGTAAACCACAAAGTCGCTTTCCTTCCTCGGGTCAGGTTTCTGCTGGTTTTGGTGGTGGGGGGGTTTGTAGGTGTCTACACCGATGTAATGCCTCTTCTCGCCGGACGGAGGGCTATACACAAACCTGCGGTTCAGACTGTACTTCACAATGTCAGTCAGCTTCTCCAGACCAGGAGACACAGTCTGAAGGTAGTTATAGCTGAAAAAGACAAGAAGCTAGCATTAACTGCCGTGTAGTGCCAAATGAGTTAAATAAACCCCACAATGTATTTTATATTCAGCTACAACTATTAAGCAACCTTAGCTGAACTTAGCACACTGTAGCTTAACGTCTGATATCTCCTGCTGTACTAATGACTCAGCGTTTGAACAGATGGTCACAATAAAACTCCATCATGCCCCTTCCCACAGTTATTCACTGGAACATTTCATATACAATTCTTATCATTTCTATCCGTGCATACTGTACCTTGCTATTTTGCTATGCTGGTCTTCTCTGGCCCTCTTCAAAGTGCAAAATACTCCTTCTCCCTGTAAATGCTGCTAGCAGAAAGCTAGCATAGTCCTCATCCACTCAATAAAAAGCAACAACAGTTTTTTCCTGATGTGAACAACACCTTCACTGCACTAATATCATCTGTTGTTTCAGCAGTACATTAGCTTTTTTCTTTTATTTTTGTACTGGTTGTAAAATGTTTTGTACATATTCGTCTAAAATAAATGTCACAATGTTGAGAAAACTTGTATCATCAAGTCTGAAAATCTTCATCTGCTGACATCTAGTGGTTAGATTTTTTTTTCTTTTTTAGGTACTCTAGTAATAATTAGGATCACTCTAAATCACAAAACACCATCCAAGACGGTGCAATATAATTAAAATGTTATGGCTCATTCAAGTCATGATTCTCTACTAGAAATTCATTTGTGTTTGCTGACTTAGGACTCCTGGCTACTACACGAGTGGATATTTTCACCGTCCTATCGAGGTTTACCTTACATCACTGACTGATAAGTGGATTTTTTGGCAGCTGTACTATATTTATTAAAGCTTAGACCACTGTTGTTTGATGCATATCCTTAACCCGGATAATTCTGAGCAGCTTCTTAAAAGTATGTTCTCTCCAACTTCTTTGCCTTTGTATTTAGTGTACTATTTTTCCTATTCATGTTTGGACTCATACACTCACGTGGCGTATTTAGCACTGGACAACTCCCCAGTGACAGGTTTTCGGAAGGTGATCTTAAAGTTTCCGAGCTCCTCTGAGAAACCGGTGATGGAAGCGAGGCGATTCCTCTCCTCTACGTGAGCCTGCAGCGAGCCCTGCGCGTCTGCTGCTGCGTAAAACATCAGGGAGATGACTGGTGCCTGGGGGGCAGAGCTCTGGTGGTTGAAGAACAACATAAAAATCACCAGTGGAAGAACATAAATACATTTAAAATATATAAACTTAGATGGCAGAATATTATCAGCTGCTTTTGATCACGTAAGATCACAGCTGCGGCCGTGCAAAGTTATTACTCACATGCTGTTTGGCTGTGACCCTCCACGTCCAGTCTCCTCCATGATCCCCTCCCATCCTCTTAACAAACTCGGTGGTCAGCGTGAAATCGTTGTCTCGGATTTCTTGGACGCCAAAGGTGAGGCCATCGTGCATGAGCCAGCCGTAGCCTTGAAGGCGATCGCCCTGCTCACAAGTGTGCCTGAGGTTCATGTCCAAGTCAGAAAACTGACGCATCCACATCATCCCTGACAAGATTTACACATAAACGGAAAAAAAAAATTCAGTTGAAAGCAATAAACATGTACAAATTATGCTCAGGATTATGTGGCAATCTGCAAATAGTACCTCAAAATGTACTGTAAGTAGTCCTGTCAACTAATTATCAATAATATTAATTAAAGTGCTGTAATTTTGGGAAGCATTTGTGGGGTTTGAAAGGTTAAAAAAGTATTTTTCACAGTCTCACAAGTCTTTCACCAGAGTTGAACGAACAATAAAATCACAAAGACAAATATGTTTTTATAACATGTCATTTTGGGAAACACTAACCTCAACAAGTGGCCACATTGCTATATTGTTTCTATTTAGATATTCATTATTAAATATTCTGATGTTTAAAATACAATAAGTCACTGTTTTTCCTTAAAACATTTAATGACACAAGTGTTTAGCCTGAGCCGGACTCTAAATGTGTGAGCATACCTGTCACAATAGACCTGGGACTCCTTGTTTTCATGCCAAAGTAGACCTGAGGCCTGTATGACCCCCAGAACCTCTCTGGGGAAACCTTGGCATCAGTGCTATTGGCATCTAGGACGTGAGGAGACGGATGCAGAGTCACCACCCTTTTAGCCAGGCTGGATCTCATGTAGATGGCATAAAAGAACCAGATGAGGCTGAATATGCAGAGACCAATTGAGATGTTAATGAACATTTTCCCAATATTGACTTTCTTTTTCTTGTCCTTGCGGTGAAATGCAGAGGGCTTCTCATCTTTTCGTGGAGGTGGAGCAGCTTCACCTGTCACCACCCTCTTCCTCTGCCTGCCCATCCTACCCTACAGAAGCTAGGAAAAAGACGAGAAAGACAGAGTTAAGATTTATCATGCTGATTCTCATCATTGATAAATATTATGGGATAAATAAATCAATTTCAAAGTTTAACATCAAGTAAAGTTGTATGTAGAAAAGAGTGACATATGTTAATATGTTAGTATCATTGTTGGTTTTGGGGGTTTAGTGCCTGCAGCAGAATATTGATTTAAAAATTCAATATTCTGATATGTCGGACGATATTCGTTTTCTTTCAGACACACAAAACATAAACAGATATTCCTAAAATTTGGTGGGCTTATTTACTTGTTTACGCTCTGCCTGACTCTGGTGGATCAGCTGAGTCTCGTGTTTGAAGTTCCAAACATGTGTTGCCAACATGATAGTTGCAGAGTATGCAGACTTCTGAAATTATGCAACGTCAATACTAGTAGCATGGTGAAAGGTCGTTACTCCTGGCTTTATTTTTTTTTAATTTTCATTTATTGGCCATTCTAAACCGCAATACCGATAAATCATAGATTAGCGGTGCAAAATTTTGCACTGTCTGTCCCAGCTGACACCAGTCTCCCTGTGGCTCTTAAGTGGTTAAGAAAATGGATGGACAGATGGTGCCAAAATGTATATTTTTACTAGAATGTGAAGCCCTTCCCATTCAAATACAAGGCTCACTACTTCCTGCCAAGCCAGTGTACTCCTAGTGCTGGTTCCAAGCCTGGACACTTCAGAAGGGTATCCAGTGTAAAATCATGGGCAAATCAAGCATGCAGATCATCAAAAATGAGACTACCATACCGGATCAGTCAAGACCAGGGTTATCAATGACAGGCTCTGATGCTATTGGTGCCAACAGGGTGCCAGTAGCCACAGCTGTCATAAATGACTGACAGAAGAAGAGAAGGAAGGTTGAAGTATTATGTGAGCAGGAAGCATCAGGTCAAGTGCTTTGGAGACAAAGTTAAAGAGCCAAGGCTGAGACGATTAGGACGTGTGCAGAGGAGGGATAGTGGATGCTGAATATGCTGCTGCCAAGCGGGGAGAAGTGGAAGACCACAGAGAAGGTTCGTGCATGTCTATGATAGGGTGTAGACAGAGGCAGCTAATATGTGTTGGAGACCCCGAGATGAGAAGAAATTGTAGTCTTGCAATATAGCAAGTATATTAAAAAAAACGTTTCTACTGCAATAGTATCGTTGTGTGGTCAACTTATTGTGTGGCAGTGATGCCTTTGCATCTGAAACCAGCTCTGAAGAGCTGGTTTCAAATCAGACCGAAGAGGCAGGACTCGTGACGGGGACTAAAGCATATAACCCGGGAATAACCGGGATAACATTAATCTAATAAAATGCATCCTTATTAAACTTGTCAGTCCTGAAGGAACTGTGCAGGTTCACGTAGTCTCGAGCATAAAAACGCAGTCTTGCTTGTTAACCTTGCATTGTGTACAGGAGCCGGAAATGTCGACTTTATAAAGCATTTTTATAAATGTATCCTATTCACACGCAGAGGTCTCGATTTCAGCAGCCATTTCCCGACACCTGTTTAACACGGTGAACTAGTTCCTCGCCCCTACACCCCAGCAATGCAACGTCGCCTGCAGGCTGCACGCTACTCGCTAGTTGCCTCAATGCTAACGTGAGTTGGTAGGACTAACAGCTGTCTGTCGCGGTATATTTCGGCCTTAGTTAGCCTGCAGGCGATTAAATACGGATTCACTTATCACTTCTAGCTACATGTTCATTGAGCAAACCGTTACCGACCTGTCCAAACACCAGAGTCTCAGCCGATCATTATCCGTACTTGGCTAAGCTTGCTAGCCACTTCCTGGTTACTGCTCGCTTCCACTGACGTGTCTATGCGCTCCCTACCGCACGCCGATGATGTCATCCACTGATTTACCGCTTGCCCCTCAAAAACGATCAAATAATAATAATAATGATAAATAATAATATTTATAATTAGGATAAATGTAAAACTAACGCTTAGAAGGCCGTTTCTACATGAACTGTATATGGTATATTTTGGTATATTTTATATACCGCGAATTAATTTAACCCACATTTATCTCAACCAATTTATGTATACTGTAGGAATAGTAAAGCTATGCTAGGTTAAACCAGAGCTACAAATGTCCTTAAAAGGCCAGAGTCTTGAAAGGAAACCAGTCCAAACCTCAGGGCCCAGCCTCTTGGTTACAGGTTTTAATCAAAGATTTTAATAAACGCTGATTAAATCAGTGTGTGTTAAATGAGTGGACCCCGTGATTCAGTAGCTTGTAGAACAACCTTCTAGCAGCAGTAACTTGAATTGTTTTCAGCTTAACTTTAGCAGCACATCATTTTGGAGGGTTTTTCTCACTCTGCTTTACTTCATTAAGGTTTGCAGGCATTTCTTTATGCACAGCTCCCTTAAGGTCTTGTCACATTTTTTCAGTCAGGTTGAGGTCTGGACTCTGACCGGGTCAGACTGGATTCTTGGCCGGTTGTAGATTTGCTGTGTTTGAGATTATTGTCCTGTTCCATGAAGTTAATTTGAACCAAGCTGTAGTTTTGGGACAGAATATTTTGGTATACAGAGGAGTTCATGATCAACTCAGTGACTGAAAGGTGCCACGGCTCCATGGCTGCAAAACAAGCACACATGACTCTCCCACCAACATGCTTGGCAGTTGGCATGAGATTTTTCTACCAAGTTGCCATCTTAGGTTTTCACCAAATGTGGTGCTGTGCTTCATGGCAGGACATCTCCACTCTGATCTCCTCTGTGGAAAGGACATTGTTCCAGAAGTCCTGTGGTTTCTTCAGATAAAGTTTATCCTGTGCTGCCATGTTCTTTTTAAGAAAGAGACTTGTGTGATCTGGTGGTGAATTTCCTGGAACGTCTACTCTTGGGAAGATCAGTAACTGTCTTAAATGTTTTCCACTGGTAAATATTTTTTTTCCTCAGACTTCAGAATTATGGATTCAAATTGTTTAGAAATGGCATTATAAATCTTCCCAGACTGATGGGCAGCAACAGGCACTTTTCTATGATTTTTGATGTTTTTAATCCTGTAAACTCACCTGAATGTACCAAATCACAATTGCTGATTATCAGTTTATTCCACAAAAATAAGTACATCCTTAATCGTGTTTAAGTTTTAAACAAACTACTTCTGCACTTTGGCATAGTTTTTGTAAAATAATTAGAAGACGCATTATGTTGTTCATCTGAGCTTTAAGTAATTTAAGTAAAAGATGGTGTCATTTCCTTTTCACGTGACTGTATATTTCTGGTTTTCCAACCTTACTTATCCACCCGCGCTGCTCGCGTGAACAACAAAACACAGAAACTTCAATTTGTTACTTTTTTTAATGAATGAAATATATTTATTATAACTTTGGTCAACATGTAAAACTGTAAGACAGGGGCAGAAAAAGTCTCAATGACCGTTTTCCAAGAAAAGCTGGGGTTGTCTTTACACATGCATTAAACATAATCCATTAAAGACAATTACCAGAAGACGCCGTCTAGAGCGGCTCTCCACACCGAAGGCTACCCTGTCCAGAATCAACTGCTGACCACGTGGCTGTAAATACATGAGTTAACTGCAAGCAGAGTGCTCAAAATATTGCTCATTTATTTATTTTGAAATCACATTAACCCCAATTAATCTTCATTTTCAGAAATGGCTTCTGAAGTGTATTTGCCCTGATGCAAGTTTCAGATAAACACCCAAATAGTGCCCAAAACACCTTTTGCTTTCACTGGTGCTTTACAAAAGTAAACATTTGGCTTCAAAGCCCAAAATTCAAGGAGGAGAAAAAAAAAATCATCACCGTTCATAAAACATTAATGAACAACTTAAACAAGAGGTACGAAAAATGGCATCCTCGAAATAAGGACAGAAGCCGAAGAGTTTTAGATCCTTGCTGCTCAGCTAAATTACTAAGTGCTCGCTGAATACGGTATGCTCTGTCCCTCTGAGTGCGCGTTTCCATTTATAGCACATTATGTGACCGAAAACAAAATAAAAAATAAAGACACGGTAACAGGTGAAATTAAGCAAGAGACAAATAAAACCAATTAATCTCCCACGTAACCCAGCCTGTCCCCCTGTCCCTCTGCAGCTCTGACTTGTGTTATTCTTGACAAACAGGTACAAAGACTGAGGCAAAAGTGTCACATGAACCCTCAGAGAATATTCTTCACAAACAGGTCAAAAGAAAAAAAAAAAAAGAAAGAAAGAAAAAAAAAAGCAGTGATGAACAAGATGATGGGAACTGAACCCAGGCCGCACTTTTCGGTTTACTTCCACCAAACGTCAAAAAACGCTGGTTTTGACTGATGACATAAACATTACCAGGAGAGGAACAAGGAAACATTAGACCGCAGGCATGTCCGGTTTCAGGGAAACATGCTGGAGCAGAAACAGGGTGTAAGAACCAGTAGACACCCCCTCCTCTTCCTGCTGCTGCTGCTGCTGATGCCCCCTCTTCCTCCTGCAGATTAGTTCTTGATCATCCCTCCATCTCCTTCGCTGACAAAACGCTTCCGCCCTCTAGTGGAGAAAGTCAAGATAGAGAAATGTTTTAGTGTTGGTACGCAGCTCACAGAATCACAGATAAAAGACATGGCATGTTTCACATTTTCTCACTGAGAACAAAACAACAGCAAATCGTCTCAGGAGTAAAACACCGCTGTCCAAAAAGTGCAGTGAAGTCAAGAAATCACCAGGCCTTTACTGAAAATGTAACAGTGCATGTGTGACTCATTTTTAAAGATTTGCATCTTAACCTGGAGCAAGATCAGGAAGCCAGAAAATACTGACAGATTTGTGTTTAAGTAAGACTAGTGTCCTACTCCCCCTGATTGCATCACTTGTCATGCGAAATAATAGCCATGTTTAGAAAATGAGAAGGAGGTCATCCCATCCAGTGTGGACAACCTGTAACATCAGAGCATGAAAATGTGCGATATGTGTTCTTTGGAAGTTGTAGTTGGTCCACCAACTGACAGCCAGCACTGTTTGACGGGTTTAAAGGCATGTTCTAGTCTATCCTTAACACATGAAAGACATTGCATGAGCACACGAGTCTGCTGTTGGAACTGTGAGTGACATCACTCTATGAGTTAAAAGCACTTTAAAGTAGAAAAAGGCACTGGTGTAAATGAGGCTTGTAGTGAGAGAGCACTTTGAGTGCTTAAATAAGAGTAGAAAAGCACTATACAAGTACCAGCTCATTTAAAGGGACTTATGTTTGATCATTTTGTTTTGGTATGGATAAATGTGGAATTACACCTTCACTTGTGACGCCTTTATTGTCAACGGGGACAAGACGTATTATTTTCCTGATTCTTTCTGAAACTTTCAGTGGAACAGACCTGAAATCATTAGACAATAAACCCCAATTCACCTGGAGGGACAGGCATCCCTCAGCTGTTTGGTGATGACAGACTCCTGATAGCAGAGGTCCACAAAAGTCTCCATGATAGAGTGGGCATGTGGCACATCTAGGCTGATTTCAGGGAGCTCATCATAGACGCGCTGGAAACCCTGCAGGAGAAAAAAAACAAAACAAAAAAAACGTATAAGTAACAATACTAAAGTGATACAGTGCATAAAATGGTAGGAAAAAAAAAAGAAAAAGGAAAAAAAGGAGACTAACCCTGTTCATCTGATCAACAGTGATGAGGCCCGTTTTCCAGAAGGACTGCAGGAGCTTCATCATCATATGAGTGGCAGTGTCACCTTTAGACTCCAGCACCATCACTACAGCCTGGAAAAAAATGAATTCAGAAATGGAACTTAAAATCCTCACAAACAAGGTCTTGAATAACCAGATCCCATCTTATCTTAAAGACCTCACAGTACCGTATCACTTCAATACAGCAGTTCACTCTCAGACTGCTGCCTTGCTTGTGGTTCCCAGGATTTTTAGTAGTAGAATGGGAGAAAGAGCCTTCAGCTTTCAGGAACCAGCTCCCAGTTTGGAAATGGGAGACAGACACCCTGTTTACTTTTAAGATTAAGCTTAAAGCTTTTCTTTTTGATAAAGAGTATAAAGAATATAGTTAGGGCTGTAGCAGGTGACCCTGAATCCTCCCTTAGTTATGCTTCAACAGGTCTAGGCTGCTGAAGGCTTCCCATGATGCTCTTGGTGTTTCTTTTTCCACTCACCTTTTCATTCTCTCTGTGTTTATACACTACTCCACCTTTAATCATGAATTATAATTAATCTCTGGCTCTCTTCCACAGTGTGTCTTTGGGCCCGTCTCCCTCCTTCACCCCCTACTAGTCTTGCCAAAGGTTCTTTCCTTTTAAAAGGGAGTTTTTTTCTTCCCACTTTCACCACATGCATGCTTATACAGGGTCATCTACTTGTTGGAGTTTCTCCATATTGTTGAAGAGTGTTCTGAGCTGAACATTTTACAGCATTTTGGAAGTGTTTCAGCCTACAGCTGAGGCCACTGTCAGACTAACATGAGACAGGACAAGGGGAGGTAAAACTACCACGGCAGTGCTCTTGTCAGTTGTATTTGCCTGTGTGGACTGTGTGAAAAATACGTTTTTGAAGTCTGCGTGCCCGAAAAGTAAAACTGGCTGTACTGCAATTAGCTGCATAACATTGTGCAAATCTTAGCAGGAACCCACAAGGTCACACAAGGAAGCAGAATTATCACCGCTGCCATACGTGCACTAAGCGTGCATCTGTTTGCACTCGGTCTAATATGGAACAGAAAAACTTGCCATCCAAGACTGAGCTTGTCAACTGTGTGCACGTTTGAAATTTGGTAACCAGTAATCTGTTTATACTTACACAAGGACACATTTTGGTTTGACTGATTTGAAGTGAGCTTAGCAAATACATGTACTGCAAATAAGAGACAATCACTGCCAAACACACAGTGTCCTTGGCAGAAAGCAGAAATGACTGTCACCAATCAGTTTTTTATTTTTTTTTCTTCCCAGTGTTGCTCTTCAGTTTACTTGACTAGACACCAGAGAGAGAAAACACTTAAAAAAAAAAAAAAAAAGCTCAGTTTACAGATTTTAATTCCTATCCTGTTATGTGTGAAGAACAAGTAGAAAAAAAATAAACCTTCTACTTTGTTTGACCTCACTTGACTTGTACAAATAAAAAGCCGTGGATACCTCGTAGACCAGCTCATGGTGGAAATGAGGCACTTCCAGGTCCCGCAGACAGTGCTCCGCCTCCGACACGTCTCCTGATATCAGATACTCCTTGAGCAGAAGATTCATCTGAAACAAACACAAACAGCCGCGTTAGCAGTGTGTGGCAAGGGTATCAAACACAGCTGAAGACTGAACTGATGCATTGCTGCCGCATCAGTTGAGCTGCAGGTCAAACACCCATCAAGATTAACTAACCCACATTTAACACATTTAATTCAGAGTAGGCATAAAGGGTAAAGAGCCATCCATACAGTGTTCTACACTGAATTATCCCAGTGCTTACTCTCACCCATGTTTATGTATAATAAACATGGGTGAGAGTATACAGAAATGTAAGAAAACCTTTTCTATTAGAAGCTGCAGTATGAAAACATGTCTTCTGGCATCAATGCACAGAAAATTCATAAGCAGGGAAACGGCTAACTGGAGCCCTGTACCTTCTTTTAGGGCGATTGTGGCTCAAGAGTTGGGAGTTCGCCTTGTAATCGGAAGGTTACCGGTTCGAGCCCCGGCTTGGACAGTCTCGGTCGTTGTGTCCTTGGGCAAGACACTTCACCCGTTGCCTACTGGTGGTGGTCAGAGGGCCCGGTGGCGCCAGTGTCCGGCAGCCTCGCCTCTGTCAGTGCGCCCCAGGGTGGCTGTGGTTACAACGTAGCTTGCCATCACCAGTGTGTGAATGTGTGTGTGAATGGGTGAATGACTGGATATGTAAAGCGCTTTGGGGTCCTTAGGGACCAGAAAGGCGCTATATAAATACAGGCCATTTACCATTTCTTTTAGGCTTGCTGATTTAAAAAACATCCACTCATGATGGGAGACTCTGGCCAATCACAGATCCTTTTAGACCAGCTCAGGTGAGCGATTTGAGTATAAAGAACAACAACAAAAAATGTTCAAATGCAATGTGGAGCCAGAAATCACACATGTGAAGCACATCAAGGCACATGATGGTGGGAGGAGATCAGAAGAGAGGAGAGAAAGAGCTGCATGAGGAAGGCTTGCTATCAAATTGTTCATTTTCTTTTTTCTCCTTTTTTTACTGCAAAATTAAAGAATCTGCACATAACCAGACAACATTTAAAGCACCTGCCTATGAAATATTTTCATCTAGCCATTACTCCAGGAATAACCCAACCTCCATCTGGGAAATAAAACCTATCATGAAATGTTTAACGTTCCCGACAGAAAGAAAAACATTTCTTTGTTTGGACTTCTGCTTGAATTTTCAGTCTCCGTTTTTATAGCAGGCTTGGTTATGTCACTCTCACTGCAGATCTGCACGTACATCAGCAAGCATGGTTTTACTTCAACCTATTTATGGAACAATTAGTCATTCGATTGCAGCGCGTGATTGATCCAAGATGCTCAAAACACTGAGCATGACCAACGCTTCTGAGTCAACTTTGGATCCAATTCAGCGATGGGTCTGAAAGCTACCGAGGCTGACACACCGCTCTCACTCACACTCTTTGAATGTTGCACAACTTACAGTTTGGGTTTGTTTTCCTTAAGTGGAACTCCCACATTGTCCACACCCACATTCACACGGCAACAAAATCCCAGATTACTGAAGAGTGATTGTAAACAAAAACAAACCAGAGAAACAAAAGAACGAGTCGCAGAGCCCATCAACACAAGCGCACACACAAATGATTACTTATTAAGCCATTTTCAATAAAAAATAAGTTTAAAAAAAAAAAAAAGTAAATTGTGACTGAAGTGCAGACTTTCAGCTTTAATTCAAGGGGTTTAACAAGAGTATTGTGTTAACTGTCTAACAATTACAGCCATTTTTATACACAGCCCTCCATTTTCAGAGGCTTAAACATAATTGGACAAACTAACAATTTTAAACATAAAGACTGTTTTCATATTTGGATGAAAAATCCTTTGCAGTGCATTTGACTGCCTAAAGTCTGGAAGCCAAATGCTGCGTCTCCTCCCTTGAGATGCTCTGCCTTCAGTCGCTGCGTGTTTGTGGGTTTTTCTGCCTTCAGTTTTGTCTTTACCAACTAAAAATCACGCTCTACTGGGTTGAGATCAGGTGACTGACTTGGCCCCTGAGTATCTAATTTCTCTGCCTCGAGAAAATCTAGAGTTGCTTTTGCAGGGCTTTGACTCATTATCTACTTGCACTGTGAAGCGTTGTCCAATTGGTTTTGCAGAATTTGGCCGAATCTGAACAGAGAGCATAGCCCCGTCGACTTCAGTCCATCCTGCTACTTCTATCAGCAGCCACATCATCAATAAACACTAGTGGGCCGGCTGCATACGCACCTGTGTTGTAATGCTGCCTCCACGATGATCATCATGTATGTTTTGGATTATGAGTCGTTTCTCTTCTCTAAGCGCACTTTAGTTAATCATCAGTCCAAATCATTTCCCCCCCAAAGTCTTAATCTGCACTTCTTGTTCTTGAGTGAAACTCACAGAAACTGTCTGTGGTCTTTTTTTGGTGTTGTTGAGAATGCAGCAGATTGCTGATCTGGTCACTCCTGAAGTTTTTGTTCTCTCCAACTGGTTTATTTTAGTTTTTCAGCCTAATGATACACTGCCTCTACTGCACTGAGATCTCCTCAAGCCTCATATTTAAAATTAAAGTGCCAAGCTATAAAACAGAAATCTAACATTTTCAATTAACCTCTTATGTGATGATCTCCAGATGGATCAGCTGCCATTAAATAAGAGAATAGGCCTCACCTGGCCATGAAATTGCTCATCAGTCAGCTGAATTGATTTGGAGCTTCTGGAAAAAAGCAGGTCATTGTGCATAAAAATACTGGCGACCACAAGTGCTGGCCCTCAGCCTCCCAGCAGACACAGCTATGGTATCAATTTCAAAATCCTATGTCGCCTTGTTGTCAAGTTATCAAATTCAGTAGATTTTCATAAAACTTTACCTCTGACCCCTGATCCTTAGGTCCAGGTCAGTAAGATTCAAACTTGTCCCGAGATTTGAAGTAGATGAACCTATGGTATCATTTCAAAACTCCTACATCGCATCGCTCTCGCGTTATTGCATTCACAAACGTACGTGTCCATTGCCCCTGCCCACCTGGCAGGGTGACAACAAAACCCAATTTTTAAGCAATTAATACAGTTTTTTAAACCCCATAATTTAAAAAGGAGAAAATTTCAGTCACAACTTTTTATTTAAAAAAAATAATAATTAAAAAATTAATCAATATGTTTGCTTGTACGGACGCAAAAATGTCATCACTGTCCAGAAACATATGGACCTAAGTACATGAAGTTGCACAGTACACTTTGCACTAATCCTGTCCTCCATCCTCCGGCCTGCGACCTAGAAACCAATTTCAGTACGCCACGTTAAAGCGTGTCTCAGTTCATAATGGGCATCACACAAGCAGAGGAGAGAGAAGGCTTGCCTGTTGCGTCAAATCCTGTCTCCTTGTGTCTTTCCCTCGCCTCCTCTCCTCACACCTTTAGTGGGAGGGATCAAGACACAAGGAGAGGAATCAATTGAGACTGCCTTAATTTTAATCATTTATTTATTATGTTATTGCAGGACACATTGGGTTTTTTAAAATATGATGACGCTTATAAGGTGATTTAAATTAAATCATGTTTATATTCTCACACACTGTTTATTGTATTGATTTGGCAGAAAGAGACTCGCCTGTGAGTGTGTGTTTGTTTATGTCTGCCCCTCCCATGCCCTCTTTTTTTTTTTATTTTCTTTTTTTTGGGGAAATTCTCACTTCTCAGGGGAGAAAAATCTTTGCTGACACAGCAGCTAGACTGTGGCTCTCTACCCAGCATGCACCATTTTCGCCCTGTTTACATTACATAATGTGGGTACACACTTGTGAGAGATTCACTATGATATCACAAGCGAGCGACTTATCGGTTTCTGAATGGGGTGGGGCTTACCTCTTTGATGAGATGTTTGACAGGTCTCAGACCTCCACCTACACCCCACACGTTGTCCAGGCGAACCATCTCCCTCTTCATGGACAGCAGCACTGCAGCGCGGTCTAAAGCCACTCTAAAGAAAAGGATCACAGTTAGGTGGAGGGGAAGGGTGGCAGGGGCACAATACAGCCTTTCTTACAACGCGTTGAACTGCGGCTTTCACCTGGCATGCTCACAGTCCACCTTGCCCTTGTAGCAGTCCAGGAATGACATGGGGAGGACGTGGTCTGCGATGGCTCTGGCTATAAACTGGCCTAACATCTGCAAGAAACAGGAGAAAAGATTAAGCAAACCAAGTGAAGCCAGCGTAACAAACATGCCCGACTAACATTTGTTTTATTATTTAGTTTTAGCTCTTAAATTTATTAGGCCTCTTCACTGCTGAAGGTGGCGATCTAGTATGCAACATTTTGCTGCCTAGTAATAGAGGAAAGATACAAAGAGCATGTGTAATATTTGAAGAGGATTTGTGTGCACCTTTGGGATAAAAAGGAGTGGTTTACACTTAACCACGGTTGATCTTTTAAGCCTGTTAAACCCTGCAGTGCCTCTCCACCCTCTGAAGCACACAGTTAGATTTGGTAGCATATCTGTGACTGCTTCTTCCCATCATGCATCAGCTCTACCTGCGGGGCATCCGGTGTGTCCAGGATGAGGTCCGGGAGCTCTTTAAGCATCTTGTCAAAAGCTCGCCCCATCTCACTTTGCGACAGCATCTTCCCCGACAGATCAGACAGCAGGCGGGAGGTCAGTTCTCTGTGGCTCGCCTTGCCTTCGAGGGACAGGGACACAGCCAGAGAGGAGAACTCGTACTTGTGCTGGCCCAAATTGAGCTCCTTTAACAGCATCTGATAGGGTTCGGAGGGAGAACTGCATTTAGTTTCTACAGTTTAAGCATTTTCAAAAATGACCCCAAAACACAAACACATTGTGCTTTTCAAAAGCGAGAGACACAAACCGAAGCCTAATCAGGCCCAGACAATCAAAGCACAGTGCGAGTGGAGGCCACTGAGAGAGGGAGAGCCTTCGTGTGCTTGGCACCCGTGCTTAGAGTGAATACAGCCCAATAAACCTGAGGTTAAAAGCTCCACATTACTTCAGTCATCCAGCTTTTTTCTTTAAACCTGCTCACTCTTGGTCAGCATGCACAGAGTTCAAAAGCTTTATTATAATTATTTACCTGAACCTCTTTTGTGTCCCCGTGCTCAAAGTACTCCTGTACAATCGGGTTCACCATTTTCTCAAGTTCCTTCTCGTCTATCTCGGGCACGACCGTCTCGTAGACCGTGTCCCCCTGTGTAAAAAAAACACACACGGCGTCAGTCAGAAACAAGCACGCACAGCAGAGCGGATGCACGTTCATTATTGAATTTCTCATCAGCTTTGTTTCAGGATTATATGAAGTATTTTCAACAATTCTAAAATACACAGTCAGTTCAACTTACAGTACTGTGCAAAAGTCTTGAGCCACCCCTCATTTCTTTATACTTTGCTAGGAAAATGGGGAAATAGGTGCAGTGGTTTACTGAAACGTGCAAACATTCTGTACACGGTAAAACAGTCAATAACAGAGTTTGTATAATTCTAATGAGCTTAAGAGTCAAAATTCAGAACGGACACCTTTATTCTTCTGAGGCAAGCTTCGCTGTAATTTCTTTAAGTAGTCTTCAGGAACAGTTCCCAAGATCCTGGAAGGACATTCAAAGCTCTTCTTTGGATGCTGGCTGCCTTTTTTTTTTTTTTTTTAAACCCCGTTCTCTTGGATGCTTTCCAGATGTTATTGAATCTCCCATGTTTTACTGATGGCTGTATACACTCACTGTTGTGCCTCTCTCCTGACCTCCTCTGTACATAGTGGCATTGATTTGAACTAAAAGTTTTAAGTTTGGATTCATCACTCCATAAGACCCGTTAAAACTGATTTTCAGCCCATTTCTTGTGTAACTTGGTATTCCTCAGCCTTCTTGAGAGTTACCCTTCCACTGAGACCATTTCTGATGTCCAAGGTGTCAGGCTTTAATATACTTTCATCTGCTGTAGATATTTTAAGTTTTAAGTTTAAGTTTTAAGCCTAATAGCTCTTAGGAAATTACCTTATTGGTCCAAAAATTCATCTTTATGACAGTCAGCCTGTTATCTTTAGTGTTCTTATAGATTGAACTCAAGAAAAGGGAACACACTGTGTGGACTCAACAAAATGCTTGAATTGTTTTTGTTATGTGTAGACAACACTGGTTCATCCTTGAATTAGGTGGCTTTTTTATGCTTGAATGAGTCGTAGGTCAGTGTTAAGTAGCTTAAAGAAAATTCTTCTAAAATACGAAGAAATGAGGGGTGACTCGAGGCTTTTGCACTGTACTGTATGAGCCAAGTTAGTATAACTGCGTGATATACAAGATATTTTTCACTGGAGTTTTCACAAGAGCATCCATATTCATTCTTGAGGTGCTTTTCTTTCCTTTATTAAAGCTCTGAACATCCACCAGATCCCCAGAGAGCTGTGCAAGACTCATACTGAGTTTGTGTTTCTGCCCAAAGAAACCAGAAGTTGTTACCTTTGAAAGTCTCTCAACCATTTTGACCTTTCAGTTCTTCTATTGAAAACTTTTCCTTTTTGGGCATACCAAAAATTCCACAGAAGAGGTGTAAACATAACACTGACTGAAAACGGGCTACCAGTGAGCTTTAGTGTAACCTAAACTTCTGTCTCAACACTTATATTTACGAATTCCAAGGATATGAGTAAACTAACGTTCAGCTGAGGTTTTGCACAACCTGGAGCATAAATTATAATCTCAGTGCGGGGTAACGTATTCATTTCTACAAGTCCTCTTAATTATTTGAGTTACTTCAAGGAAAAACCATCTCCTAAAAAGAATTAGTCAAAGAAGAGGAAAGAGGCATTCCAGCGTGTTACAGTTCCCATTTCTGGGCAACTCCTTTATCAGGTGATCCGTGCAGCCTGATTCAAAGGCCACAGTCTGCACATGTCTCGTCTATTTTTCTCTACCACTCTGTCCCAGTTCCCTTTTAACAGTCGATATCTTTACACCACCTTCGTGTTCCAGTCAAGGCCGAAATCACACCGGCTTTTCTGAGCCATTTCCAAACTGTTATCAGCATTTAACAGACAGAAGCGCCGTTCCCAGTCCGCATTCAGTCGCAAGTGCAGCAGGAGACAAACAAACTCGGCTTTCGGCGTCACATGGATGATAACGGGGTTAAAGATTGCAAATAGTGTTGACTGCAATGGGACGGAGCCATCTGGATTTAAGAATCGTGCTAGCAGACCAATTTTTTTAACGGGTTTCAAACAAAGCTTGTTAATATTTTTGATATGAAAACAGTCTTGTATTTCCCGGGAAATCCTACTGTCAACATTTCCAGTGTTTCTGCGTAGCATGGAAGATGGATTACAACGCATTTCATCAGCAGTTCAGTATCAGAACGTGGACATAAAGAGATAAAGGGTGCCATCCAATGCACTGACTGCTGGATGCCAGTATTTGAAAGCAAAGGACTTAGATATAAAACAAACCTGCTAGCAGATAATCTGAAGTGTTAAAAGACAAAACAACCCCACCCCCCCAGCAGCCTCACCTGAGAAGATTCATCATAGTTGGGGTCGTGTATGTCGGGCTCCTCATCTTCGTAAACCATCCCAGCAGCTCCCCAAACTCCTTTACCACCTGCCCCACCTGAACACAGAGAGTCAGCATAATATGAAACTATAGACGTTTTCATATCGTCATCCGATATATATCGTTATATCGGACACCCCTAAAAGAAGGTACATCCCTAATAACCCTTTTCCATTAGTATCTACTCGGCACGACTCAACATGGTTTTTAGGGTTTTACCTGGTACCGAGTACTTTTTAAGTACCTACTCGGGTGAGATTCCAAGCAATCTGAGGCGACCTGAAAAAGTGATGTCATTTTTGAAACCCAGCATCGAGGGGAAATGGCTGCACAGAAACAACACTGTGGTCCTCGAGTCTGACAAAATGCCACAGAGTGAGGAGCAGGTATGCAATCACCTCAATGTCCACCTTTGTTGTAGCATTCGTGTCGCAAGCAAATGATGTCACTGGACGTTCTGTTGTGTTGCTATAACAGCCCCTTGAGTTGCGTTGAGCCGATCCAAGTAGAAACTAATGGAAAAAGGGCTGAAAATCGCAGCAGACTGCAAATTATACCTTTTTTGGGCAGGCCTCTGCCTTTGCCGGTCCTGGATTTCCGGTCATTGGTGTTGACTTTGCCTTTCGGGCTGTGCGGGTCACCACCCACCACTTCTCCCGACTCTGAGAAAGACTCGCTGGTGGAGTTGCGAGACGAGGATTTGCGCAGGCGACGTTTGGCTTTAGCTTTCAGACGAGCCTCATGGAGCGCCTTTTCTTGGGGCGTCCAGTTGCCGTTCACCTCGACCTCATTCAGCACGTCGTCGTCATCGCTGTATGGATGGTTAGCCTCTGCCATGGTGCCACCAGGACCAAAGATCCCTGTAGTGAGAAGAGTGGATTTGTTTGTTAATGAACTGGTCTACACTGTGACCGACAGCCTTATAAAAGTACACAGAATGGCCACAAGTATGCAGACAATAAATATATAGTTTTTCATAGTATGCCTTTGTCCCGTCTCCCTCCCCTAACCCCAACCGGTCGCAGCAGATGGCTGCCCTTCCCTGAGGCTGGTTCTGCTGGAGGTTTCTTCCTGTTCAAAGGGAGTTTTCTGATTGGTGGCTACATCGTCTATCAACGTCGCCTTTAAAAATGGTTTCTCACAGTGAATTTCTGTGAACTTTAAATATTATTTGAGCGACTTTAAAAAAAATGAATCCCTTTCTTGTTGACCTTTTTTCTTTTTTAAAAAAAAACATCAACACTCAGTGTGTTCACC
This sequence comes from Oreochromis niloticus, assembly GCF_001858045.2. Classification (NCBI taxonomy): domain Eukaryota; kingdom Metazoa; phylum Chordata; class Actinopteri; order Cichliformes; family Cichlidae; genus Oreochromis; species Oreochromis niloticus. The sequence continues at coordinate 18,830,825 of NC_031971.2, read as the reverse complement.
AGTGTAGACCATAAGGGGTGTGTGATGACTGCAAAAAAACGAAGGACACACTGACAAGAACGGAAGCCACAGTAAAAGGTAAACATTAACCTACTATTTAGTAACAACACATGAGTCTAAAAAAAAAACCCAGCACTAGTTTTCTATACAATAACACAGACGACTCAAATCACCTACAGCAGTGGACTGATTTCTGGGGTAAGTAACTTTCAGAAAAACTGCTAAAGTCTGAGTGAAACACGCAAAAAAACATAAATACAATTTAAAAAGTGAGTTTAAAAGGTGCAGCTCTGTTACTAAAGCCAAGTTTGGCTGCAAGCCTGAGCAGTTAATGGTGACTGTATTTCCCGGGGATGTTTACAAAGCCAAGACTCACTCTGGCAAGAGGACATGGCAACATTTAACCTATCGGTGTTGTGCAAGACATCTCGCTCTGTGACTTTTTCTGCATAAAAACAGCTGCATGACTATAGCGAAACATTACATATCGAAGGTTTACGGGCCAACTTGCAGTCTTAATTCTGCTTGCATTTGCAAACAATCAAGTGCGCCCTCTGCAAACTGCACAAGCAAACTCCTTTAACCCTTCAGCTAATACACTGGCTTTCTGTCCACCTGCATGTGTGAGGGCAGCGTTTTGCACAGCAAACCAAAGGTCACAAAACAGACAAAACATTATTCAGGAAGTCTGCAGTGCAAACTTACTCACACGCATGGTTTTGTGACACTCACCAGCAATATCAGAAGACATAAGGTGGATTGAGTCGGTATTTTAATACGCTTCTCTTCTATGGGTGTGTGGAGGAAAAAAAAAAGGGAACGTTTCGAAAAATTAACCTAAAGTTAGCTTCTTGCAAGCATGGTGAAACAAACAACAAACCAGCAAGTGTGACTGGAGCTGCGATGCAGGCATGGGAGGGGGGAGGGAGGAGGGAGCGGGCAAAGGAGAACACATGCTGTAGAAATGCTGACACCAGTTTTTTTTGGTTTTTTAACTCCTCTATCTTCTCGCGATCTGTGGGGTGTAGCTAGAGTGGACTTGACTACATATGGCATGGCTGGGTCCATGAGTGATCACATGACAGCACTGTAGGAGTGAAGGAAAGCAGCAGGAGGAATGCCTGAGGGTGAAATTAATACTCAGCACCCCAATGCATGGCTCCAAAAGGAAGTTTGTGGAGTTACGGCCATATAGATTATAAGGACAAGCTGAAAACACACACAGGGAGTCGCAGTAACAGATAAGTATCCAAAAAAAAGGGAAAAAAAGGAGAACCAACTGTAACTTGTGGTTTCCTGCCTTTCTTTTTTCTTTTTAAATGATATTACTACAAAACAACACATCTGCAGAGTTCACAGTAAAGTCAGTAACAAAGAAAAGGAAGGAGGACACCATCCTGATTTAACCTGTTGAAGTAAAAGTAGCACCACACCCTGGCCTTCCAAAATCTGTAAACAACCGACCATGTGTCACCTCCTCCTTTGGTTCCTCCTCCTCCCTCCCCAGCACAGGCTACAAGGGCCTGTCGGGGCAGTAAATTAGGAACTACCCAATCGCAAAGTGCCAAACACACAACTGACCAACTGGAAAGGAGCAGAAAAATGAGAAGGCACAGAGGAAAAAAAGAAAAAAAGCCGTTTGCCAAGACAAGAGTTGCATAAGCAAGTGTAAGCAAATCCAACCAAGCCTGCTAACTTTTAGACTCTACAAAGACCACGTGGCTGTCTTCTTAAAACAGGCCTGCGTGTCACCGTTGCAGTCCTGTAAAACTGCAGCAACAAATTGCACTCTAGTCTTTAACACCAAGACTGCACACCTACTAGAGCACCCAATGGAAACCTCCCCCTCCCACCCACTTAACACACATACAGATACAGGCAGACGCAGGCCAGCACAGGACCTCTGCCCTGCATCACGTATGGGAGCTATTCACTGGCAGAGAACATGATCGGCCCAGTTCAGTTTTAAGTATCTGCACGACCGAGGCGTGCATGAATGAGAAGAAGGTCACTGGAGCAGAGTTTTCACATTCCTCCAAAGGGACGCACCTAGTTTATCAAAGCTGTAAATATAGCACATGTGCTGCCCAAGTATGAAGTTAGATGTATGCAAGTATGCAGCAAGTACAGCAAGTTCTTTTTAGTCAAAGCACAATGTCTGCACGTCTTATGACGTATTCAAAGCCAGTGATGTGTAGATGACGGATATATTTAACATGTTCACTCTCAAAAAAAGCTTTAGCTGACACACCCTACCCTCTAACAAATACTCACACTCAGGTGTAGTCTGCACATATGAGGGCTTCACAAAAGGTAAATATGTACAGCACAAACTACTACTCTCAGTTTCAGAGGGTTAAAATCAAGAGTAGCTGTAAATATTTAAAGACATCTTTCTCCATTAACTCAAGCAAATGTGAGTGGGATGTCCTTTGGGGCCAAACAAGCATCTGCACCATGATAAAAGAGGGGGTAGGGTGTGGATGTCTTTGAGGTTTAACTGTCATTTCAGTTTAATGAAAGGAAACCCCGACTGAATTTTTCCTTAAAAACATGTTCCAGGCACTTGGCCGGTGATTTGCGCTTAAATATACAACTACAGCGGGCTCAGAAGCAGGCCATATAATCTGCAACAACAAAAAAAAAAAGGGAAGAAAAAAAGTGCACAGTCCTTGTTTTTATTTTTTATGCTCGAAACGTTTGCTGGTTGCAGAACAACAACGACAATGATAAAGTGCTCACAAAAGATTAGAGCTACTCTGATAAACAGTCAAGAGGCTGATGGCTCGTTTTGTTATCATCAGCCAATCACTCGTGTGTTGTTAAGCACGGGCGGTTTGCTCTGCTTACGAACTAAAGGGCCTGAATGCCAGCGGACGGTGTGTGCAAACATGTTTTTCACAAATGTGAGACAAGAGGTAACAAAAGAAGAGCGGCCACGAAGAGGCCCAACGTGATGTTTATGGCCATGATGCCCTTAATGCACATTTATACACATGTTCCCTCTCTGAAGAGATCACAGACCTGCTCCCACACTGTGGGGAAACATCCTGCTCACAAGGGCAGGGTCTAATTTTTAGACCAAGTTTTTTTTTTTTACAGAAGCCTTTTTAAATCCACGCCAGATGACCATAAAGAGGAGGATAAATACAAACGCTGTGCTGTCATTAGTTGATTGTGTTGGTGTAATAAGAATAAAAGCTGCAAGAAGCTCCAAAACGATTTCCAGGGTCAAATACTTTTGCACTTGGCACTGTTTTGAAAGCGAGGAGAGGTTTGTTCTGTTGCAGAAGTTCCCATTTAAACTCTGTAAATGGGATGTTCTGGCAGTGCGAAGCAATCACTTCAGCCACTAATAATTCATTTTACTACACCTTAATTAACACCTAACAGCAGCAACTTGTTGCAGAACTGACAGAAACGGCCTAAAGGTCTGATCATCTGGGCGGATTAATAAGACTTTACACCCACTCCTGTGTGAGCTCAGACTGATCCACGATCTAACGAGGAGCCGTTCTCCTTCTTGTTTTCCAGGCCAGACAATAGAGTCTTTGACGGTGTCTGTCGCAACCTCATCAATGGAGGCTTGACCTTCAAGGGAGTTCATGCAGAAAAGCCCATCCGTGCACACATGCTCTCACTACTATGACATACCAATAATGCACCATGTGGGGTGTCACAGATATATATATGTAGTCTGCACAGATATAACCTCGGGACAGGCAGCTGCAGGGCGTTTTCAGGCAAACACAAACCAATGGGAGATTATGGTAAGTGTGATCCATACAACCGTGACGCTAACAATACATTTCTTATGTAACATTTAAATGCACTGCAACGCAGAGCTTATATAAGGCTTCCCTGTTGGCTCGTATTCAGGAGTGGGCTGCACATTTCCACATCACCGTCGAAACCATGTGGGTCATGGTACCATAAAACAACAACAACAACAACAAATAGAGCGCAATAATCATCAAAACCATCGCTCATATAACCCAAGAACGCAAAAAACAAACAAGCAACCTCGGTTTGATGTCTATCTATGATCAAACACGGTGATATCTTCCGCAAGCCCGGATCTTAACATATGACTCGGTGCAGGATATTGAGGTTTAATGCCATCTGCACAGCTTTTAACACACGCAGGGTGACATGGTGCCACGCGCACGCACAGACGGAGGAATCGTGTCTTTCAAACAACGTCAGCTTAAACACAAACTCCTTTCTTTGTTCGTTTTTGTGTGTGCGCGCTTCCTTGGCATCGAAAATGGACTATAAGGAAAAGTCTCAACGACGACTCGCAAAAGCGGAAGTAAGCACGATCTCGTCCAATCAAAAGCGCGAAAGGGTTAAATGTAAAAGCAGACCAACAGCAAGCTTAGAAAAGAAAAAAAAAACAGTAAAAATACAAATGGGGTTTGGTGCGAGTCGAAAACGTGTCGAAAGCGCAAATCTGCGCTACCGTGCACAGATTTTTTTTTTTTAAATATTTTGCACCCACCACCGCCTCTCTGTGTGTGCGTGTCTGGTTTTTTAAACGGAGCACATGGTGGTGGGAGCATGGCTGGCGCTGCAGACAGTCCCATGCGAGGAGGGACAATGGATCGGGCGAGGAGGCCCCGTCTGTGTGGCTGCTTCTCCAAGGCTTCGCAGCGAGGCTGGATTCATCCACTCACCGTCGGCCTGAGGAGCGGTGTCCATGTCGGTCGCCATGGCGCTCTCTCTCTTCAAATGCTCGATTAAAAACCCCTGGCGGTGCACTCCTCCTCCCGTCGAGCTGCCGTTAGCTGCAAGAGAGCCCCCACTAAAATAAAATAATTTAAAAAAAAATTAAATAACAGTCCTGCAGGTCAAACCTCTGCACAGCAGCCTCGTTTACTGCGAGTTTTACGGACACGAGAGATGGTGGGCAAAGCTGGAGTGTCTTTTTCGTGCTTAGCTTAGAGAGAGGGGTAAAAAAAAGATGAATGTCAAAGAAGCTGTAAAAATGAGTGAAGGCGCGAGATGGAGTTCAGTCCTCTTGTCCGCGTGCACAGCTGGGGTGTAAAATTAAAAAAAAAAAAAACAATCAAGCTGTGAGGGGGGGAAGGAAGCTGCTGAACTAGTTGAAGAGCATTTCATCAAACAGCCTGCAAGATAAACAAAGTCTGTTTTTAACTTTGCAGGAGCGACGCGAGAGGAGTCACGTGTCGAAAGCGCGGACGGGGAGTGGTCAGCGCAGGGGGTGGGTGCTAATCCCTAGCGACCAATCACAGAGCAGCAAACGTCTGCACGTCTCCGACGGAAAATACCCAAACAGTACTGCTTTTTGATATCGATCCGATACCAAGTAACTACAGGGCCAGAACTGCTGATACCGATACTGATAGCGATATTTTTAACCCGTAAAGGCAGCGTGAGAGCAGTGTGTCACTCTGAAAATTCACACATTTTAATGACAACTAAATCACTACGATGAACTCTACATGCTGAACTCAGAGGATAGAAACAAAGTGGTAGCTCTGATATCAATTCCAGTGTTGGTATCAATACTAACATATTTGTATTGTTCCACCCACTTCTACTCAACACGATTACCACCCAGCAGAGTTTCATCATGTTTTGTCATGTTTTTGTTTTTTTCGATGCATGAACGATCGGTTTTGTTTTAATTATTATACTTTTAAAGTAGGGCTATGGGGTAGTTTGTGTGTGTTTACTTGCCTTTTGATGCGCTATATCCTTTTATATATAGGCCTGCTCATCTTTTTGTTGTTACACATATATTTAATTATTTAAGACCAATAAAGATTTATGAAACCGTCCATCACACAGTGTCTGTTTGTCCCTGATATGAGTACTTAAAGTGGTTTTCTTTGAAATGCAGAATCTTCAGTCACATTACTGCAGGGGCCACTGACTGATTGAAGAACAGATGTTAGTGGTGCAAATGTTTGGATCAGCCTTGTTCTAGCTTCTTTTGCATTTACTGTCACAATCCTTGTGAATTTTACTACTGTTACAATTAATATGTTTATTTATATTTGTTGATTTTGAGGCTTTATGCACCCCTGGTCTGTATCTGATTACATGCAAGTTGCTCTGTGACTCCTTACTCTATTGATTAACTTGCTATAAATAGATAAAACGTGATAATCCACATTTAAGCACCTATTTATGTCATCTGAAATCTCACCGCTAGGTGGCGTTAAAGCATGTTTGATTACATGGGCCCGTAGTATTTGTCACTGTCACACTATTCTTTCACTATAATGGCCTGCCTGTTTACTCACTGGCTTAGCCAAATGTTGGATCACGGTGCACATTTTCTTCATTTTCTTTCTCCCCACGGTGATAGTGGGTCCTCCTTCACGTGTCGTTGAATGTGGGTGGTACACACTGATACCATCAGGCCATTAATAAACCGGTTTATCCATGTTTTCTTCAGTTAATGCTGTAGGCATTTTGTTAAATGCATATTAACTTCGGAATGTATGACTATAGATTGTGACTGCAGATTTGAGCGATTCGGTTACTCTGAGCGTGTGTGTGAGTTTGTGAAATAAGAGTATTATTGTTGTTTTGAGTCAGGGCACTGAAGTGAAGCTCAGTACTGGAGACGTGTCCCTTTTCAAAGGTAACATGAGGCTCAAAACTTGTATAAGCTAGAAAATACACTCATTGGCCACTTCATTGGGTACAGCTGCTTGCTTGTTAATAGGGGCCTTTCTATGTGGATTCTCTCCAGCTACTTGGACTGTGGGAGGAAGAAAGATTAGGTTGAGATTAGGTTAACTACAGATTCTAAACTGGCCACAGGTGTGAAGGTGAGCACAAACATAGAGATGTTTTAGCCCTGTGACAGACTGACGACCTGGCCAGGGTATACCCTGTCTTTGATTCTATGACAGGTCGATAGCCTCTCTTTCTCCAGCAAGAAAATAGGTTGAAATAATATGGTCAAGTTGACCTGGTGGAATTCAAACTGAGCATCAGAATGAGGAAGAAATGTGATTTAAGTGTATTTTAATGTGGTATTATTGTTGGTGTCAGACAGCTGAGTAAATCAGAAACTGCTAATCTGCTGGGATTTTCACATACAACCATCTCTAGGGTTTACAGAGAATTGTCTGAAAAAGAGAAAATGTCCAGTGAGAGGCAGTTCTCTGCATGAAAATGCATCGTTGATTACAGTTGTTAGAGGAGAGTGGCCGAGAGTGGACGGCTTTGGTAACTAAAACAACCACTCGTTTCTGAATGCATAATACACCAAACCTCATTAAATCTATGCCATAAAGAATTAAAGCAGCTGTGAAGTTTGAAATAGGTCTAACTCAGTACTAGCAAGGTGTACCTAATAAAGTGGCTGATTAGAGTATAGAGGATGAGTACAAAAGTCACTTCTCAGCCTCTCATACTTTGTGCTGTGATCATCACCGTCGCATTGTCAGCGAGGCGAGGACACAGATATCAAACTTCGGAAAAGTCAAAAACTTCTCCGAGTCGGAGCCGACAGCCTGATTTATTCTTAGTCATTCACGGCGACAGATACTCACGAGTAGGAGTTTAGTCAGGCGTCAGATCGGGTGTGTTTCACAGCAGAATATGTGAGAACTAAAGGCGCGTATAATGTGAAGCAGAAGTACACACATGTATTTGGTAGCACATTTATTTTGACACAAAATCCACAGTTTTCTGTTCAGAGTTAAGCAGATGTCTGCGTCCAATATGGCAGAATCTCAGTGATGATCGGTGAGATGGAAGAAATCTAAAAACAACCCCACCTTCTAAAAAAAAAAAAAAAAACCAAAGCAAAAAAACCCCCAAACAAACAGAGCAAAGAAAACATAATGTGTGCAACCAAACAGACACAACAAACGTGAGAGCATCTCACTCAGTATGCATCGGAAATCTCTGAATCTGCTTTACACCAAGATACAAAATCAACTTGATATCCATGATGACACGAAAAAGTTTTGGCTTTTTTTTTTTTAAATCGACAGTTATTATGTTAACATTATACTCAACATTATCCTCACAATAAGCGACAGTGATTTTTAACAAGAAAACGGCACGGTTACTCTCTCACACATACGTACGACACGCTGAAGAGCCGCAGGTAGAATTGCACAAAGATACCTTCAAAGTACACCACATGTTGTAGTAATATTAATCTGAACTATTCCATGTACAGTCACATATACACACTGCTATATATGCTGCTGTCTCGTAGCTGCAGGAGTAGAAGGAGACAGTCTTGAGTTATCCTGAATCAAAAGGATTGGATGTTTTGTTTTTTGTTTTCCTGGCAAAGTGGTTCAACGGCTGTACCAATGTGAGTTTTTTTTTGTTTTTTTATTCAATTCTTTAACTTTTGGCATTACAAAATAAAATCAGTACAAATATAGAGTAAATACTATCTTCAGAAGGAGAAGTGAACAGTCCTTTACAGTCAAAACTCGAGCGAGGTAACAGTCTTATATCAGGCCTTGGCCAAAGAGTGGTAACAAAGGTAAAATCTGGGGCTTTTTCTCCACACAAATTGGCTTCTGACAAGGCAAGACAAATCAAACTGGTTCTATTTACACTGACGTCAAACGAAAGCAGGAGTCGGGATACAATAAGCCCCAGTGTGTGACTCCTATGTTTCACCATCTTGTTCAGTTTCAGTCATAGAAATTAAACATCCATCCATCCGCTTTCCACCAGCTCATCTGGGGCTGGATCAAAAGGGAATCCCAAACCTCCCTCTCCCCAGCCACCTCCTTCAGCTCATTCGGGGAAAGCACCGAGGCATTCCCAGGCAGTGCTGAGGGACCTAATGTCTCCGGCGTGACCTGGGCCTACCCTGGGGCCTCTTTCTGATAGGGCATGCCCAGAAAATCTCCCCCAGGAGGCATTCTAATTGGATGCCTGAACCACCTCAGCTAGTATCCGATAGATCCAGATGCTAACTTTGTGTTTTTGTTAACAGCTTCTATGCTGGTAGTGCAGTGGTTGAACCTGTTGCCTCACAGCAAGAAGGTTTTGGGTTCAAATCCATGAAGTGTTTCTGGGAGTTTGCATGTTTTCCCTGGTCTTTCTGACTTACTCCCAGACTCCAAACATCCTAAATTGCCCATTCATATGAATATGAGACTGGCAACCTGTCCAGAGTGTACCCCACCTCCTGCTCTATGGCAACTGGCATAGGCTCCAGCTAAGCCTCCGTGGAGGAGGCTTAGCTGGATAAGCGGAAGAAAGTGGATGGATACTTGCTAAACTAATATCAAGAGGATGCCATGTAAAAATTGTGTTTTTTGGCCTCTTTTCTAAGTGTAAAATCTAAAACAGAATGATGCCCCTTAAGACGATTATCCTAATTAAAATCTACAATAAAATGTAAAAAACTAAACACTCACTAACCAGAGCGTCAGTGACATTACAGCTCATTTGCTTCATGATCCATCACAGTTCAAAGGTTGTTGTAATGTGTGAAGTACAGAAAGAAAGCTGTGCACAAAAGAATGAGAATTAAAGTCGAGGGAGAAGTCAAGGAGGCTCGCAAACAGTCGTATCCAGGATTATCTAGCCTTGCTTCACTAAAGTCAGACCAATACTCCAGGAGGAGTAGCCATTCTTGTAAAAATGACTTGTATAGCCTTGACCTTGAGCAGTGTGGGTGCAGACACATCAGGTAGTGATTAGTCATTAAAATCCGACCAGTACTCAGGGAGGAGTACGGATTCTTGTGAATTGCGGTGGGACAAACGGACGACGGACGCCTCGCCATGGCGTAAGCGCACTGAACCTTTAGCCAGATGAGCTTAAAAAAAAAAATCAATACGAAACACTAAAGTTTAAGGTCAGTAACATGCAAGACACACACTGGGGCTTTAAAATACAACCCGATGATCTAAGTTTGCACTTACGCCAAAGGCATTTTTTTTTAAACTGCTGTGTTTGTACAATCGAGGGCCTTTGCCCAGCACAGCTAGCAGATGAGTCATAAAGAGGTAAATGTCATTTCAGTTCATCTCATTTCCTGTCAGCCAGCATAAACCAGAATAAGGAAAAAAAAAAGTGTGAATACTATTGCTAAATACTATTTTTGCAAGTCTCACATGTAATATGAGAATTTTAAAAAGAGACTGCTAAGTACTCTTAGAAAATATTTTCGCCATTTGATTTACAGCTATTCATAATCCACACACACACACACACACACACACGCTCAGATATTAGCTGGGAAACTACGGATTCCTAACAGAAAAATCCTTTTTCAACTAGGCACCACTGATCAACAACACACGTTACTTAAAACTAATGAAAATGACAAGAAACGCAAGGCTCCAAAAAGGCTTTTTTGCCAATATGTCCAGAGGATGAACCATCTTTGTCAGGCCATCAGTGAATCGCTGCACAGGTGCTTTGAAGATGTTCATCACAAGATCATCAGAAAGCAAACTGCCACTTAAACTTCCATGCAAACTCACATCTTAATGTTCAAAATAGCAAATGTGACTTGTTCTTTTTAAGAGTGAACTGTGCTAAATTAGATTTCTCTCCACACTACTAAGAGTTAAAAGCTTTGCCCTTAGGCATTAAACAACTAGGGACACGGAAAAAGTGGCCTCCAGTCAGTGAACTACCGAGACCCTTGTCTCATAATAACAACTACGCCAAGACAAACATGTACAAATTGTGTTGTGAGACACTCTCTGTTTCTTTTTGAGCACATTGTTGTACTGACAGTTTACTACGAGAGAGAACGTGTGTGCTATCCCCCGCCAGGTGAGCATGGCAGGCTAACGTAATCCCTGGCCTTGCTCTGGATGTCAACTAGTCATCAACCAGGAGGCATTTAGAGAAAAACAGTCTGACTCTGCGAAGTCGCGTTTCGCCACAGCGGTATTTAAAATAAAGGAGATTCTGTTCTGTGACTTCAGATGCTCACTTCGTACATTTACGCCTTTGATATTTAACAAGCATCACTCGACACAAACAGTCATCACAATGGGCACTTCTTCCCAAAGTGACTTCTCGAAGCACACGCCTACAGACTGGATTGCCACGCTGGCAAAACTCTGTTATTTTTTTCTTTTTGTTAAAAAAAAAAAACAAAAAACAAAAAAAAAGCTTTCAGTCGAGCATCATGCTATAAAAAATCCTCAAAAAACAGCTTTGAGTGCGTTTTTTTGTTGCAATGCATAACCTTTTACATTCATTATCAGTTTAGGCTTAAAGTGTGCGCCTAGTAAAAAACTCAACACGAGGATTCAGAGTGATATTGCCTTGCAAAAGGCAGGAGTACGTTAAAACTGCACTGAACCCAAAGACAAACAGCTGGCTAAGTATACAGTATACTGATGTAACAGTCTGAAACTATAATGTATAACTACAATATCATAGTAAAGCTTTGCCACCTGCACATTTAATTAAAGTTTGTACCCGCCCCCCTTTTTTAAAAATCTTTAAGAAGGAGGCAACATAAGACACAAGGTATAAAACACTGACCCACTGAATCAATCAATCTATGATAAGGGAAGTGGGCTCCAATAAAAAAGAAAAGGTCCTTCAATGTTTAAATGCCTAAAAAGATGACCAATTTTTTAGTTTAAAATGTGTGGATTTGACAAAAGTCAGAATATTTTATATCCACAGGCTGGCAGCCGGTGATACGAGCTCCATTTCAAAATGCTGCTTCGATGCTTCGTACGGAGCAACACGGAAAAAAAAAAAAAAGTCTAGGATGTCAGGTATTTTTCCCCTCATCTGCAGGGAAAACATTTTATCATAGTGGCTCTAGCAAGAAAACGATGCAGAAAGGGGAATTTTTTTTTAAGGATTTTGAGCCATTTGCATTTTAAGAAAACAACACCTCGTCCTCCACAACAAACCCAAATCATCTCTTATAAATCATGAGAACTTTGAGGTCTGGGGTTCCCAAAATAAAATACAGAGACCCCCTCCTAAAAATGTTACTCATCCCATCTGATGGCTTGCAGACATTTCTGTAAGCTCTCCAAGACTTTTCTTCAGTGATCACATTTTTCACTTCTTAAGTCTTCATCGACAGGCGGATGACAAATTAAAGGAAAACCCAGAAGCTGTTGGTATAGTTCACTTGTCTTATTAACGTAGTAGTCTCTTCCAGGGTTGTCCCCGTCCACAGAGCGGTCCATCAGAGGTCACTGGGCGGTAGGATGAGTATGAAAATCATGTCAATAATTTTGCTAATGCCTTTGCAGTCACCTGATCTCAGCTCAGTTAGACACTAATGGAAGATTTTGGAGACTTTCTACAACCATCATCCAAATGTCTTTTCTTTTTTTTTTTACAGAAAAAAAAGAAGAAAAAAAGGACAAAAAATAGTGTGCCATCCCTTCAGTAGATTTACAGAGATTTGTAGAACCAACACTAAGATGCAGTGAATCTGTTCTGATAGCCCAAATCTTTCCTAAGACCGATCGCTTTCTTTTTTTCCTTTAATTCGTCACTCATCCGGTTACGAATGCTATCCCACTTTTCCTTCTTTCCATGGCTGTTTACTTACAAGGACTCCACAGTGATGATAGCCTCACTTCTGTTAATGATGATGCTAGAAGGGGAAGAGACATGGCCGCGCTGCTCCGCGCAGTCGCCCGTGCTGGACGACTGCGCGGCGACCTTCTTTTGCTGGGAACAGTCCACGGCGTCCTGCAGCACATCTGCCTTCTCCCCTTCCTTCACGACATCTTTCCCTCCCTTATCGAAGCCCCCCTTCTTTGGTTCCTCATCCTCTTGTTGCCCTCTTTTCACGTGGCAGCGGCACACCTCAATGCCCGAGTCACCCGTCAGCCGTCGATGCCGGAAGTGGTCCTCCTCATCCTCGTCTTCGTCGTCCTCCTCCTCTTCTTCTTTTTCCCTTTTTTGCTCCTCCTTGCCGCCGCAGTGCACAGAAACAGCCACGTTTGATAAGAGGAGAGCCTGCTTAGGAGCTGAGTACAGGGGCCTAGCGTTTGGATCATGAGGTGACGTCTCTTCTTTTGCTCTCTGAAGAGCCATGGCTCCGAGCGGGTCCGATGGGACGAGAGGGTGGACTTGACCAGCGGGAATGGAAGATAACAGCGAGAGGGGAGAGAGCGGGAGGCGAGAGGAGTGCGAAGGACGGGAGTGCAAAGTGAGAGAAAGTGGATGAGAGGGAGGCGAGACTCCTTCACTGCCGTTAGAGGAACATCTCTGCACCGGAATGACATCCGGAGTGACCGCAGGTATAACATCAGGTGGAACCTGCAAGGGTGGCGATGGCATCAGCGTGAAGGGGACCCCGACCCTTGGCACCACGGCCAAATCTCCTCCTGCTTCACTGGGTGTGGACATGTGGCTGCTGTCGTATGTCTCATCCGTCACCTGGACAGAGAAGGAGGTGCTGGATGGGGAGGTGAGGGAGCAAGACTCACAGGAGCAGCTGGTGTAGTTATCAGAGCTCTGTGAGGAGGTCAGACCGCTGGGGCCGGGGCCCAAGTAGGGAGGGCAGGGGTGACGGTGGTGGTGATGATGGGGGTAAGAGGAGCTAGGACCTGCTGCGGCACCTCCCTGCAGCGCAAAGATGGAGCTGTAAGGCGGAGGAGGGGTGCTGGGCTGCGCAACAACCTCCTCGTAAGAGGGCAACTTGAAGGAAGCCAGAAAACCTGTGACGAAAGAAACACACTTTTAGGCTTCAGCTCCGGGTACGCAGACTAGTGTTACATGTCAGTTAGCTTTCTCATGGGGTTATGCCTCATTGGTGTGGTGTGGCGAGCTCATTTGTAGTCGAAGCTTACTCCTCCCACATGTCAGGGCGGTGAGGGAGCTTCACGGTGAGACGGTTATGGGTGTGAACCTGCTGGCGTCACGCTCCTTTGGTTTTGTGTTATTTTTGGAATCTGTGAATTTTTGCTTCCCAATTTCCGTCTGAAGGTGTTTCTGCTATTCTAGCATGTGATGTCTGTATTTTTTCAAGTTTTGGGTTCCTGCTTGAATTCTTTATTATTCTATAGAGTGATATTACTGATTACTCTGGTTTTACTTAATTCTTGTTCTCGTGAAGCCTTTTAGTTTTTGTGTTTTAGATTAACGGCTTGGGTTTGAATCTTCTTGTCTCTGTTTTAAGTAATTTTCTTTTGGGTTACAGTGGTCCCTCGTTTATCGCGGGAGTAGCCAACTTTATTTTTCTACAATTATTATAGATGTTTTTTTTCCACATTTTTCTCTCTTGTTTAAACACTCAAAGTTCAAACCTTCGTAGAAAAATAAATGCACTATTACAGAATGAAACCAAAGGCACCCGCGGTTCCCTTTGATGGCGCAAAAGGTTTCGTTGACATTGCTGTTTGTTGGAGAGAAAACTTACAAACATACAGTGCAGCACTTCAGAGTCTAACTGGTAGCAATCGAAGATTTATGCAAATTTGACAAGCTGAACGCATCCTGTACTGTACAGGAGACACGGCACGGAGGAGATTAACTGACAATGGTCTACAGCCAATCAGGACGCAGAACACACAAAAAAAGCATGCAAAATTGCACACAAAAAAATCTGCAAAACAGCGAGGTCGCGAAAGGTGAACCGCGTTATAGCGAGGGACCATGTATTTCCATTTTCCTTCCATAGTTAGTTGTTTCTTGAGTCTTGATGTGATTTTTTTCCCCTATTACTTTCAGTAGTGCTCGTTCTCCACCCGTCTTTCACTTCCCTAATTAACTCACAGTTTATAAATAGTTCAGTCTTCCTTATTGTCTGCTGCTGTACCTCACGGTTTCCCTTGAAAGTTTTCTAGCTCCTGTGTTTCTTATTTGGTTGGTATTTCATTTCTGTTGCTATATCAGAGTTATCAAAGTTTTGTATTTTCTAATACATGTCCATCAAAGCCTCCTCAGGCAAGCTGTAATAATATCTTTTAACAGATACTAAAACTAAGGATGTTTGCTCTCCATTTTTTTTTATTTTAGTTCACAAAATTGTTTCATTTTTTTCCTTCCAAAAGTCTAGTTTTTATTTTTATTGTAGTTAAATAAAACTAGATGTGCAAAAACCACCTTATTTGTTTCCTAAAATTTCAAAACTTCTAGATTAACATGCAAAAAACTTATTTTTGTGGATTTTTAACTGTGTGCATTCTTTGAGTGATCACGGTTTAATAACAACGCAAATACGTTTCACTAGGTTTACAAGAAGCTGCCAGTCGATCACAGTCCACACAGAGTTTTTCACCACAGGCAAAAAGACAGAAAGCATCCCTAATGGAGTAAATCTGCGGTAGACTTAAGAGATATTTGCCGATAATAGAATTTAGATAACAAACATTGAAAATATTGGAAAATCTGGTTGTCCTCAAATGCATCTTTGCTCTGAGTCTCAGTCTGTGCCTTTGGCTGGCTTTTGCGCTGCATCACACACTGGTGATTTGCAGACTGATGTGCACACCAAAAGCTTCTATATGAGGATTTTTACTCGCTGTTACATTAAAAGCACGAGCCTCTTTCCTCAATTAAAAACAAAAACTCAGTTCATTTAACAAAACACGCTTCACATTTACTGCTTTATTACTTCCATATGATGCCTGTTAACAGACGTATTTAGAAGTATCTAAATGTAGGCATATTTCTGTTTCCTCAGAAAACGCAGTGCAAGGAAATCATAACGCATGCAAAGTCTGTGGAATTGATTTCATTTAGTATTCAAAAGCTACAGCATGTGTGATTTAAAATGAAGCGAACATACTGAGGTCCAGCATTGATGAAGGATAGTTGCAAGCGCCGTTGTAAGCGATCAGATTGATTTCTCTCTGCCTCTGCTGCTGTTGAATTCTCAGCTTGGCCCGGCGGTGGCGGTAAGCACAGAAACAGCTGAAGAGAATCAGCACCGTCCACAAGAGCCAGAACCCTGTAGAAAACAGGAAATGAGTGGCCATCGTGATAAAGAAAAAACCCAAACAAAATGTAACCTTCAGGTCTGTTATCTGAATTTCATCTCAGATCTACTCTGCTTACACACAAGTTTTGCTTTTTTTCAAAGGACTCATTGAGCGTTCAGGCGCATCAGGTAACCAACAGCCCAGCACACACACTATTTAAATTTTCTGTTTGTGCAAGCAAGCCAATCATAAAACAGCTGTCTTAAAGACGGGGGAAGGACACATAAAAGCACCGCAGCAAGGCACATTTCAATAAGGAAAGATCATTTGGAAGAACTGAACACGATTTATGGAGGAATTAATGTATTTGGTGACTGATGACCCATCAGATAGGATTTAGGACAGGAACACCCAGAGTCTAGATGCTGGTGGTTGTGAAGATGAAGACTGAGGGTTGGGAAAGTGGGAGCGATGTAAAGACCAGAGAGCAGCCGAACCCCCGAGACAACAGATGATAGATTACAGAGCTTCCTTACTGAACTTAAACATTAAGGATTATTTTAAACTAAACCATGTAAGAACTAGAAAAACTCCAAGAGCGCAAACCTCCACCAAGAAAGGAAGATGCGTAACATCAAAGTGAGGTCAGAGGTCAAATATGACATAAAATCTGGATGCAAACTATAATGTGATATTTTGAATCTGAATATGCCAGTATCATCTCCTACAGGTAGCCAATATTAACAAAATTTAAAGCTAAAAACCATTTTATGAAATTTGACCTTGTTTGAACTTAAAGGAGAGGTCAGAGGTCCAAAGTAACGTAATATTTAGAATCTCCATATATCATTCCCTATACGTCCATATGCTGTCAATAAAAACACTTTGGCCTTCAGATCAATCCACTGAATTTAAAGTAGAGGTCAAATGTGACATGGCAGTTTAAGTCTTTATATGGTATTTTCTATATTTTCACAGTACACATCTAATTTGTAAGCATCATAGTTTCTAGGTTAGAATGTTTTTTGTCAGTTTTCGACCATTAAATCATTAAGTTGACATTGAAAGCCTTGGTGGTGTTTTAATGGGTCTAATAAAAGAAACCAGAGATTTCTTCCTGGTTCTTCCTGTTAAAAGGTAGTTTTTCCTCTGAACTGTCACCAAGTACTTGGTCATCTGGGGTTGTCTGAGTGTTTATTATTATTATTATAGGGTCATGTTGTGATTTGGCGTTACATAAATAAAACTGAGTTGAATGTGAGCCAAATTTTAATGGATCGTTAACATGACCCCGCTCTACACGCCTACGATGTTTTATCAGAATTCATTCAAAGCTTTTTAACGTTTGCAGACAGAAAGAATGACAGCTACCAAACGCTCCTTGGCGGAGGCAACAACATTAGTGGATTATGAGACCAGAACTTTAGAGCTGCAGGTGAGCATAACAGGACACCTTGACTGTTTCCCAGCAGGGCTAAGTAATGAACGATAAACACCGCCATTAAATCAGAACCCTTTCCTCAGTAGCACAGCAGAGAAGAAGCGGTCAGTTGACTCACACCAGAGTTCATAGTAGTAGGTGCAGCAGCCCGTCTCCCCGCAGCAATGTCCCGTTTCACACAGGTAACCTGGACTGTTGTTCACTCCAGGACAGTACTTTGGATGCCTCGCCATCTAATAGATAAAACACCACATCGCAGTGTAACCACAGTGGAAATATTGTAGGAAGGTGGAGCCCAGTGCTAATCGCTGCACCACCAAGATGCCCAAAATCCAAAATCCACAGACTGTGGAAACTCTGACCAGCAAAAAAAAGCAACTTCACTGACAAAATAGTAAAATTACAATAAATCTATTTAGTTTCCCTGTATAAATAACACATCTCCACACATAATATGGTATTCCTATGCTCTATCAATTTCTTCCCCCACTGTCTTTGTCTTTCTGTTGTTTTCTAATGAAGCACACAGTAAGTTTAACCAAACTTTAAACTACTGATACACACAGATTTGTATGTGTACCTGAAACCCTAGAAATAAAACAGAGTTATTAAAAGCATCATCGGGTGAAAATTATCATAGTAGTTTCATATTAAATCTCTGATACTTTTCTGTTAACAATGAAATAAACAGTTATTGCATCTGTAATCTTATTTTTTATATGAGTGCATATTTAATGGCAGCTGCGGGTAAAAAAGTATTTAAAAAATGTTTTAAAAAGCCTCCCACCTTATTGATTGTGCTCATTTCGATCTCTTTCACAGGCACCTATAGTGAAAAGGGAAGAAACTAAAGCAAGTGAAAACCAAAACATTAAAAATGTACACATCATAAAAAGCCAGCAAATTTCAAAGCTTTTACAGTATAACAACCTCAATGAGCTCAGGCACTTGAGCAAAGCCATAAACCATACTAATAAAGCACTGAGGAGAGGTTGCTAAATCTGTCATGTGCATAGTTACCACACAAGACCCAAGTGCTAACAAATAATTATGCATTACTATAGCAACCACTGAGGAAAAGGCTCTGAGGCCTTTTTACCCGTGTGGACAATATTTAGTTGTGGTTAAAGGTTGAACTCCCTACCGTAGCTTCTTCGGTTACATCCAGCCCTTGCAGGGACATAGTCATCTAGCAAAAGGCAGAAAGAGAAAACAGTTAAAATGAAGCTTAAAAAAAGTAAAGGGAAAAAAAGCAACAAAAGATATCATGTGTTGTTATTACAGTAATTCAAGCATATAAAATTGGCCACTAAAGACCCATTTTCCAGTATTAAGCTGGTGGCTACTACTGACCTTTCGAGAAGAAAGAAGGGAAGGTCGTTCATACAACTGTTCCCTGTGTGCTCCCTCTTTCAAACACATGCCTGTAACTACCAATTATTTTCATTACTCATTAATCTGTTAGTTAACTGTTAGAGTCATAAAACATCAGAAAAGCACCTCACGTGTATTCTCAAAGCTCAACTTCACTCACATTTTGATTGTTTGACTTAAAATTCACTGCGAGGGTGTACAGACACAAAATTACAGAAAAAAAATGTCCCACTGCCCCAAAACCCTAACAGTGTGATACTAAATGTACACTTATGCTTCTGTAAATGTCATGCAGGCCTGCTGAGAGTAAAAGGACAAAACGCCTGTGTGTGTGTGTGTGTGTGTGTGTGTGTGTGTGTACATGCGTGTCAGTGTGTGTTCTGGATGTGAGGCCACTGTAGAAACAATGTGGTGGCACAGCTGAGGCTTTGTTGCACACCCAAACCTCCAGCCTGGTAAACGAGACCCATTTTGTTAAATATCTGCTGGTTACGTGTTTAGCATAAGAAACAATGCTGGTCATAGTCTGCATACTTTGTGTGTGTACAATGTGCACATGTCTGTACAACTATTCTGAGTATGAGAATCACCTCTGCTCTCTATTTATGTCAGTGACCCAAACTTTCATAAATGATCCAACTCCACATGCTGCTCTGACAGTGAAGCGCATTTAGCCAAGAGACACTTATATTTACTGTTTTTCAGTATAATATATCCCACACAACTCTGCAGTACTGTATAGTATACACTTGTAACACCTGATGCATTCACAGGGCATTTAACATTGCATCACAAAACATTATGTGACATTAGTGGAAGAGTATCAACCTGACAAGGACAGACAGGCTCCAGATAAGTACCTGCCATTGTAGTAGACACAGGAAAGGATGCATAACTCACATTTTTCTCATCAGAAACTGGTGCAGTTATAGGTAGAAATATGTGTCTATGATTACAACCGCTTTCCTCGAGATGCTTTTATGGAAAATTGCTTTTCAATTCAGTTTTATTCATATAGTACCAAATCACAACAGCAGTCACCTTAAAGACCCTATGTTGTATTATGTTGTTAAGTATAGACCCTACAATAGAGAGAATAGAGAGAATACTCCCAACAATTAGAAAACCCTCTATAAGCAAGAACTCAGTGACAGTGGAAAGGAAAACTGCCTTTTTAGCAGGAAGAAATAAGGTTTCTTCCTGAAACAAGGTTTCTTCCTGGGGGTGACGGGAGGGATAGAGGAGAAAAGACACACTGTGGAAGAGAGCCAGAGATTAATAATAACTAATTAATAATCTAAAGTAAATGCAGAGTGCTGTATAAACAGTGTGAGTGTGAGTGAGTGAAAAAAGGTAAGTAAAAAAGAAACAGTGCAGATGGGAATCATGGGAAGCACCCCAGCAGCCTAGGCTTGTTGCAGCATAACTAAAGGAGGATTCAGGGTCACCTGATCCAGCCCTAACTATATACTTTATCAAACAGGGAAGGTTTAAGCCTAATCTTAAAATTAGAGAGGGTGTCTGTCTCCTGAATCCAAATTGGGAGCTGGTTCCACAGAAGAGAAGGCTGAAGACTGAAGGCTCTGCCTCCCATTATACTTTTAAATATACTATGAACTACAAGTAAGCCTGCAGTCAAAAGGAAGCCACTGAAGAGAAACTAATATGCTTCCTCTTTCTAGTCTCTGTCAGTAGTCTTGCTGCAGCATTTTGGATAAACTGAAGGCTTTTCAGTGAGTTTAGGGCAACCTGATAATAATAATGAATTACATTAGTCCAGCCTAGAAGTATTAAATGCATGATCTAGTGTTTCAGTGTCACTCTGAGACAGGATGTTTCTCATTTTAGAGATAATGTGGAAATGCAATGGAAATGCAAAAATAAATGAATAAACTCTAAGATTCCTTAGTGTTCCTGGAGGCCATCCAGAGTAAGCATCTGGTTAGACACCATGTTTCTAAGATTTCTAGAACCGAGTACAATGACTGACTTTAGAAGCAGGAAATTAGGGGTCAGCCAGTGGCCTCAGTGTCTTTGAAACAATACTGCAGTTTGACTAATTGGCGTTTGTTATCAAGCTTCATGGATAGATAAAGCTGGATGTCATCTACATAACAATGAAAGTGTATGCTATGCCCTCAAATGATACTGCCTAAGGGAAGCATGCATAATGTAAAGAGAATTGGACCTTGCACAGAACCAAGTGGAACTCCATAATTAACCCTGATGTGTGGAGAGGACTCCTCATTTACGTGAACAAATTAAAGTCTATTAGACAGAGACGAAATGTTAAAATTTCCATAAAAGCACTTCCTGGAATCAAATCTTGATGTAGCAACCAGGCAAAATCTTTCCCTCCAAACTTCAATATCAATTCCATTTTTAATTTCAGTTTTATCTATGCAGCACCAGTTTACAGTAACAGTTGTCTCAGGATGCGTTATATTATAAGTTAAAGACCCTACATTGTTAGTAAGAGAACCCCAATCACACAATCCCTTGTAAGCAAGCATTTGGTGACAGTGGGAAGGAAGAACTGCTGTTTTAACAGGATGAATTCTCCAGCAGAAGCAGCCTCAATGAGGGGCAGCCATCTACCACGTGGAAGTAAGAGGAAGCACAAAGGAAAATGAAGGGAAGTATAGGGGAACCACAAATTAAAAACATGGCAATAAACTATGGGAGACAGCAGACAATAGTTTCTGACATGCAGTAGTGGCATATGTCGTGTGTCCCGTCTCTCTTTGCTCCCTTTTATAATTTAGGCTTACACCTTTGGAGCTTAACTATGAGATTGTTGAGGGACATCTCATCACCAAATCCAAACTGGGAGCTGGTTCCACAAACTGATAGCTGAAGGCTCTGCCTCCCATTCTGCTTTTAGAAACTGTAGAAACCAAAAGTAAGCCTACAGTTTGAGAACAAAGTACTCTGTTAGGATAATATGAAACTATGGAGTTTTAAAGATATAATAGGGCCTGACCAGATTTTGTTTTTAAAAAGAAAGATTTTAAAATGAATTCTGGACAAATACAGTAAAGATCCTTCTGTAAATTGACAAATATTGGGATATATTACCTACTGTTGCAAATATAACAACATCTGGGGACTGGGCCTATACTGATGGAAAACATGAGAGTCACGACAGGAAATGTTCTGTCATAAATACCATCAGGTTGAGTTCCTATGTACTTCCTGAGAGGTAAGCCCACCACACGGCACAGGATATGCATACAAGTGTGACGAGAAGTCATTCAGGCTTCCTCAGATACCGCAGACTAACCACAAATGATTTCCACCCAAGGGTCCTGACAAGTCTCCATAACTTTGCTTACAAAAAACAAAAGAATAGTAAAAAACTAACAATAAAAAAACAAAAACAAAATTAATATGCAATGGCATCATTTTACTTTCAAAGTTTTCTTTTTTAGCAAAGTCAACCAGTTCCCCAATGTTTAAAATGTAAACAGACCAAGTTCCTTGAGCAGGAAGAACATTGAGGAGGCTCAAGTGTTATATAGAAATATTTACTGCAACAAGCCCAACCAAGGAGAACAGAGTGCAACAAAACAGGTCAACACGCGAAACCACCGTCCAATATGACAACAGGACACATTTATACAAACACAACCCATTCATGTGCACTGCACTCTAAGTTTTTCCCTCTCTGAAAATAGGGCAGGTAAAGTGCTGTGATTTCTTATTTCTTTTTTTTTCTTCCATATTTGTTACACTTGCATGTTTCAGATGTTTTTAAATGATGATTTGTCCAAACCTACCTGGCCCTATGTGAAAAAGTAATTGCCCCCCTTGTTAAATCATGAATGAACCACACTGACCACATGAGCTCAGTTTTATTTGCCACACTCTGGCCTGATTACTGGTGGACCTGTTGAATCAAGAAATCCCTTAAACAGAGCCTGTCTGATAAAGTGAAGCAGGTTAAAAGATCTCAAAAAGCAACACATCACGCCACAATCCAAAAAAAACTCGAGAACAGCTGAGAAACAAAGTCAGTGACATCTATCAGTCTGGAAAGGGTACAAAAGCCAGTTCTAAAGCGTTGGGACTCCAGTGAGTCACAGTGAGACCCATTATCCACAAATACAGAAAAAAGATTATGTGTCTGAGTCGCTACACTATACACCACCACTGAGTGACTCCGGTAAATGACCTCTGAGAGACCCCTCCTCAGAGTGACCTCTTGTGACCCCACCTAAGGAAATAATTATCAGCAACTGGAAGCCCAAAATAACCACTGTGTAAAACACTCTACTATTTCTCTAGCACATTCCACTTCAGAGCCTTAAAATGCTCCACACCTTATATTTTCTCATGAACAGTAAAAACAGACCAAGCTGAATTTTAGTTTAAAGGTCAATGCAGTAGCATCAGCAAATCTTCTTTATTTTACCCTCAAAAAGTCATTTTCGTTCACTTTCATTTCCCTTAGTTATTCATGCCTCAGCAGTTTGAGAGTCACTGCATTGCTACAGCAAATACTCTGTGAATAATTTCTGACACTGTCAACCATCACAAATGCAAACAACCTAAATGGAGCCCTGTTTAGCAACTGAACAGAGACACCCAATCAATCTGCATCTGAAATAAACCACACAGTAACAACAGCAATCAGCAATTAATCAGAAGACTCTAGCAAACAAAACAACATTATGACCTGCCTGCGAGAAACTCAACAGCTGGTGAAGAGGGGGAAACGTATCCATATCATGAAACCGCAATGTGTGGGTGACATTTAAAATAATATCCAGCCAGAGGTCAAAGACAAACTTTTATGTTTCCAGCAAGTTGCAAGTCACTCTCAACGGCATAGCAGGTACTTTCTCTTGTTTCCCTAGGGTCACTGCAACGGATGGATTTTTTTATTTTTTTTTACATTAAGCAACATTTCCAGAACAAATTTCAGTTTAACATTTGAAAGGTTGTCTTAATAAAATTTTCCAACTACTCTTATCATTTAACATTGAACATTAACATGAGTTAAGTTAAAAATAAACTCAATCTAAATGATTGCTTTAAGGTTTCCTTAATTTTGTTTTCTATGAACTTCTATTTAAATTGTAATCTTACACAAACTTTTCAACATCAACAGTTTGCATTTCAGCTTACATATTATGATGAGTAATTGACAATAAGTTCTTGTGAGTGCTTTTATTACAGTGGATTAAGCTATGTAACGCCCTAATTGTAAAAAAAAAAAAAAAGTTGGGATATTGAGTAAAATTTACATAAAAATAAAATCAATGATTGCAAATCTCATAAAATTGCACTGTAGGCAGGCCAGTTCAGCACCTGGGCTCTTCAATTATGAAGCCATGCTACATCATAGATGCAGTTTAGCATTGTCTTGCTGAAATATGGAAGGCCTTCCCTGAAAAATGCATCTTCTGGATGGGAGCACATGTTGCTCCACCATTAATGCTAAAATCTTTCAGCACTGATTGAGTCTTTCCAGATTTGAAAGCTGCCAAGTCTACAGGTGCATGCCATCAGAGATGCTGACTTTTGAACTGAGCATTGATAACAAGCTGGATGCTCCTTTTCATCTTTAGTCCGGAGGACGTGGTGTCCTTATTTTCCAAAAATTAGTCTAAAACTTTAATTTCTCTGACCACAGAACAGTTTTTTTTTTAATTCGCCGCAGTCAAAAAGCTTTGGCCCAGAGAAAGACGGACGTTCTGGCTCATGTTCACGTCTGGCTTTGTTTGTGCTTGATAGAGTTTTAACGTGCCTTTGTGGATCTCATGGTGAATTGTGTTCACCAGAATTTCTGGAAGCGTTCATGAGCCCCTGCTGTGATTTCAATGACAGAATCATTCCTGTTTTTAAATGCAGTGCCACTTGAGGACTGGAAGATCGTGAGCTTTTTGGCCTTGTTCACTGCACACAGAGATTTCTCCAGATTTTCAGAGTCTTGATGATACTATGGATTGTATATGATGAGATAATCAAAGTCTTTTCAATTTTACATTGAAGAACATTATTCTGAAATAGTTCTGCAACTTGTAGACAGTTTTCCGCATACTGGTGAACCTCTCCCTGCCTCCCTAAGATGCTCTTTTTATACCCAATTATGTTACTGACCTGTTTCCAGTTAACCAAATTATTTGGAAAATATTCTTCCAGCTCTTTCTTTTTTAGCACCACATACATACCACAGCTTTTTGTTACTCACTTTTCCGCTTTGAGATGTGCTGCTGCCTTAAATTCAGAATGAGCTAAAAAATTTTCGTGATAAAGTAAAATGTCTCAGTTTAAACAATTCATATGTTTTATATGTTCTGCTGCAAATAAAATATAGGATTATGAGATCTGCATTTTACAGTGTCCCAATTCTTTAAGAATTGGAGTTGTATTCACTGAATACTTTTAGATAACACACTCAAAGCAGGGAACAACACAGTCATTGAACAAACCACTTCCCCAGTTCAGTAGAATAATGTTCTTCTTCTTAACAGCCAAGATTCACAAGGTGACGTCCATTAAATAGCTCTTGTTTGACAATTGCACAAGGTTTTTAAGCCACATTGATAAACAAGGAATTCACTTGTCCACAAGACTTGAAAACTACAATCTCAAACTGAAATACAGCAACTCATAACCAACGATTCATTAATTTAGTGTCTCCGAGCTTGAATTAATATAAACCGAGAATCTTTGCTTTATTTTTAAAGGATTTGCAAACCAATCCTGTTATGTCTAAGATATTCTGTTGTACACGATCACGTCTACAACTCAAACTTAAAAATATTTTGCATTGACCACAGACTAACACACAGCCTTCCCAATGTTAAAAATAATTAATTATAAAATATAACAGAGACCTAAACTCACTGACTGCAGTGGTGCACAAATACACGTGCTGTCTCGTGTATGTCACAGATGTAATGACAAAAAGGTAAAAAAAATAAAATAAAATAAAAAATAATAATAATATGTCGAGGTCACTGCTGTTTGTCAACAACCACACAGGCCGAGGGAAGCATGTTGCTCTGCAGAACAGCTGCTGACAGCTGCGTGCGCATCAAAGGTAAAGCTGTGCAGTGCATTACCTCCATAGTCTGCAGCCCGTGGCAGAAAGTCAGCGTTTTCTCTGGATCCATGGCTAAACCCTCATCACCACTGTCCCACTCCACAGACAAGACAGCCTCCCCATCCGCCATTCCCCCCAAACGGGCTGATGCCCCTCCCCGTCTCCGCTGCACGCTCCGGTGTACCGGGGCCGCACTCTCGGTGTATTTTACGGCTGGACCTGCGCAAATTCACAACACAGACGGCTCAGTCGGCTCCTGTTGTTTGCTGTAGTAGAAGAAAGATGTTTCACTCGTAGAGACGGACGGAGCCGAGCGTGATGTCATGCTTTTTTTTTCACCCCCAGCCACCACAGTACTTACACGGGAGCGCTGTATGCTTTGATTGGCCGGAGCTCCCAGCAACAGCCTCAGAGAGGCTGCTGTCAGGGTCCACACGGTGTTGCTCTATTAAACACAAATATAATCACAGCGAAATAAAGAGTGGCAAAAATATAAGAGCTTTGCCCCGCTATGATTTTTTCTGAGGCAAAAATAAATGTCTGAATCTAGTTAGTTTATATTAATATTAACAAATTAGTATTGAAATTATGAAAATAATTTTCTAAAGAGCTCAACTTTTGTAAAACTTTTGCAGCACACCTGCTTGTATCAGATGCGAGTTAAGTCTTCAGTTATATTTAACATTATTCAATAATGTAACTTCCAAATAAACTGCATGCATCGCAACATTTCAGAACATTTATTTACTATAGAACTACTTTGATGCTGTAATTGTTAGCCACAAACAACTGTGACGGCCTCCTAGGGCTAAATTGCTTGCTAAGTCCCAGCCAATCAGAATGCCCCCTGTTGCCACGAGGAGGCTGCTGGTGTGCAGCACGAGCGGAAAGGACCGCTGCTGAAGGACTGTGACATTGATTGATTGATAGATCGATTTATTTATTAATTTTAATGTCTTTTTTCAGGTGTGGGCGCGCGCAGGCAACCACGTAAAGTAAGTAAATTGAAGAATTGATGTTAGCTGACCTCGCCGTTTATGCTGTGTTTGTTACATGGGCGTAACAAGTCAGGTCTAGGCCCCGGGGCAGATTTATTTTTTTTGGGGGGGGCGGGCTTTACTGCCACCTTATAGAATAGAGAATGCGTTTCCTGAAGAAAAAGCAGTGTGAACATTTGTGTGTACTAATATGCACGTGAGAGAAGAACTCAGTGGATTGTCATACACGCAAAACTTTTCTGCGTACAGCTTTAGCCTTGAAGTGGAGCAGAATGGAAACTGTACCAACAATGGATAGAAGAAGAATGAACATGGAAAGCTTGAAATTAGCTGAATACAAAAGGCCAGAATAATTGGAGAAAAATTACATTTTGAATCAAATATTGTTGAAGTTTACTTTATTTGAAGTGCTGCAAGGCTCGATACTGAAATTGTTATATGCTGGCTTTTGAAAATGAATTTCAGATATCTAATTTAGGCCTTTTTCTAACTGTAATGTCTTCACTGAGAACCAAAGTCAGAGGTCAGGGGATTAGACGTGTTCACTTTAGCTTAACTACACTTTGGCTCCTCCATCAGTCGTTATGCCTTTGTTACATGGTAACTTTGTCCAAGTTGTTACTATTTGCACTGCTTGGGCAATGTTTCAGTTATTTTGTTGTTGCATCTACCCGTTTATGGTGCCAGTGGATGTGGTTGTATGGAACCTCAAATCTTGCAGTCCAATTGCAGTGGGAAATACATTTTAGTGAAGTAGGCCAACATCTGAGCACATCTGAGCTTTGAAAAAACATATATGCCAGGGAAATGTGGGATTTTTTTTAAGTGAGCAAAATTCTAAAAATTGTTAAATAGAAATCATCTATATTTTTTCGCATTTGTCAGCATTTGTTTTGTTTTGTTTCTATTGGTTTGTATGACTTAATGCATATTCTGTCCTAAAACCCAAATACCAAATCCTTTTCTCAATTGTGCTGCCAAAAAACAACCTGGGTAGAGACATATCCAGCAGTCCACCACAAGAGGGCAGCAGACAACATGCTTTTGCTTTTGGAGGCTTTTTTTTTTTCCTCCTGGGTTCAATGACCTGTTGTGGAAAGCAACACTTAAGCTCAAAGTGAGCAAAACGAGGGTGGTTACAGATGTATACATTTGTAGTTAAGGAAGTCATTTAGTCGTTTTTGTCTTTTATTCATTGTGACGCACAGCCTCTGCTTTATGTTCTCTTCTGTAGGTGTGTTTAAGCCACTTCAAACAAAAGGGAAAAAAAAGGACTCTCTAAGCTGCTTTTGTTGCCACACCTATAGTTTTTTCCACGTTTCATATCTGTGGTTGAAATCCCTCACTGTGTAATACATGTTTTAGCGCTTACACACTGGTTTTGATTCATCTGTTTAGGGTAAGCCCAGTAAATTAGCCTGGATTATGGATGGCACTCATTATAAGGGTGTGTTATCTACTTTATTTGTAAAGGCACACGTGTTAATTGTCTTTTAGCGAGACGGTGTCACAAATGAACTTTAACATTTCTCGGTTTCGGTGAGTATGCAAAGTTTGAAATTGTTTGCAGCTCCACACACGCGAGCCAAGACAAATAATTTCTTTCCTTCCTTCTTTTTTTTACTGTCACCTCATACCAGCTCAACTGTGGCACTGTACCCAGGTTTACTGTAATTTACAGAGCACTAAAGAGAATACGATTGGTCAACTTGTTTGTGACAAAAATACACTTCCTCCAATCCATTTTATGCACATGAATGCCCATACACACACATACACACACATGCACACGTCACAAAAAAACAATATGCTTTTGCATATAAGAAACGGTCCAGTTTCTGTTTAGAATTTGCACATTTCATCATGAACTTTTATATCCCTCGACTGATTTGTGAGTCAAACTGTGCAATATAATTTGGAGGAAACTCAAAATGAAACTCATTTCACGTTTTGTGTTTTTCCACAGTGAGGTTAGTGTTTTATGTAATAATTACTCCGACTAATTGCTTTGTAACTTCTCTGTAGCTCATGAAATTTCCAGGTTACATAAATTTCACGCTAACTGTCTGAGACGTGACCATGCAGCACACGTCTTCCTCTTCTTCCTCGCAGTCTCACGTCAGAGTGTTTTCTTTTTAAATCCAGAGAGGGGAAGTAGGTACTGCACAAACAACATACATGCCAGCCTTATTTTGACATATATGCATTTAAAAATAGTAATTTTGCATTTAGCTTCAGTTTAGGGCAGATTTTTATCAGAGGCTGTTTGGCCTCTGATTCCTGAGCCAATAGGTACTCAGCAAAGTTCCAGCAAATCATTTTTCTACAGGCATGATTTAAGAGTGACTTGTTTTCTGCTTTCCAGGAAGCCCAAATCATCACCCTTCCACCGCCATGCTTAATAGATGACATGATGTGTTTGTGCTCATATGCTTTGTTTGCTTTTTCATCAAACATGGAGTTGTGCATTATGTCCAAAGGACACTGATCAAGATTTCTAGATGAATCAACTTTGTAAACCTAAGACATGCTACCATGTTCTTTTGTAGAGAGAAATGACTTTCTTCTAGAAACCCATCTGTTCAGTCTTTTTCTGATTGTGCTGTCATGAACTTTAAAATTTACCATGCTAGCTGAGGCCTGTAGAGTCTGAGATGTCACTTTGGGGTTTCTGGAGTTTCTCTGAGCATTGCACGGTCTAACCTTTGCTTGGACGTCCACTCCTGAGAAGATTTTGGCACCTGAATGGTTCAGACCAGCAGACTGTCAAAACCTTTGCTTTTACAAAGGCAGTCACACTTGCTGATTGTAATCAAGTTAATCAAGTGCATTTGATTTGCAGCACCTGGCTGCTCCTTTGACTCTTAATTCCTATCCTTTTTAATGATTCAGATATGAAATATAAAAAAATAAATATTGAATTTCACCCATCTTATATCTGATTAAATTGTAGTTCCACAGTCGTGTGAAGCAAACAGGATAGTAATGCAATAAAAGGACAACTTAAGTGTGTGATTAAGTGCAGACACGGACTAAACTTGAGAGTTCATATTGCAGACTTTGACACAGTTATCAATAAAACGATTATATTACTGTGAAGACTGTTTCCTGTATCTATGCATGCTGTCATTTTTAAACCTATCAAACGATAGGTGCTCGTAGGGCTTGACACTGGTGTCACTCCGGACAGCAGACCAGGAAAATGCACAAGTCATGCAACTTGTAACTTCCCCTTTCTCTATAAATCTCCAACAGAAAGCCCAAAGGAAGATGTCACCAAAGCTTAATAATTTGCTAATGCCAGGAAATGCAAAGTGGTCTGGCACTGGAAAAACAGCATGCATCTGTCTGCACACACCACACTGTCAATTCACATCCTGTGCCTCGTGGTCATGTGACATTTAAAAATGCCACTGTAAATGACAGCACAGTGCACAGTGGGTCCCTGATGGGCCCCTGAAGGGGAGAGCGAAATTCCATACGCTTAGCATTAGTATCAGCCATATTTCCAAGCAGTGAAGGAGCACTGCATGACATATAACTTATAACTTTATAACCTTTTCTCTTTGTGCGCCTTTGATCATGTACATATCAGATGTTAATGCTTGAATTTTGAGAAAGCTGCTAACCTGCAGATCTCCTTGCAATGCTTTACTGGTTTCTAAAGGCCCTGTTGTTGCACTGCGTTTGACCTGCTATTTTAAAGCATACAAAAACCACAGGTTCTTAATTCACTCAGACGTCTAATGAGTGGTCTGCAGATTAAAATAATTGATAAAATTCCGTACTGTAACATCAAATTGATTGTTTCTGTTTGAGTCAACAGCCTCTTTTGTTGTGATTTTAAATACCCCATGAATAAATTGCAGCATAGTCCTAGACTGATATCTTTCAAATCAGCTGATCTGAAGGGGATTTATTGACATTGAGATTTTTTTTATTTAATCTATTCTCTTGTATGGTATATTTTAAAGGACCAATCAGAGTTTAAGAATATAGAAACGCATAAGTAAATATAGTAGAGAATATAACTAATCCAGTGTTTGCCTGATAGCAGACAGAACTGTCAGCCCACTGCGCTCAGTTTAAAACTTCATTCGGCTCGGTGGAGTTGTCACTTGCAAAGGTCGAAGCTCAGTCCCGTGCACAAACGATGTGTTCATGCCCCTTAAAAATTTGTCTAAAAAGAACCTATATACAACCATTCATGCTCACAGTTACACCCACGGCCAATTTAGAATAACAAAATTAACCAAACATGCATTTCTTTGGACTGTGGGAGGAAGCCAGAGTACCTAGAGAGAACTGAGAGAGACATGGGGAGAGCTTGCAAACTCCACACAGCAATGCCTCAGCTGGCCAGTGGATTCAACCCCAGGACCTTCTTGTTAATCACCAAACCACTGAGCTGCACGTTGGACACTCAACTATCTTCTTACTGTAGTGATCATAGTGTATAGCTGTCTCTTCCCTAAGCACTCCTAAACGTGTTAGTCAATGAATTTGTTTATATAAAACACTCTTTTGGAACAAATGTTAGGGGTTTTTGTAAGTGAGCTAAAGTCCATGTAACACAGACCCACAACACCCAAAAGATGAAAGGCTGATGTCATAGTGCCAGAGACCGTTGCGTGGATGGCAGCATGAGGAGGACCAAGACAACAATAGGCAGGTGGTTTTAATGATGTAGTTTATCAGTGTGGATTAAACAGGAAGGGATTTTGGAGATCCAGATTTGACAGTTTTGTTTTGTTACCTGCGTTGATTTTAAGATTGAAGAATTTTTCAATGCTTAACTCATGTTATATCAACTGCAAGACTCGATACATTAAGGCGCTTTAAGATTTATTGGCCGTTTGTACAAGCAGCTCTTGGGCAATTTCTAATTTCTTGTCTCATCAGTCAGTTGGTGGCCATACATGACATTTAGCATGAGGCCTTTGGAAGATCCTCCTCCAGCTGTCCCTGGTTAAGAAACACAAGAGTCACTGGATCTGCGTCTTTGGGCTCTTTGTTTGAAGTATGATGGCAGTGTGTTGTCAGAGCCATTGTAAATCAGCTGTGCCTGTGCTAATATACTACAGCTGTCAAACAACTACACAGAGACGCACGCAGAATAGTGTTCCTCTGATGTTTGTAGAAGGATCACAACTCTAATCCGGGAGCAAACATTTGTCATTATGTTCTGCGGCAGCACAACCCTTCACCAACATACAAAAACTCAATACTTGTCAATATACACACACGCACACACACAATTGGATTTAGTGCTTTTACACTCTCATTGTTTCTTTTTGTGTTATCTCTCTTATGAGACTGACATTCGGTTTGCAGTATTGTATTTCTTTGAGATTTGAGAGTTGAAATTACTGTTTCTTGGAAAAGGCCACACCTTGGCGCTGTGAATTGAGGAGCTCTTTGGGGCAAATGCTTCACTGAAACATTAGATTTTTCTCCACAGCACTGTTTCTTTGTATTTTGTGATGAAAGTATTGTTTCATTGCGGGCAGTCTGAGGGCAAACATGATTCATGGCTCTCTAATGCTGGAACAAACACAAAGAGGAGGGGGAAAAACACATGTGACTGACAGGCTGTTTAGCACCCATACTCGTACTCTGTTCCTCTCGTTGACAGCAGATTGAACTGACAGACCCCACCTCCTCGAGCGCATGCGCACACATACACACACGCGCGCATGCACGCATACACAGTGGAACCACAGGCCAAACGGAGCTCCATGACAAGTCCTGGCAATTCAACCATAGTTAACTTAATGAGGGTAGTAGAGACCTTGACACATACACATGCAAGGGGCATGCTATCAAACATGATTATCGTGGTGTTGAGTGAGACAACCAAAACATCATATGAGAAGACTTGATCGGGTTACCTCGCTCTGCAGTCTGAAGCGTGCAGCTGCATAGCAGAGCAGCGTATCATAATCCACTGAATTATTTTTGTTTGCTGCAGGCTTAAAAAGATAACCTGCTGAGCCAGGTACATCGTGAAATAAGCTCATGGCGTTTTGATTCTGTACCTCGGCCACGGAGGTTTTGATCATGTTAATACGACAACAACAAATGTACATACGTACAGTGTGAGCAGTAATATGGGTTTCAGTTTATACTTCATTTGGCATTAACACTTTTTTATTTGAGTTTACTTGTAATTGTGTGCACAGCAGTGATGCAAACAACACTGGTCTGTTCAGTCGAGCAAGAGAAAAACAGATCAAAGTGAAATGAGAATCACATCCACAGAAAGTTCATCTTTGGCCTGCAACAGGACTAGAAATAGATTTATATAGATTATTCTGCAAAATCTGAGGGGGAATAAAACATTGGGGTCAGATAATTAGAGAAAACCACAAAGTGAAATGGTTGAGTTTTTTAAAAAACAACAAACAAGGTTCCCCCATATTAACGCAGTTCCCCCGCCGCCCCTCCTTCTGCAGGACCGTGGTGACTTTCAGTGTTTAGTGCCGCTTCTGCTGCTGACACAAGGCTTTTGTTTCAGCTTGGCTCCAAAACAAGAGGAACCCAGAGGACCATACGAGCACAACAGGAGCACAACAAGTGAACCAAACTCGGTCACCCTACTGACTCCTGTAACCCAGTTAGCAGAGGAAACTCTTCACAAAAGTAGAAAAGCCAGTTCCTAGTGCATGTCTGCAATGTGTCTGCTTTCCCCGTGTGAATGCTTTTTTTTTTTTTTTTTTTTGCTGACAGTGGAGGGCTGACTAATTACAGTCCAACTACTGCAGCCACACTTTGATAGGCACCACGCTGCTGCAGCACACAAACATCCTTTTTTTTCTTTTTTCTTTTTCTGTTCTGCAGCCCGCATCGCTGCAGTTTCTGGGGACAAAAACAAACTGTTTTCTGGTGAGAAACTGTCAATATGGTATGCATAAAAAAAGAACTGTCTGATACTGAAACATGAAGCCTCTTTTCCACTTGCACTCTTTTTTTTATGCCACACCTGCTTTAAGTGCCACAATGTGAAAGAAATGCTTGTGAGAAATACTTTTGCAAACACCTTTTAATTTTTAGCTTTTGTGTTGTTGTTTTCTTAAAACAAGACTCAAGCAATGTGGTATCTGGTTTTGCCCTCTTTCTGCTCCTTGTGTGGATTTGTTGCTGCACATTTGAGTCCTTTGGATTCTTGGCTGGCCTCAACTGACTCTCTCTGTCTCTCAGTTTTCCCTTCTCCCCTGCTCTCTATTTTTCTTTTTTCCTCTCTTCTGGAGTCCTGAGACACAGTGACCCACTTCCAGTTCCTTCCTC
The DNA here is from genome assembly GCF_001858045.2 of Oreochromis niloticus. Taxonomy (NCBI): domain Eukaryota; kingdom Metazoa; phylum Chordata; class Actinopteri; order Cichliformes; family Cichlidae; genus Oreochromis; species Oreochromis niloticus. The sequence continues at coordinate 18,796,835 of NC_031971.2, read as the reverse complement.
TCTCCAAAGCAGAGTGTGTGTAAATGTTAAAGTTAACGGTTTTTGTTTTTGCAGCTTTTTTGCTGCACAAGCCCCCCCTCCCCACTCCCTTCTTTCCTGTCTTTTTTTTTCTCCCATACAACAAACCCAACTCCACTGACACTCTCTCTCTCTTTCTGTGACTCAGAGAAACTCAGTTTCTATGAACTTTGCCAGGGGTGATTACCAGGGGATCCCTGGCGGTCCACTGTAAGAATGGCGATTTTAAAAAGTTTTCTTTTTCCAGTAGCAAGGTTGTCCAAAGATGTGCACATATGCTTGGAGCAGCAATGGAAAAATTTGCAAGTGCTCACACAAGTCTGTTGTCTGACATGCCATGCAACCTGTCAAACCTATAGCTGAATTCTGCTTTTCTGTCTCTCTCTCTCTCTCTCACACACTCATGCCCCCCCCCCTTACTGTTTCTTTTACCCCTCTTGATTCCAGTGTCTCCTCCCTCTTGTTTTTCTCCCTCTACCTTCCCCCCATGGCTGAGTCTGGCAGGGCCACGGGTTCAAAGATGTGCAAGCACCAGAATGTAGGTCAGCCATCGGTGCTGAGTTACCGATTAGAAACAGCTGTGTGTTTGTGGGCCATTTTCTCCACTGAGGCCATTGCAGAGAAACGGTGCAGAGAAAAGCTTTGCTGTTTTTGAACACCCTCTGCTCTGAAACTCCTACACTTCGTTCTACTTTCACCCCCCTAGACAGAGAGAGAAAAAAAGATGAATCAGCCACTTTGGCTTTGGTCAGCTCCTCTACAATGACATGTAAACAAATCTAGCCGGTTAGTGCTGTCCTATCGGTCTCTATGCATGCAAAAACAATAAAAATCTGTTAGCATGTTTAATTTGCTGCTCTTTTGTTCATAAAGCACCCATGGTGGTTCCTTGCCCCCCCCTTTTTTTCCTCTTTCCTCTGAGCCCTTAAAAATAGTCTGGCATGTCTGTGGTTCTGTCTATTGTGTTCGAATGAAACCATTGCTCAACTGCAGAATGTTTCCCTCCTTGTGCTGTAACTAATGTGTAGCATGAATTAACTGGGAATTGGGGGGGGTCTGAAAATGACACCAGTACTGGCATGTCTAGATCAGCCCTGGATGCCCCTCCAGAACAGCCCTTATTGCCAGTGCCAGTCTATATATACAATAATTATCTTTCTCCTGTCACAAAGCCATGTGTAAAACCCCTAAATACACTAGTGTTGTTGTGTGGGAGGAGCGCAGGGAAAAACTACAGCATGTGATCACTCCTTGCACATCCAAACTATCAAACAGCCCTCCTTCTAGTGCTGTCTGAGCACCGGATACGAGCCAAACCCTGTACCTTGCAGCTGCGTGCCCAACATGTCAGATGGGGAAAAAAACAAATGCATGCAGACACCCAAACATAGATTTACATGTAGCACACTCAAAGCAAATGTGCGTGCAAGCAAACAAAGAGCATATACAAAGGCTCAGATGCAATCAGTCACAGAAGCTCAAATTGTACGGTATGTATGACCTCGAGTGATGTAGTCATCATAGCGGCGTGCTGTCTCTGACAATTGTCCCTGCCGCGCCCTTTTGAACACTTGTGAGCTAGCTAATGAAAAGCTTAAGATGGGCATGTCAGTAACAACAGTACAGACGCACACTGACACACACACACAACTTATCACTGGTACGGCACGTGTGCATTTTTTAAAGATTGGCAGAGCCCAGCTGAGAAACTGATCCTCCAACCAAAATATATGGTGTCCCTCATTTGTGCACTATGTGATATTTGTTCTGGGTCACGCCATCATTTAGCAGGAGTAGTAAAAAGTAAATTAAAGTGCAGAAGTGGTTAAAAATGTTTCTGCTGAATATTAGATTGGAAACTCTCGGGTAAGTGCGTGAGATATGGAGCCCTGACGCTGTCGTCACATGCTCTGGGATGGTCCTAATTTCCGCATTGGGAAGTTGTTCTGCAGACTTCTGTGTGTTCATCTGACCTTGAATTGGATTGTGGAAACAACATGAAGATGGGTCGCTTTTTAAAGAACACATCGGCAGGTGTTTCCAGTAAAATATTACTTTGCAAATCAGGTGCCTAAAAGTCTGAAATTTCCATAGTTTCTGAATAGTTGTCCTGGCTTGCAAGGGTGTTTTCCCAGTTGGGAAATTTATTTTTACCTTTTCCAGCTCTGCATGAATGTGCAATTAGCATAAAATTCGAAAACATAAATAGGTGCTTCCCATTAAACTACAAATTTGTGTGTGGTTTTACTTCTGGCCTGTGTTCAGCTAAAATAAATGAGATGTACTGTCTGTTTGACAGTTACCAGACACAGTTGTTGGTGGGTTTATTAATATTTTTTTTTTCATTTCTGACAAAGCAAGTTTTTCCTGATTGATGGTTTCATAGGTTAGCTGCTACACATGCAGGAAAAAATTAACCGTAATAGTTAAGAATGTCTAAGTACTCGAGTATTTCACTCTCAGGCTGATTGATGTTGATGTTTTCTACAATCAAAAACTACAAATCTTCAAAGCTGCCTTTCAAGCCGACAGGGGCTGGGTGTCTCACTTCCAGTGAATACACGGAAGTGCACAGTCACAAGTCACAACAAGTCCAGAGGTTAGACGCAATGGCACAGCAGGGATCTGCAAATCCAGACATCCTGACAGGGAACCTCGGCAGGATATCAAACTCGCTTCTGAACTGTAAGACAGGAGCCTCGGTTTTTCTTTTTGTTTCAGAAACAGAGCGCTTTCATTTGCTGATATTCAGCCATTATGAGGAGAAAATCACATCCACTGGTGGGTGGTCTGTCACCATATGTCTGTGTTGCCCACCCACAGGAGAAGATTGGCCTGGTTTGCATATTTATAGGAAGGATGTTTGCTGTTGGAGCTGTTTGAGTGTATGAATTAGCTTAAGTTCGCCAGTTGCCATGGTCACCGATATGGTTGTTTTATTTGAGCCTGCCCCCCTCCAGGCTTCCTTGACTTTCTGTAGCTGTATGGGTCATGCTGTTGTCTGTGTTTCCGCCTGGTGGGACTTTTTCCCCCCTCACTACTAAACCACTCCAGCATGAACATAAATATTTAATAAAAGTGAATCAAGCAGAAAATCTATCATGATTTACACATCCTACATGGCACATTATGGATGCAGCAGTGCCACGCACTCAGGTTTTAACACTGCATGAGATCGTGGAGGACGCATGGAGGACATATGCCACAGCAACATGGTGCTGTCAGGACAGCACAGTGCCCAGGAGGGGAAGGAGGATGTGACAGTCGCTCTACCACATGCCAGGTAGGCAGAGGAACCCAGGAACTGGGAGGGAGTCCAAGTGAGAAGAGCCAGACACAGAAAATGGTCCAGAGTCCACCGCTAGTTCCACAAGAAAAGAGGTCGGACCAGAAGATTTGGAACGGCAAAGGATAGCTGAACAGTTTGTCACCTTTCAGCCTCTCGTTGTGTTGACAGAAGTCAGCTCCGTGGGAGGAGCTGCACAGATGGAGAAAGCTGGGCATACTGTATGGAGGGACATGGGACTGGAGAGGAGGGGAAAAAATGTTTGGTTTTTTTGTGGCCTCGGTGTGCACGAATAAACCCGACAAAGTCACTAACAGAAGACCTAAAGAGCAGTGGCCTCCAAAATAATAAAACCCCCTATTTAAAAAAACAAAAACAAAAAAAACAAGGCTCACATCACATCAGAAGTTCCAAAGCTGTTTCATCATCTGTTAAGAACATGTTTTTAAACTATATAGGCCCTGAATTCATCCAATCTGTGAGCATGTGTACATCATATCATATCAGTGTCATCCTGAGATTAGCACAGACGTTATTCAAAGAGACGTGACACCCAGCACATTGACTGTGCGCTCGGACTGTGACGCTGACAAGGCGAATACTGACCTTACAAAACAGAAAAAAAAAAATGATGGCCTTCTTAAGTCATCAGAAATGTTGCAAGACAAAAAGATTAAAAGTGATGATTGTGGAAGGGAAATGTCTTTAAAAAACCCAATTAGATAACAAAAAGAATGGATGGACGGTAGATACCATCTACAGAAGAGAGGCGTGGCTGATTAATAGTATAGAGCATGTAGATTGTACCTACACACAGATTATGACCTGGGAGGACGTCAAACAACTTCATGGTGATAGGATCTGAGTCACGTGACATTGTCTCGACCTGGAGACAGGGCCGAGAGACAAAAGGCAAAACCAACACACCACTTTGAACAGAAATAAAGGGAGCGACGAGGAGTGGCATTTTGTGTCTGGGACTGCCCAACACATCTGACAGAAAGAAAGACCTCTGATGGTTGGAAGCCTGCCAACATCAAAGGCTTCGAGTCGGGCCCGAGATGAGACTTGAGCTCAGAGGTTTTGTTGTGCGACGAACTACAAGCTTCACCATGACAGCGTCCTGCCTTTTAAAAGCACAACGATGTGACGCAACAGTTCTCAGCACACCTTCTTTGTTGTCCTTTACGGTAAAATGTTAAAATAGAAAACTCGTTTTCACCTGGGTTTTTTTTAGCACTCTTTAACAGTTCTAATTAAACACTGATAAGTACAGTAAATAAGTAAATAATATTACATGATGCAATCTGATGTGTGGCTTGCAGCACAGTAGTTGGGCAGACTTATTACCTGTTGTGGACACACCCCACCTCGCCCTCAGGAACATTTCCAGACAGTTAATTCATTGGTATTTCTTTACTGCATCAACACCTATGACACACAGGACTCTTTGGAAAACACATCAGGATAGACGAAGGAACGTGCAATTTCAATGACTAAGACTGTTTGTGTCAGCGTCTACTACACAAAACATGTGGTGCGCTGTATCACGCTAATACTGAGTGGTTAATTTTCAATAGCATGTGTGAAGTCACATGAGGCGTTGGTACTTTTTCACTCATGTGAATATGAGGTGTTGCTCGAGACCAATCAGAGCTTGCTCATAGTGAAAAAAGAAATTTACCTACATGCATGAGCATGAACACTGAATTTTTAGATCTCAGCTTTAACTCTGTGCGCTCTTGGATTCGTCTTTACGGCTTGATTTTTACTTCGTGGTGCAAAAATGGCAGAACGCAGACCATGCTGAGGAACTTTGGCCCAGAGGATGGGAGGAGGGATGAGACGGAAGGAAGGTAGCCCGTAAACAATCAGTGTCAACAAGATAAACAACTCCCTAAGTCTGCAAATCCCTCTCCCCTTGTCGCTCATTAGCGTTCCTGATTTACAATCACACTGAAGCCCCACGAGTACACTGCAGCCTGGCTGCAGGGCTGGTAAAGCCCAGATAGAGGTGTTTTATTACCAACCCACCACCTTATTTGAGCTCAAACTTTTTGGGCATTAAATTAGACGAATATATATTTACTGAAATAACACCGTCCTGGAACATGGTTATAGTTAAAGATCAAATGATAACCAAGTAAATGAAATTGAAATGTCTTGTCATTTCTTGCCACGTCTTTGCTGTTTGCTGCCTCGGCTGCTTCAGATTATTAATTACTGAAAACATCTTTATGACTCATGGGAACAACTGTAAGTGTTGTGAGACTAGCGTAGAAGTCTCATGTAAAAGAAAAAAAGAAGTAACCCCAAATTCAGTCACTTAATGGAGGCGTTTTAGGCTGTTTCCTGTGAACATCTCTGTGATTAGGGGATTATCACTTTGAAGCTGGTTGCCTAAAAAAGTGTTTTCGATATTTTCTTTGTCAGTGGTGACTAAAAATGGAAAACGTTGATTAAAATTGAAACCTTGCATTTTCATTTCACTGAATCTTCACCTTCTTTGATTTCTTGTCATCACAGTTAAGCCTTTGCTTTTGGTTTTCAATAACTGTATGTGGAAGGTTTCTGCAGATTTGGGTCTTGGTGTAGCATGATTATCTTACACGAAGTACACGAAATGCCTGTGTTTGTTTCTTTGTCCATGAACTCCTCCTAGATCATCGGGAGTTGAGCAACCAAACTAGGCACACAGATATATCCTTAGGCTTCTGAGGGTTCTTATCTATATCAGACATTATGTTGTGACAATGTTACCTAGAAAAAAACCTAGCAACCGGCAAAAATACCTGTTTTTAGCATTTATGCACCTGTGACACCTTATAAAAGCATTATGTCAGTTTTCAGTTCATGACAATAGCGTCTCATTTATATCCACTAAAGTTTAATTGTGCAGGCCTAGCAACTACCTAACAACAGGCTAAATGGGCGATTTTTAGCACCCCTGTTTTCCCCAGTTTTCATTTGTTTATTTGTTTGTCTTATTCACACTGAGAAAAGTAAGTATATCAGTTTCACAACAGCACAACCAAGCCAAGCAGTTCTGTACTAGTAAAAATAATATTCCAAACAAGGAGAAGAGAAACAACTTCAAAGCCCAAAATGAAGAAGCACGTAGTTTCATTTTATTCAAAGATATTTATATATTAAATAAACACAATTTTTAAAAAAAACAACAACATTAAAATCACAAACAAATGCAAAAAATACTGGCATATACAGTTTCTGATCATATTCTTACATTAACATACAGTAAATAAACCCCCCTAACATTAGTTTAATGCAACCACTATTAAAAAAGCCAAAAATAAAGTCTCTTCCTCAGTTGACTTTATGACCTAAATTTCACAAATAGTCATAATGCTCTTATTCACAGTTCAGTGCTATTAATTTGCAGCACAAATGCCATTGGTCTGAGGCCAGATGGGGCTATAGCGTTGAGGCATTTGACTATGATGGAATGATGGATGAGGGGGTGTGGAAAGAAAGAGCAAGTGGAGAGAATTGTCATTTGTACGACAGGCCTGAAGCAATGAGCAATGCAAGGCCTGGGCTGCTGTGATCATAGAGCATGCAGATGATAAGTCTATAAATAGGCGTATGCAGCAGGAGGGACAAAGGCTATTTCTACTCATATGATGCAAAGGGATTGTTGGACTTCTGCACTGTAATGAACGCTTGAGAGGTTGACCAGTCATCACTTTGAAATTTAAGTTCAGGTATATAAAATGTGTGAGCCTGGTGTCTGATTTGGCCACGCTGTATTTCTTTTTAATGTCTAGTTTATGTCTGTAAAAATACTCTGGAGATGCCTACATGACAAAGTCTTTCCGGTTTTATTTTAAACTAAAATAATTTAAAATTCTAAGCACACATTTTTTATTCTGCACAAGAAATTTGCTGTCTTTCCCTTTGCATCTACTCAGTAGGACTTACCAACCATGCAAACTTCTTTGTGAAACATGTTTTGGCTGAATTTTCCACTGCAACCGAATGGGTTGTCAAACTATGCCACTGAATAATTACAGCAGCCCAAAAGCCACATCTTTCTACTTAAGTGCACTCGACTAAGAGAGGAAACAGAAGTGATAACATGCACAAGATGATGAATGCATGCTTGCATAAAGGATCTTTGCAGGATCAAGGTCAGTTTACTTGTAGGCATTTGTTTTATAGTGCTGACCTCCCCTTGAGGTCAAACAAATGCTCATACAACAAAACCCAGAGGAGGCAAACACACCCACTGTGTCTCCGTAAGCTTGTGGCCTTCTGCGATCAGAAACCAGCAACAAGATTATGCAGGTTTCAGTGGCACAGTGCATCAAATGCACATGTGGGCCTATGATAAGAAGTGTTCAAGTTGCCTAACGTCTCTGTAATTACCCAAGAAATAGTCATGAGATGTAGTCCAAATGCAGCATCAGGCCCGGCCGGAGAAAATGCAGCAACTGAGCTGTTGTGAAACACTTGCATTCTATGTGTGATGGGTTATATTCTCACTATGACTGTACCCAAACGCCGCGAGGCTAATTTCGTCTCTGTTTACTGTGCTCTTCGAGCACGGATATTCTCAGGCCTCCTTGGTATTGTCTAAATTCAAAGGAAACACAGACAGAAAAAAGCAAATTCTTCCTTTTTTCTGATCTGTATGTAAATAATTGCACGGGAGGAGAAATCTGCTTGCTGACAAGCAGGCATGCCTCATAAATGTGTATTAAAAGGAAAAACAAAGCATGGAAAGCATTCATGCAATCCTGCCTGTTACATTTCTCAATGCATTTATTTATTTTAGGGGCCAAAAACTTGCATTATTACGCAAAAACAAGAGTTCAAGCTGACACTCAATATTAAGTCATGCAAAACACAGGAAATAAAAGCTTTGGATGTCCATAAATTCATATACAGCTTGATTCGCACCTGACTGTGGTTTCTGCATGGCTTGAGCTGACTGAACCAAATTCTGAAACCATTTTTTTTTTCAAAATGTCAAACGATCTAAACTCACCCGCATCCTGAACAACTTGTACAGTTTTAAGTGGACTGAAAATTCTCCAGCTGATAGCAGTGACATTACAGTTAATATAACATAATGCTTATAAAGATGACATTCAAAATTTAGCCTGTTTGCGGTGTGCTTTTATAAAGATGGTAATGTATTTCCATTTGAGTTGGTTTGGCTGCTTGTGGCAACTGTACACAGCTTCACACATTTTAGCTGTTTTCTTTTTTTTCTTTGCACATCGCACTTGTAAACTTGCTGACTGTCACAGACTTAATGTGTACTGTATTAAACCTTGCAATTCATGATATACTGCCTGCAGTTTAAGCCCCACAAGGACCCTGTGAAACACATAGTACCAATAAAGTACAACAAGAACAATGTTTGTGGTTCTCAAGTGCCTTTTCCTCATCATCCACACCGAAAGTCACTTCCCCCTCAATGGTATTTCTTCAGAAAGCACTCCCAACATTCTAGTATCTGACTGCTAGAAACATAAACTGCCAGCCATGCGAAGCATCTGCAGGCATCCCCCCTATTACTCCAGCAATTGCAACACGCAAGGTTCAGCTGCAAGCCTACACAGCTGAAAATTAATATACACTGGGCTTTGCTTCTGATATGATTTTGCAGATGAAATTAAATTAAAGGTGCTGCAGACAGAAATAGCTGCTATCAGAGGTAAGACCTGAAAAACTGGAGTCACACGATTTGGACTATGCTGAGTGATGAGTCATGACCTTAAACCTTTAGGGAAAAAAAGGGGAAAATGTATTTTAACAGCGTTATATTAGCTGATTTTTATTTTATTTTAGTTTGAGGACTCAGGGTTGATTAGGACTTGGACTGGACAAAACCAGAGACTTTTTTTTTAAACCTCAAGGTGGATGTTTTGGGGGGGGGGTTAAACTGCTTTCTAAAAACGAGTTGAGAGAATTTCAAAGGAACTATCTTTATTTTCCTCAAAATACCAGACAAGAAAAGTAGTTCATCTTATATCTTTTGCACCACTAAGCCTGCATACTTTCTGCAGACTCATAAAAGACTTTCACAATGACTTGGCCAGGAAATGAACACAAATACTGAAAAAATTTCTCATGTCACACACGCATACGTGAAATTGCTGACGTATATTTAAAGGAAGACAAAAAAAATAGACCTGTTGACTGACAGACCGATGGGGGCAGTTTACGCTAAGGTCCAAGCCCAAACGCATACTTTTGAGAAGTTATTAAATTTGGCAACCAAAACAACATCCCAAGTTCAAGGGTAGCACACGCCCAAGATTTCCTTTCAGCCAATCAGAGGGCTCTTTTTCCGCGTCAACCCAATCAAGGACGGAGAAGGCGGACGGCTCAGGCTTGTTGCTAGGGCATGTCTCTGCTCGCTTTAACTCCGCTCATCCAATAGCGTCGCACCTTATAGTTTTCCGCCGAATTATTGGTTGAGACGAATGCCACACGTTTGCCTATACGGTTTTCCTATTGGCCAGCTGTTCCATCAGTCATTTCAGTGAGTTTTAGTTAGCTGCTGTTGATATGTAGTTTGGAGTCACCAAAGACTCAGAAGTGAACGTAGCCGCGCAGACATACCGCTCTGAAACATTTTTTTTTAACGTTTTCATTCCATTCATTTTATGACTTGTACATTTCTGTAAATAGTTTCTATTTTTTTAAAATAACGAGACAACAACAAGATGGAGCTGAACTCGTTGTTAATTCTGCTGGAGGCTGCAGAGTACTTGGAAAGAAGAGACAGAGGTATTTCAAGCTAAACTGACAAGTTGTCAGCATTTCTACGCCACTAATTATGTCGTGAATGGTGGATTGGGACGGCAGCTAACTTCATTTTTTTAATCATTTGTTACGTTTTGACGTGCACTGCCATAGTGCAGGTATGATGTCACTTTACAGACAATGGGACATAGACCAGGCGATGGGTGCAAGCTGGACCCAGGGAGCCTGTATGCTAGACAGTGATAGGTGTAAATGCTTAATTTATAGTGTGTCGTTTTTATAAAATATGTTAGCATTATTTCCGCCTGTGTGTAGTCACAATCGAGTGTTTTTCCTTTGGGTTTGGATGTAAGAAAATGAGTAAACAAGCCTGACATTGAAAATATAGGACAGAAATCGTTATGCAGCGGTGTCTATATCCTAAATATAGACCTCGGTGCTAAAAAAAAAAAAGAAAGAAAGAAAAAAAAAGGATGCACTTGAATCGATCTTATTAATGATTTATTACGTGTTGTTCCTCTTGAATTGAGTCCCCGGTTGATATTTCACGCCTCAAACATTTCTCCAAAATGACTCACTGTCATCTATTATTATTATGATTGTAATTGTTTTTTGTTTATTTGCTTTGCCATCCTTGCAGACCAAGCTTAAATGTAACACTCATTTTGCTTTCTGTGTTTACAGAAGCAGAGCACGGGTATGCCTCGGTTTTACCGTACAGCGCCGAGTTTTCCCGAAAGAAAACGAAAGCCTCGCCAATTTCCAAAAAAACTCAGAATAATAGGTAAATATAATCCTTGCTCCTTTCCCCCCCAGCTTTATTTCTGACTCCATGCCAGCTTATAAAAACACACACACTCTCTCTCTCTCACACACACACACACACACGCTGTCTCACTCTTCTGTCTGCTGCCTGGGCTGGGCTTTCTGTTTTGGGCTCTCCAGTAAACAGTGCCACGCGTACACTGTCAATCCTGCTGCTCGCACTGTTCTCTGTTTCACTCACACCTAACGCTGAGAGGAGAGAAAGCACCGCATACGCCTATAACCTTTCGTTTCTGCATCTTGTCTCACACGATTGCATCCAACCTCTGGAATTGTGTGAAACTTTTAAAGAAATGTGTGTGTGTGTTTTTATGTGGTTGTTGCGTTTAAGCTTTCGTGCTTCTGATGGAAGTAAATTGCAATTTGGAAAGGAAGGGGAACCTCAGCCCAGCACACCCAGAGTTCATTACTGGTGTTGTCTGAAGGATTGAGTTGCTCCCACCGAGTTTAACCCCGTTATTGTGCAGCTGTGTAAGAAGATAAAGCGAAATATATTACATAAGTGCACGGCGTAGCTTTCAGTTTCGGTTTGTCTGTGCTCTTCTTCTCAGACCAGTGCCATTGGCTGAATAAAGGTCATTTAAAAACAATCACGGCTATTAATGTGTAGCTGTGGAATGTGTAACCTATGAAGTTAAAACACCTGTTCAGGCTTATGTTTGATTCCTAAAAGCAAAACAAACAAACAAACAAAAAAAACCTCCCAAACTTTTAACTAACAGTAGGCCATGTGACAAAGAAAAGCAGGAAATCCTCACATTTCAGAGGCTGGATCCATTTAGTGTTTGGCTTTGTTTTTTTTATCCCCACCAGGCATGGAGAAGCTTACTTTCTAGGCTACATGCAAATTTGGTTGCCCTTCTGTTTCATTTACAGTAAACAGACTATTGTTGAAACTCTCTGGGAATTTGCGTGTGTATCAATCTAGTTCTGTTCCTGAGAAGACTAACGCATTACGATCTGATTTAATAAAGTGAAAGATAAAAAAAGAAAAAAAAGCATTGACTAATAATAGTTTAGGGAAACAAAGTGTGGAAATGGCTCGGCAGTGAGTCTGATGGTTACGACAGTGCGCATAGATGCATGCTAGAAAGTAGTGTCATTACGAAGGGTGACACAGAGCATCGGAATCAGCAAATAAGGTGGCAATTGCTGACGCCAGTTGCCGGTTTTTGTCTCCCGTGTCACGCCAGTTTTGCGTCAGCTGACTGTTGAAAAGACATCTCTTTAGATAAACCTCTTAAGATAAAAAGCGAAAAGGCTTCAGATCATTGCAGATGATACTTCATAATATTTTCATTTAACTGGCACAGAAATGAGTAAAACATAGGAAAATAAACAATCATCAAATCAAATAAACAAAATAAGAAAGGTGTATTGAATGCATTCTTGACATCAGTATCAGACTTTTAGTGTGGCTGCATTCCCATTGTCTCTGTTAACTTCCACTCCTGTTTACAATGTGTGGGTGTTCTGATATGAAAGTGATACTTGCAGTCGTTTGGCAGAAATGTGAAAGCAGCACCTTCCACATTCCTCTAATCCAGTTAAGTTAACGTGCATTATATTTTGTATGCACCCGTGTGAGTGAGTGAAGGGGTGTGGTGTGGATGTGGCAGGTGGGTGCGGTGCCTGAATAAGGCGGGCATCTACGCCCTGTGACAAACACCAGACCACTCGCTGGGCTTCATGCAACCAGGCCTGCGTTTCCATACTTTTTCTCGTGACAGAGCTTGGGGCACATCCCCCACCCCCGTCTCCCCATTTCGCTTTTTATACTCGCCCTCAGCTTCTTCTGTTTTTTTCCTCAAGTGTGGACAGGAGCTGATGCAGGCTGCTAGTTATAAAATCAGAACAAAGCAGTAATGTTTAATGTCACATCTGCAACCTAACACGGATAATGCATTTTAAAGTGTTTACTTGAAGGCTGTTATTACCCTGCTTCATCTCTCTGTCACACCATATGTGAAAATTTAGGTCAGCTGACTTTGTTTTCCTCCTCTAATTCCTTGATTTGAATGTAAGAAAACTTTTTGAGTCCTCCCAGCTTGCCTTTAGGCCATTTGTATCTCATAAAAAGGTGATAAAAAGCTTATTTTAAATGCCTCTGATCGTTAGGGGATGATTTTATGACATGTAAAAGTCCTCCTCATGCCACCCTGTGGTTTTACATAACATGTAAAGGTGTGGGTTAACCTGCTGTAGTTACAGGTCTGTGAACATTCCCTTCCTCGGAATGATTTCCTGGTCGTGCCTTGTGCTTTGACTGGGACATTTCCCTGATTTGTGCAGGTTTGAATAGCACAACTTCCTCCACGATGGCTCTTTGTCGGCCTCTCAGATCGTCCGCCCGACATCCTGTGTTGTCTTTCGGGATGATTTTGTGCAGACGCCACATTACAGCAGTCGCACGGTCAGCTGTAACCCGTTTTGGTGTAGAGGACGGCGTCGTGGTGCACAGCTGTGGGAACCAGTGCTTCGTGAGCACAAGGGCTCCTCAAACAGTGGAAAATCTGAAAAGGCTTGTTGTCAGTCTGTCCCTTTTGTTGTTGCTGTTTTTGTTTTTATTGCCGTGGTATCCATGACGGTCTCATGAACAGAGGGCCTGTTTCAGATGGACCACAGTGCCCTCGCTGCTCCCGGCTGTGTGTCATAATAGGGGCTCTCCTCGGAATAGCCCACACACTGATGAATTCTGTGGCGTCCGGGCCTCCAGACGTCTGAGAGTGTTTTCATCCCGTGTCCACGCTGAGCAGCAGCGGCAGCGGTGGTGGTGCGTGCATACTGTTTGTATATGTGTAGAGGGGGGGCAGGCAGGCGGTGTCACAGATACAGCTCTCTCTCTAACTCTCTCTGGGCCATTTTTGCCCTCGTGTGCATGCTCTCTGACAGATGTCCCACAGAAATGGGAAAAGATTTTAGAAGTTGTTTATCACACATTGCCCAGCCTTTGCATGTCTGTGCCCTTAATCCACCAGACCGGTATCCATAGACAACAAATTTGTCCTGTTTTAAGCATTAAAATACTGCATTTATTTCTTATTGTACAGCAGCATTCACATTCAAAAGGTCTACAGCCACCGGAAGGCAGAAGAGCAAGAAAATAGAGACGAATCTAGGCTTCTCTTTGATCTCTTGACGCACGCTTCTCTGATTGTTTCTCAGATCTGTTACTTAACATATTTGCCAAAATTGCTTTCATCTGCCTTGCTCTCTGATCAAAACGTGTACTAACTAAGCCTCTCGCTATTACACTGAATCTGATCTCATGTCAGATGATTTTTTTTTGTAGTATTTTGGCTCTTCCTGCCCTGACACTCATCTTTGTCGTTTCAGATCGTCGCACAATGAGCTGGAGAAACACAGGTAAGATGACATCTGACCTTCTTCGACCTTCCCCATGTTTGATTGTATGTTGAGTGTGTGTGTCTTTTAGTTCCTGACATAGGTGGTAATTGAAGAGTTTCATGGGGGGGCTGTCAGATATTTTCCTCCGAATCAGAAATACTGGTATGACAGATCGGATCAAGGGTCGTTTTCAAAGAGCCAAAGATTTAATCAATTAATTCCTTGTGCCTGAAAAACGGATAATAAGCTGATTTCAAAGAGCACCTTCACGCTGATTAGATCTGTCTCCGTTTCATGGATGAAACTCGTGTCCTTGTAAGGAAAGGGAATCCTGGGTGATAATCCTGCCCAGACTGACACTCTGAAAAGAAGAGTGGTAAATCTGGACTTCACCTATCATTCAGCACTGAAATCGAGCTTTTTCTCCTTTCTGGAGGCACAGAGTCACAGCTCATGGTTTGCTTGTGCGTGTGGGTTTTTTTTTTTACTTCACAGCCTTAAGAGTATCTTGTCAGGAAGCAAACGTCTCTTTGATATCAAAAAGGCCTTGCTGCTTCAGAGTAGATTCCTTAAAAATTGCCTTGCAGACAGGAATAAGGAAACAGCTGATGTGACTATCAGCATGTGAGCAGTGGCTGAAAAGGGTGTGTGAGTGTTTGCGTGTGTGAGCGAGCATGACACATGCTGTCACCCACGATGAAGGCCAGTCACATGGCCGGGAGTGAGTAATGGATGTGCGTGGCAGAGGGAAAAACAAGCCGGGACATATTCCTCCCTGACCTGCGAGGCACAGGAAGGCTCCGGCTGATTACACTGCAGGTGTTGAGACACAGCAGTTACCTCATGTCCGACGATGGGTGTGGCTGGTTACCAAGCGCCTGTGACGTCCAGTCAAACTGACAAAAGTGGGTGCCAGTAAAGAGTTTACTCACTTCCTTTCTCATCACCGCAGCCACGAGTTTCTGAAAAAGTGGAGTTTTCATGACAGACATGTCACTGATTCCATGATGGAAGGAAAAGAAGATGAAGCCCTTTGAAGAATAAAGTTGCGTTCAAACACGCCGTCACATTGCGTCATCACCTGTGACAAGCAAGGAGTTATTCTGTATAATTTCATGCCTTATGTTTTTTCCTGTTTTTGCGTTCACCATGCCCGTTTGTGTGGAAACATCTCCACCCTCTTATTTGAAATGACAGGGCTGCACGGTCACGAGGTTTCGCCACGCGGTCCACCCTGAGTCAAACCCCCGTCTGAAAGCGTGGCCACAAATTACATGGTCAGCCACTATACAGGTGTTAACAAGGCTCAGACTCTGCCTCTTGGCACAGCCATGCCTGTTGTACTAGTGACCGTCGTGTGACTAATACGTAGCATTGAAACTACTAATAGTTTTTTATAACTGACAAAAAAAAGAGACTTCTGAGTTTCTCAAATGAGGCAATTTTTGCTCAAGTACCTTTTGATTGTCTTTTTAAAGCTAATGGCGGCACAAAATGAGCAACTTGTTTTCCTCAAACTTGTAAACGGGCATTTGCATATGACTATCAAGAATCTGGCATGCCATTTGACCACGTTAACGATCGTGATCAGGCTTTTGTTGCAGTCACACGGAAAGTCTATATCTGATAACCAGTAGCTATCATCCAATGAAGATTTAGCTTTTTACATTATTCATGTGCAAATTTACTTTTGAATTTTTAAGACTTCCTCTTCCACACCGACAGATGGACCGAGACGCCTTATCCTAGATATCTGAAGCCTTGAATATTCAGCCGCTGGCCTCAGAGTCAGATTACCTAGAATATGAAACTTGCAATGAACCTTTTTGACGAACTTCTCGCATTTGATTTGTAGCTTAAAAAGATAAAGAGAAGAGCTTTAACGGACACGCTCAACAAAGGAATTTTTAACTTCTGATTCATAAGAAAACCAAAAGTCTTTAGGTGTCCTGTTCAACCAGTTTAATGAATGTATGACCAGTTCAGGGGCATCTGCTTAAAGCATCAGCCCTGTTTGATCTGCAGTATCGCCTCAGAAATCTGTACCTCCCACACGCCCTTGGACGCTACTCCAGGGAGGTGGCTGCTGTTTGAGCCCTGACTCACTGTCTTTGTTTCTTCGTGTGTTGTTTTTTTGTTTCCCCCCGCTGCTGCACAGAGCAATCCTTGTACTATACATTCACGAGGTAGATAAGGTGGCGGATGAACGTCTGCTTTAGAGGCCGAAAGGCATTGCATGTAATAGTACCAAAATCACGTTTTCTTGCATGAGAATGTCCTCTAACCAGATTTTATTAAATAAGGGAACACTTTAGTATGCAGTTTTTAACTTTGAGCAATTGACAAAAAACTATGAAATTATTTTGTTTCATTAACAAAAGATGTTAAAATAAAGGAGATAAAACTTTGGAAAATGTTGATTGAAATTGGGAAAGACCTGATGTCAAACAAACTGGTGAATTGCACCAGTTTTCATGCTTTCTTATTTCATTGCAGCCCATAAACTGGTGTGCAGTGTACTGTGTGTTTGGAAGGTTGTTTTCATCGTCTTTTAAGATATTTTTTTTGTTTGGTTATTATTTGTTTTGTTTTTTTTATTTATTGATTGATTACTTTAAAAAAGAAATTTTTTTTAGAACTGTTTGTCAACAAAGATACCAAACTTTCCACATGCGACCAAGACAGAAACGGTGTGGCTAATCGATACATTTGCTGAATAAGCAGCTAAATGATTAATCAACTATTCATTGCTACTGTTATATGAAGCTGATTAAGTTGGAACTTTTTGGCTCTCTGGATACCGTTCGCTGACTTCTTGCGTGCTAGGTGTCTTTGGCAGCCACTCCGGAGACACCCTGCATATATTTGTGTCCCATTATCAGAGACAGTCAGCTGCCAGGTGGGTGTGGAGTCCCACAGAGTTGGCTGTCCTGACACTTATCTGCTGCAGCCTGATTTTTAGCTGTGACAGCTCTCTCTAGACCGTCTCCTGAATGACTGTGCTGCTTTTTGTTATTTTTTTTCCCTTCCCTCGTCAGTGCTTCGGCTCAGCCCGGACCTGCAGAGCATCAGCTCGTAGTCTATGTGAAACTTAAGTGCAGTGTGTTTGTTCTCCACGAGCATTGCTTCCTTCCCATTTCTGACTTTAACCGCTTTTGATCACACTTATGACAGCTCAAGTTTCCTTTTCGAGCAACGCCAAGAAATTACGAAACTAGATGTTTTACTTTCCCACATATCACCTGTTTACAGGAAACCCAAGTCCAGTCTGCGTAATCTAGGCCGTCTGGTATGTTTGCCATGCTCGCCTCGATTGAAAAAGAAATATTTAGAGTTCTATTTTTATCCCCACCCATTTTGGCTCTCAGGTGCTCTCAGTTTCAGTTTTTCGAGATCGCAGCGAAGCTTACGAGTTTGCAGGCTGATTTCGACAAACAGTATCCTCTTACACTACGCTCTGTATCACACTGCAGACAATGTGCAGCAACTGTGGAGCACCCATTGCACTCAGCTTTAAATTTACATGCACTTCATGGACACGGGAGCAAGCGCTCCATTTGTCATGGTCTAGTCTTCTCTCTAATTAAACTTATTCTCCATGTGTCTTCTACTCCCAGCTGTGAATGAATCACTTTTTTTTGGCAGTGAGCAGCTCCTTTTTTCCTCGAGTGAAGCGCACCTATGTGTGTCTATGCCGGCCGGGCAGCACCTCTTTGAGCACTTCTTTGAGTTATGGCAGCGTGTTGGTGGGAGGGATGCCCATCCACGACCCTGTTACTTCACCTCCTTGACATCTTTTCTTTGCCCCACCCCCACTTTCCAGAGTCCACATCTGTCTTTTCTGTTATCTTTTTTTTCTCTTCCTTCTCCTTATTCTCGCTCTCCTTTTCGGCCCTACTAAAAGCCCCTGAGTCAGCAGAAACTTGAGGCAGCGAGGAAGAGAAGGAGGGGCAGGGCTCTCTTCCTTTGCACTCTTTTTTTCTTAGTGATAAAACTCATCTGTTCCCATTTCTCCTGTTTTGAGGTATAAATCTTTGTCGTCACTTCGATTTTATACCTAAGTTTATCCTTTAAATGTGCAAAGCTGCCTTTAAGGGCTGCTGTATATCCTGCTTGTTCTGCTTATTTTTTATTTTTATCTTTTTAAGTTAAATGTCATGTTTGCATCTCAGGGGCTGCTACGTAATTAAAGTTTGAAAAGTTTTCTTTTTTTCCTTCCAGTTTTGGTTTTGGTGTGACGTCCTCACATGTGACTGCATGTGCACTTTAGTTCCCTGCTGTCACAATGCCAGTTAAATTCCCCTCTTTGTTGGCATCGTGGAGGCATTTGGCTTTCAGCTCACAGCATTGTAGTTAATGATGTCCTGTACGCAGTCTAATTACAGAACTTGTAGAGCAAGCCTGTTGTAATTTCTCATGAGGTTGAATCAGCCAGTGCAGATAGAGTCAACTACATATAGTCGACTATATGGATAACTAAGTTTTTCTTTTATTATCTGTAATAGTTTAAAGGCCGGAAATTATTTTTACATTATTGTAGTTGATAGTTTTGATTTTAAAATTGCAGAAAAAATTCAAGGTGACATTTTTAAAGTGACATAAAACTGAAAAGTGTAAAAAAAAAAAAAAACCCCACACACACACACAAAAATGTTTGCAGACAAAAGAGAACAATCTGGGTTGAGTTAAAGATGCAGTGGGAATAAAAATAAAATCTAGACAAGCAAAGACTGGAGGGGGAAAAGACGCTTATTTTGAACTTTGACAGGCCTCATCGTGCAGTTCTCCTCTCTCTGATCTAATGCTGCGTTCCATTTGAAGTGGGAAATCAGAAATCACGACTTCCAAGTTGGAATTTTCAACTGGGAAAGTCAGAAAAGCCCCACCAATGACATCACAATCCAAGATGGTGACAGAGCATGTAAACAGTAGTAAAACTGTAAAACTTGCAGTCTGCAAATGTCACAAACACACTGTTGAGTGTTTGTGACACGCTCAAAAAAGCATGCACTGAGCAGGGACGGGGCTCTGTCCACGAACGTGCTACAGAGGTGTTTTTAAAAAAACAGGGATTGCATTATGTCGCTAGAGATGCATGAATGGCTCTACTTTATGTATGAGCAAAAACAAATCCAGTTTTTCCTCGCTTTTCCGACCACTACTATGAATGCTGGAACGCAATCAACTTGGGAGTGACGCCACTCCCAGCTTCAACAGTGAGCTTAGAGGTAAAGGAATACACAACTGCTGGGGAATACTCCTCAGACGTATGTGTGTACGCTAAAAATAAGTCAGTGGTAACATTTGACTTTTTAGAGCCTAAACAAGGTCTAGTTCTGTCTTGGATTAAAAATTCCATAATGGATTTTTGTCTAATGGCACTAAAATCATGTTGGATAACTCTAATTAAAAACATCCTATATATCTGTCAACCTACAATGAAAATGTAACAAACCTAGTCCTTATTAGTTTGCGTCGTTACCTGGAAAAACATAGCTAAAGAGAGTAAAGTTTGGCTTAGCTGATGCTTTCTCCTAATACATGTGGCCATGTTGGCGTGTAAAAGAAAAGGTTTGTCCAAACGGGGGTGTGTGTGTGTGTGTGTGTGTGTGTGTGTGTGTGTGTGTGTGTGTGTGTGTGTGTGTGTTTACTTATCTAGGCACAGGACAGTCTGGGTTTGTAGCTGAGCTGTGTGTGACTAAAGGGTAACAAACAGGCCACAGCTGGACGTCAGCAGCAGTGCTCCCATGTGGAATTTCTCCACCCTGAGGTCACCCAGCTTTAAGAAGTTCATCATTTCTCTCGGGTCAAACCCGATTTGTGTAAAGCCCATGGACGATCTGCTCTGGCGGGTGGGTGGGGGGTGGGGGGTATTTTTACACATAATGCAAATATTTCAGGCCGCCGCAGACCTACATTTACACAAGAATGTTCTCGTTCCAGCTCAGGTGTTACTGCTGCTGCGTTCTCCGCAGTAAACTCGGCTCGTTGGCACAAAACAGTCGGTGCTCATAAAAAAACAGCAGTGTAGGATGCACTTTAACAAGGTGTGTGAATAGCTTTGGGGTTTCCAGGATAGGAAAAAGAGAGCAATTAAAGAAAGACGCAACTAGAGACAGAAGTGCGATGACTGAACCATTCATGGTTCGGCCACGGCTGAGGAGGAGGAGGTGGAGGAGGAGGAGACAAAGACATTCTTGAGTGTTGCTGAAGGGAGGAACTTGAGGCAGTGTAGGACGTGGCTGTTATGTGTGTCAGCCAGGCACCCTGAAATTCAGGTCAGCGGAGCATACACACATACACTGGAATGCAGAGTTAAATAAGAGAGGCGGCTTAGGGGGAAAGTTTGAAGATGGATGGCAGGTTGGGGTCACAGAACTAGCAGGCCGAGTATTAGTAGAATGCTTCACATTCGGCGCTGTCTGCTTTTTTGGCACAAGTGAGCCCCAAGTGAATGTTTGTATGATTATGCACTGATAGATAAGATTACAGCTGCAGGCATTCTGGTTTTGCACTTTTGTCCAGCAGTAGTTTTAAACCTGTTGGTAAGCGAGCTCTAAAGCAGCTCCTTGGAGAAGCAACGTAGCCGTGGAAAGTAGTGGAAATCTCTTCTTTCCTCTTTTCCTGACCCCTCAGGATTTTTTCGTAGGCAGGCCCAGACCTTCATACAGGACCCCACCCCACTGCTCTAAAACCCTCCTTCAGATGTAAACAAGTCCAACTTTTACAGTCAACGTGGAGCCAGGAATCCTCTCTCATGCCACTAGATTCCTGCATGTTAATCATTGACAAGGATCATTATAAAACCAGAGCGCCCCATGTCAGGGGAACGTGTTTATGGTGCTTGCTGAACTTGTCTCTGCTAGTCTGTCCCAAGATTTGCGAGATGTACTTTTCATGGCACGCAGCGACAGGCAATTAATGTCCAGGTCTGTCATCTGACGTTGGCATTGAAATGGGATGTGCAGAGAAAAAAACCTTCCTCTATTTTTAAGCCCCCGCCATCTCTGTTTCGCTCGCACGCTCTCCCCTTTAAAATCTGTTTGACATCTGTTTCTCTGTTAACACCGCAGTAAGCTGGCTGTGCTGAGAAAGGGATTTTGTAATGATCCTCGCTCGCACAGGGGGGATTGTTTGAGTACACGAAAACAATCAAATGAATCTAATTACTTGGCATTCCCAAGCATGCCCCGTGGAAATTCCAGTTTGTTTTGTGGAAATTGTACTACAGTGAGTGAGCAACACACTGCTTCTACTCTTTCCTGTTGTTTAATCACCAGAAAAGCATGCTGAGCTTTTCCTTTAGAGTAATTCACCGATAAGTGAAGTAACCTCCCTCTGCCTGCTTTGCTGCAATCGTGTGTGTGTTCAGGTTTCTGTTTGCTCCTCGCGTGTGAGAGCAGAGTCATGTGAGAGCGAGCTCCATGTTCCTGCCGTCAGGAGAATGTGTTTAT
Organism: Oreochromis niloticus; assembly: GCF_001858045.2. Lineage (NCBI taxonomy): Eukaryota > Metazoa > Chordata > Actinopteri > Cichliformes > Cichlidae > Oreochromis > Oreochromis niloticus. The sequence continues at coordinate 18,775,166 of NC_031971.2, read as the reverse complement.
GGGGGACTTGTATCCGTCTGTCTCACCTTACAGAGTTGTCACTGCACACAGTGGGCGTGTGGGTGTGGCGTCCCCGATGACAGAAAACAAACAACTCGTCCCAGACGACTGACATTTCATATGTGCGAGGTAAAGACTTCTTGTGTCTCCTGGCGCCTCGGTGCGCGCCTTTCTTCTCACTGGCGTGGGCAGCGTGGTGAACCACTCTGTCAGTTTCACATGAGCGCGTCTTATTTTTCTGCCGTCTTGTTTTTCGTGCGATCGCTGTTAAATGGGAACACTTACGGGGCAGGCCTGCAGGGTGACAGTGAGACTAATAAAGGGCCGCTGAAAGGCTGGGTGTGTTTTTTGTTTCTGTCGGCAGGCCACTGGGCAGGGTCTCTCACCAACTCAAACTTCCCTGCTCTCTCACTCCTGAAGATATATTCAGCCTGATATAAACCTATAGCAGAAATTGCCATGTTTATAGCTAACAACAAAAAATAGTTTTGGTTTCTATGGCTGCATGGATGGGAACTGTACAGGTAGTACATTTTTTATAACTTTAAAGTCATGCAATAAAAGGGGGCGTGGTCACTTTGAATGTCAAGTTTATGGCGACTAGACTGCTCGTGCTTCGCTGCAAATTCTCTGAGCTGCAACCTGTCGACCGTGTTTATGGTGCTGTTTTCTGACTAATAACAAGCTCTGCTGTGGTTAATTGTACTTACTACTGGGTTTCAGAGTCTGTGTGATACTTAGCACTTCTGGATCTGGGGGAAAAAAAAAACAAAAAAACACAAGCAGCCAAAAGGTTAAAAGTGGCTTTAAAATGTGACTTGAATATATGACATTACGGTGCCTATGTCCATCTTTTATATGCAGTCTGTGGTTATGTCATATAATCAAACAAGCAGTCAGAGAGTCACATGGGTTTTAAGCAAACCTTCAGGTTAAAGAAACACATTTAAAAACAAATGTAATCACATGATAACCCAAACTAACTACTGCAGGTTATTTGGAAGTAAAACTGTCACGGCAGCGGCGGCAGACGTGTGGAGGGTGTGAAAGAGGACCCAGATGCTGGCACTGGCTTGGATGGGAGCGAGCTTTATTTACACACACCGGTGGTGCAAACAGAAACACAGTGAGCAAAACAAAACCTAAAGGTGACCTAAACTGGAAATGACTAACAAACGAACCTGAACGGGCGACTCTGGGAGAAAACGCAGGGAAGAAACACAGATGGACTAGCGATGAACATGAGCAAACACACACTATAAATACTCAGAAGGGAACGAGGAGACTACACACAGCAGGGAGGCACAGCTGATTGTGATCGACAAGACGAGACAGGGGAAACGCAAACTGAACACACTGGCATAAGACACAGACTTTCACAATAAAACAGGAAACTCAAAACACAAGCGAAGGCACAGACTCAGAGACGCGGGCTTTACACAGAGACCTGACTACACTAGGGGGGATACACAGGCAGGGATGGCACAGAACAGAGGGAGCACAGAATTAACACTGGGAAGTCAAATAACAAAACCTAAAAATCAGAACTCGGGAAGCACCACGAAACTAGGGAGCTAGAAACACTAGGACAGAAACCAAACCACAGTCACAATCCATGATGAAATCAAAAGTAAAAAGTACAAAAACCAAAAACACTGGGTCACCGACCAGGGACCATAACAAAAACCCGAGGTGGACATGTACAAAATATCAGTAATAAAGCCACAAGCGTGTGCATGCACAGCTATGGTAAAAAACATGGTCTTAGCCTTGTTTTTTAAGCTTTGCTGTAAGAGTAATGAATAAAACGATAAGAATAACAATTCCTCAAGAACACAGTTTTTAGATCCTCTCAGATGCATCTTGAGATTGAATAATTGTAATTCTGTGCCTGCTTAAAGCTGAGCTGATCAGAAACTCTTCTTCATCTTGATGTCTTGTGGGCTCAGCTCAAAAGGAAAATAAACAAACAGGCATGGTTGTTGCATTTTCTGCTTCTGGGTACTGGGGCAGCTCTAGCAGTGAGAGCTAGCATTGTATCACCGCTTCTGATGACCTTTGACCTCTGTTTAGTAGGACTGGCCCCGTGCCAGACAATCCACTCAGTCCTGTGCATATGGGTGGAGGAATGTGCTGGGCTGCAGTGAGCTCATTAAACAGTACAGTGAGCGAGGGGTGAAGGTCTGTTGTTTGCACTAGCTCGCCTTCTCAGGCCCTTTGTGTGCCGATGGAGCCTCCTGAGGGACACTGTGTCCACCAGGAAAGTGTGTGTGTGCGAAAACACTGCACAAATGGTCACTGCAACCTTTTTCCTCTGGTGCACAATACATCAATACCCCTAACGTGCACACCCAGCCTGCCGCAGATGCACTCGAGCTGGAAAACAAGATATATTGTTTTCCTTCCAAGGCCCAGAGTGTGAGGAGGTCTGTGAGAATGGCCTGATCTGTACCCGACAACCTTGGAGCGCAAGTCAGCGGTTTGGCTTGTTCCAGTTTCAGCAGCGTGCAGCTTTCTGAGCAAAAGTTCCTTTTTTTTTCACCTCCCCGGCTTAGTCTGTGCTTTGTTTTGGCACTGAGCTGCTGATGGAGAAAAAAGATGGAGGGGGAGGGAAGGCCAGAGATCAGACACAATCATCCCGTGGTGGCAGCACATGAGAACAGTCAGGTGGTGATTTCTGGGCAGAAAACAAGTTGATCAAGCAGATTCACTATTAAATCCTCAACTGCAGGCAAGAGTATGGGGCAGTCTGATTTAGCATTTTTAGCAGTTTCTATTTGCAAACTTTTATAAAAACAAACAAACAAAAAGAGACATCTTGCAAATATTGATATTGTTGTATAATGAAGCCCCAATCCTTTCAAACAAAATCTGGCTCAACCCAAATCAAAGACTATCCTATTTTCAAACCAGACAAATTGGAAAATTTGAAGTGATTCACAACCATGTGGCACGGTGGTGGGGGCAGTCTGCTTCCCATCATTAACATAGCATATGCGTTCATCTCGTGCAATGTTTTGCACAGCGGTTTTAGGCAATCTGATAAACACCGCGTGACCGGGGCTTGTTTAAGTAATAACAGTGAGAGGGGGTCCTAAGCCCCACTCCGAATCGGCTGTGTGCTCCTGAAGAAAACTTTCTCGTGGCGGGAGAACCCATGCTGCTGCTGCTAATGCGAGGGAGCTGTCAGGGACACACGTGCCAGGTTTAATTCTCTTAATTGTATGCAGCTAATCGTGTGTTGACAGAGATGTTGTTTTTACACGGGGGAAGAGCCTGATTCTTCTTGGCCGGGGCGGAGCGCACACTTTTGTTACTGTAAGGTTAACTAGTGGGGATGGTGTGGGAAAAGCTAGGTGTTTCCCCTCATTTTAACCTTTGTGTAATGCTAGGCTAACCATATGCTGGTTTCACCTTCATAGTTAGTATTCAGATATCAGAGCAGTATCAGTCTTCTCATCTGAAATAGTGAACAAGTGGGTTTTTGTTCACCAGTTTCATGAACTGAAGATCTGCTAAGATAAGTATTTTTTTTAACCACAGAGATCAGATTTTAGAAGAATTTGTCACAGGCTGACTTTTTCACAGGGGGGCGACGACTAACTTTTCAGGTGCAGCCGACAGACACCTGTCTCCACCAGTCATTGCATATGAATGCAGAACAAATAAAAACTAAAGCTTCTTAAAGACTGACTCATTATTGCTTGATAGCAGATGTGATCGGCTCAAATTATGAAAGCACAACCTTTGTAAGCCAGAGCTTCTGGAAACAAATATTTTGTCTCTGGCCTATAAATTCTTCTTACTCATTTTTAGCTATTAAAGTTGGGCATATATTAAAAGTGTTCTGACACTTGGATGGCAAAAGGGGGAGGGGCCTCCTTCAGGTTTTCTAAACCTGTCCAGTGGGCCATATTGGAGTCTTTCCCGAGCCGATTCTGCCCCCCTGGCCTTATGTTTGACACCCCTGCTCTAAAGGATGAAGGCGACTAAACCAGCAAAGCAAAGTGAAAAAATGTTACACGTAAATCCCTTTCTAAGAAGCTGTTAGCCCACATATTTGGCGAATCGGCCAACCCTAGCAAAACGTCTGTTTAAAAAAATAATATTTTCATTTTGGTCCTGGCAGCGTTTCACTTTATTTTTTTATCTTTTTTGCAGCTGCAGAAAACATGGGTGTGGTCTTCTCTCTTTGGTGGCGAGTTTGTGCGTTTAACTCTTTGCTCATTTGTTTCTTATGTGGTCAAAGGGCACCAGGGCACTCTTCTCTCTTCTGCGTGGCAGGTAAAATATGAGGCCAGGATACATGAAGGGCCCGAGGTGAATAACATTGGTGAAAAAACACGGAAAAACAGAGTTTTCTTGAGGTGGGTAGTCGGGCAGAGTATTCAGGGAAACGCCTTGTTTTTGTTTTTTTTTCGCTACGAGAGAGCGGTGGGGGTAGGGTGAGGTGCAAGATGGTTGCCCATTGGCTCAAGTTACCCTTTGGATGATGCTTATGGAGCGCTGCCTAGTGCAGCTGAGCACACTGCACTCAAAGGGTCCTTTTTTCAAACCAGAGAGAAAGTCATCCACATGCTCGGACCCCCCCCCCCCCCCCGAACCCCCCCTCCCTCGCTGCAGAACCCCTGTTCCTCCCTGCCTGCTTCCCCTGGCTGCAGACCAAGTGCTTCATGTGGCTCGAATGGGGTAAGCTGGAGGTGGCCCCCACCCCTGTCCTCAGAAGACACTTGTTTTCCAGTGGGATGAGGGTGTGTTAGTGTTGGCAGGGTGGAGCAGAGAGTTGGAGGGGTTCAGCGGATGGGGGGTTAGGCTGACTTGCCTCCTGGGAGAGGAGGCAATAAAAGACTGAGAGCACTTTCACATGACCCTTTCACACACCTATGTGCACCTGTAGAGAGATGACACATTGTTTGTTAAAGGCATATCTTACTGTTTTTAAGATTATTTTATTAATAATTGTGCAATCAAATCCCTAAAAATCGATCCTGTGCATGAAGTGAGACTGGTGAGATTTATTGCCAACAAGATGTCTCTGGTCGAGGTCTAAGTGAAACAGACGTGGCTACTGAGATGGTCTCATTTTGCGTGAAAAATGAAGGTGACGCCCTTCCTGAAAAAGAGCCGGGGGAAAAAAACACAGCGTGTGTAAAGATTGTGTATGATTGCGCACTAACCGTGGACTCAAAGAGAGCCCATTTCTCTGATTAGGTTTATCTAAGCTGCGGCAATGGCTGGTGGAGACCTTGTGTTGTTGGAGTTTGTTTACCATATACTCAGAGTTCCTCAACGGAACAGGAGAAAGGCAGTAGTGGTGGTGGTGGTGGAGGGAAGGCTAGCTCAGAAGAATGAAACAGTTCATGGACCAGCTTGACTAATGGAGGATTCAAAGACCGTTTTGAACAAATCTGAATGGAGCAAAGTCAGAGAGGGGATCTTGCTGATAGGGTCTTCCTTTAAATAACATACAGTATCCATAAAAAAATTTAACTCTGTCTTCACTGTCTCTCATATAAACATCCAAACCACGCTGTTTACTCGAGGGTCCAGGGCAGGGTTGTTGGCCTGCAGGGCTTTGGCAGGGACGCAGGGTTCACAGTTTCACTCTGCGAGCTTATCACAGCTGCCGTTTTGATTGGTGACTAATTTTTTTCTCTTCTTTTGCACGTTTTCTCGGTTTTAGCGTACGGCGGGTTTGCCATTTTGCGCACACGAGGTTTTGAAAATGTCGGTCAGACAGCTGTGCTGAAAAGTATGGGGACTACTATACTATGCGCAGTGATATTTAGGTCAGCGTGTAGCACTGTGGCACTCTGCCCATACGCTAGTGAGCGTGTGCACATGTGTTCAGAAAATTGTGAGCAGGTTTGGGGAATGAATAATCACCTCATAAATGAAAAGGGCCGGGCACTGTGTAATACATGAAAATCCCAAAAGTGTGTGTGTGTCACATGTTAGCTTACAAGAAGAAGATGCATAAACCGTGGCTGGCTTTCTAACAATCTAATCATTAACGTAGTATATCTCACTATTTTTATTATAATATTTGCAGTTGCTCGTGAACTCTTGATTAGTTCACTAATCACTGTTTGACGTAGCTCGTCTCAGATCATTACACACAGCAGTGACAGTAAATGTAGACTCTCTGTGTCAATTTTGCGCAACTACAGCACAGCCTGCGCTTTGTTGTGGATGAGGAGCTTTGAACATGACTAACCACAGATCCTCTGAACCCCTCAACCCTTTGAAAATGTCTCACGGTCAAGCCCAAAGTCAAAGTGAAACCAAGCGTGCAAAAGAGCGTCAGGCCACGATCGCGCAGCATTCGCTCACTCGTTATCGAGCACGAGAGCAGGACATGTAAAAAAGAAAAATCGGTGTGTGTTTCTCATGCAGATAAGCCCTGTTTGTGGAGGTTCTTTCTCACTTTCTGCCGGTGGATGTGTGCTGACTCACTTCTGTGTGTGCTTGTGTTCTTTCAGACGTGCCAAACTACGGCTCTACTTGGAGCAGTTGAAGAAGCTGGTGCCTTTGGGTCCAGACAGCACGAGACACACCACTCTGAGCTTGCTAAAAAGGGCCAAGATGCACATCAAGGTACTAAAATGCACAAACCTTATGAATCATTCAAGTGTTCACACGGCACATCGCATGTTGGATTTAAGTAATGCATACAGTTTTAATGTTTAATGTTTTCACCGAGCATTTATCTGATGGAGTGTTAGGGCCACTTAAGAAAAAAATATTGTTCCTTTTAAGATTAAAGTCAAAAAGTGGAGATTGAAGTTGTCGTTTCAAGTCAAACAAACTGCCAGGGCTGCTCTGTAAAATGCTTTGTGTAGATGAGTTAGTGAAACAACATCAAACATCAGCTGTCTTATTGTGTGTTGTGACACAGCATATCCCCTCTGTACCCCACGAGGGTGTAACCATCGGTATCCTCTCATCTGTACATTGTCAGTTATTTCATTTTGCATGAATCCGAACAGCTCTTTCAAATTTTTTTTCTCTTTCTGACTAGAAGCAGCTTTCTGCACCATCTCTTCAATATTCTTAAATTTGTCACCACACTATGTGCCAAAAGAGAAATCATTTCCTTGTTACTAAAACTGACTCAAGTGTGATTTCATTAACTCACAAGGCATTTCGTAGAGGGCACTCTTAAAATGAATAACACAATGTGGCCCTAATACTCTTTCGCAGTATGATGACAGCATTTTTTTCTTTATATTTTATTTTCTGAATAAACTATTGATGCTCACACTGTGGGGAGGGCCCCCCTGGAGGGGCACCGAGCCACTGTGCGTGGGTGTGAACACCCAGGAGAAGAAAAATTAAAAATTAGATCCAAGTGAGAGGACTTAACTTTTCTTCTTTTTTTTTTGCTTTTGGAAATGGGGTCATACCAGAAGAAGCATGACAACCTCTAGACTAAGCAAACAGAGTAATCTAAAAATCTTCTCTGTACCAGCTTCATGCTCCACTTCTCCTGTTTCCTCTAAGTAATTTTTTTCTGCACTTTAAGTGTGTCGTTGTTTTCTAATCTTTCAATCAGGATGGATCGGTGCTCAATGAAAATAAAAATCAAACAAAAAAGAAGAAAAAAAACTATAATACAGAGCCTTCAAAGTGAAATATGTGGGAGATTTTGTTGCTGATCTTTAGATAGTGTATATAATATTTGGCTTGGCCAACTTTTCCTCCATGGTTCATTAAACTGTTTCAGTTCACAGACACCAAGTGACGTGTTAAAAAAATGCTCTGCAGCAGCAACCAGTGAGCGGAGCTTAAAAACAGTAGCAGCAGTGCTTCTACCCGTGCTGTAGAAGACCAGCTATAAGTAGACTTTAGGACACGCCGCACTGATCTTGCTGTTTACAAGCAGCAACAGTGTGGTTGGTGGAAAATCCAGACGTAGCGAGTTTTAACCCTTCGTTTCCTGTTTACTAAGCATGTCCTCTCTGCTCAGACGACCTGCGCTAATTCTCGGCATTGCGCCCGTTTCTTCTTGTGTCACAAACGGCCGCATGTGCGAGTTCGCTTTGATTCACCACCGAAAACTTTCATATACAAATAAGGGCACAAAAAAAAAAAAATCGAACCCCACTCTGAGTCAAAATTTGACTTTGAGTTCAAGTTTATTTTTAGTTTCAAACCCGTGAACCTCACACAGTCATTTGGCTACTTCCCCAATTAAATGTTGAAATTCGATGTCGTGTTGTAACTTTGACAGAGATCTGATTTAAAGCAGATAGAAGATAAATCTGGTTTCATTTTTTCTGTTAATTTGATGAGATCAAAAACAAGAACTAATATTCCTATTTCAGCAAAAGTAATACTTCACCCTGCAGCAATGACACAATAGGAAAATACCGTGGTCGTCACAGTAGGAAGAAGTGTTGTCTTTTACTGCAGAGGAAGCTTTTTTGGTCTGGATTGTGGGTTTAACCATGTGTATTATGTGGTGTGCTGTAAAGAGAAGACAATTACTAGAACCCTGCACAGGCATGGACTGAGGTTGCAGATGAAAAAAAATCCATGTCTGCAGAACAGACACCTTCAAAACAGTCTTAAGTATGCTAAGGAAAAAAATATGTATACTAGAGGTCTTCACTTCAGTAGCGTACTTTAAAGGCACAGCAAAAACGGGCAGGTGGTCCGATCTGGTGATCATGGTCGTTAATTTTTCTGCATTTTTGTGTGTGCTTTGTGTGCAGAAGCTGGAAGAGCAGGACAGGAAGGCTTTAAATGTGAAGGAGCAGCTTCAGAGAGAGCACCGCTACCTCAAACGCCGCCTGGAGCAGCTCTCCGTGTCCGGATCCGTGGAGCGCATTCGCACCGATAGCATGGGCTCCACCATCTCCACCGACTCAGAGCAAGGTAGGCTGTCCTTAAAGAGCCAATCACACCTTTCTGGATTGCATTTAGACATGGATTGCGTGCCGTATTATTAGAGTGCACTGTAAACGCTCTCCATGAGCCGGTTCTTTGTGTCTCAGATGTCTCTGTGGGGCTTAGTTTGAACTGTTGAGGTCTATTTGGTAATCCTGGACGAGGTAACACACATGCAGTTGTTTGTCAATGGATGGGGATTATCTGCTGAGGCACAAAGATCTGGCTGTTTGCGCAGAGGTAATGGCTGCCTAAATCCAGGTTTAATCCGCAGGCACAGCGGGCTCCCTAATAATTATGCCCATGTATTGGTTGTGTGGAAATAAACAGTTTCTTCTCTCTTGATCTGTTTCGAGCGACGCTAAAAAAGCAACCTTGCTGATTTTTTTCCTTCTTCTTGCGTGCAGAGGTGGACATCGAGGGGATGGAATTCACGCCCGTCGAGGCAGACAGCGTGGACAGCATCAGCGACGGCGAGGAGGAGGACCAGTACAGCCTCCAGAGCAGCTCCAGTGACAACAGCTACACGGGCACACATTCCCACAGACTGCAGCCGCACCACTGTTAGACCCATGGCGGACATCCATCTGTCAACCAGCTTCCTCACCCATCCACGCTTCCCTCGCCTCATCCCCCTCCCTCCCAATCTCCCCCTTTTGTGTTCGCCTACGCCGCCCACTACCTACACCACACAAGACCACGATGGCGGTACCCCCGAGCCTGTTCTGTCCATACTTAAGACTTCTTGACTTTTCCTCCCTTCTCTGACCACTGACCCTACCTCACCTTACTGTATCCTGCCTGACCCCGCCCCCTCCTTAAACACCTGCCCTTTTAATGCCCAAACAGCGCAGAGCAGAGTTTGCAGTTTTTAATCTGGGAGTTCTGTGGTCAGGTGCACAGCTTTGTCCTGTTAATTGGTTCAAGAAAAGTAAAAAGGAGAGAGTTATTATTAGGTGGCAATAATAGCACACACAGTTTGTGATATAACAGATGAAGCAGTTCGGTTTGCAACATTGGGAACTTCAGTAGTCATTTTCATCATACAGATTCTTCCCTTTTACACAACAGGATTGTGCAGGAGGTATCCTGTCCGTTCCTTGAAACATCTGATTGGTGAAAAATGACGAAACCTTAGAGTTTCTCATTTGGAGGCGGTGGCAGGATGTGCTCAATCCGCTGCCACCGCCCGAGCTCACGCAGTATGGAAACCATCTGCTTCACTTTTGTGCGCATCGAACAAACAAAGCTCGACTATGATAGCTGTGACTTCACAGTCGCTGTGCACATGCGAGAAGGCTATCCACCGCATCAAACTCTCCACAAAATGGTGAATTAAGGTAGCCCTTAAATTTCCAAACTTCTTACTGACTCAACTCTGCACACGGGGCTGAAAATGTGTCCACAGACCACCTGAGAAGGTTCGAGAGCTGCAGCAGAGCAGGAAGAATGTAAATAGATGTACAGATACTGTAGAAACCCTCGTGTCTCCCCTCTGGTTGGGTCGCCTAACCACTACTCCACACTACTGACCACTACACTATACCACCCTATGGTGTGGATGGACTACTATGTCAAACAATGAGAAAAAAAAGGAGTTTCCTCACAACTAAAACGCTACTCCTTACATTTGACTCAAATCTTGTGTTTCCTTCTCAGTAGCTAATTGATGTAGCAATAAATACGTGAGGCGGGTGCTTCCTCTGAGTGTTTAATCGATTCTGGCGGACCATGAGGTTTTATGGGAGACTTTTTTTTTTCTATTTGTCTTTTTTTAATTTCTAGATGGGGATTGGTCGCTCACCGTTAACGGACCTGCATCTCATTCACTAACAGATGCTTCTCTGTGAGCGCGTCGCCATCTACCCATATCTCGCGTTTCTCTGCAGCTCTTGTCGCCTTCTCCATCGGAAGTCGGTGGTATTTTAAATAACCTTTTTAAATCAATAAACAAGTCAAAGCTGTAAACACCCGGGAGGGGAGGGAGGGCAAGCTTGTAGTGATTTGTTCACGTTAGAGGCACTCGTTTTCAGCTAACCTAGCAAACTAATCACTTTCATAATCTTATCCCCTCGGCTGATCTGTCGCTTATTTCCGAAGCTTCGGGCACAGCTGAACACCGATGTAGGTGAACCTTGTTCTCTAACCCGTCTGTAACTTATGCACATTAGTCACTGTTGACGAACGAGGCGCTTCTGTCGCTCTCTGACAGTTTAATAATCCTTAGCCCCGGTCTCTGGCAGTCCTTTAGAGCTTGGCACTTTAAAAAGAAAAAGAAAAAAAAAACACACACACACAGACACAAAAAGGGGCAGGCCACCAAGACGGGTCTGACCCCAACCAAAAAAATAAAAAAAAAACTACAAAAGACTCGAACGAAAAAGAAATACTTGCATACAAAAGAATCTACTCGTCACTGAAAGTGAGTTTAGCCAGTGTAGTCTATATTTCTTGTATTAAATTTTGTATTATATTTTCCTAAATGTTCTCTTGTAATGAAAAGACAAAAAAGAGTGAGTATATCTATCTTATCTATATATAAATATATATATAAATATATATAAAAATATGAGTGACAGCCAGACAGACAGGAGGCCAGGCTTGATGAAGGGAGAGTGGGAGCAGGGGAGCTGATACACTGGCCCCTCTCCCTTTGGGTGACTCTCCTGCTGTCATTCTGTGCCTTGGTAAGCCTTCGACCTCCCTCATCCTCCTCCTCCTCTTTGGCCCTTACTCAGGTCACACTCCCCCGTCCTCTCCCCCTCTCGCTTGCATCCCTCCCTCCTCCTCCTCTGGCGGGGCCTTTTTTAATTTCGACGTGAGACACTTCCATGCGTGAGGGCTGCGTGAAGAGAGAAGACCTCATAAATGAGTAAAAACTATCCCCCCACCTCCCCCCTTAATCTTAGTTCCTACTGAAGCCTCTGTTGTACTACACCCTGTCCAGGCACTCCTCCACCCTCTCGATGCCCGCCTGTCTGCCAGTGCCGCCTCTGTCATGGAGATAAAAAACAAACACAGACACACACACACACACTGGTGAACTCCCATGGCAGCTTCCAGTCGCCCCGAATGGTCACCGACGGGGTTAAAAACTTCTGGGCTTGAAGCGTGTTTATCTTGATTTTGATTTTTTGTCATTTTACTATTGTTGTATGTTGACTTTGTGTTTGTTCGGTGGGAGTCACTGGGAGAGGAGCGATAAAAAAACAGAATAATCCAATCAATGGCAGCTTAACGGTGTTATCCTCCGAGCTCCCGGTGGTGCGTCCCAAACAAAGTGTTACCCATCGATCAGGGGACCTCTTGAGACACAGCAATATTACCATCTTGTGCTTTCTGAGGGAGGGTGGGGCGGGCGGGGGCCAGGGTTTTTAAAGACAAGCAGGTGGTTTTTGCTCTTGACTCTGTGGTGCATTGTTTTTTGTTTTTGTTTTTTTGGTGACCAACTCTTATATATATTTTTTAATTTTTACCTCCTATCTGCACTCTCTCCATACTCTGCAGGAGGGGAAAAAAAGTAACTATAGAAAAAACAGCTGTTTGTTTTGGGGTTTTTTTTAATCATCGAGTTTACATTCATGTCAAAGACTCTGTACATGACTGTTTGTAGCAAAAATGTCCTTTTTTCAGTTTGTCGGTCAAAAGAACAACTGAGTAAACCATTACTAAATGGCATATTCTCTTGCACAGAACCTCCCAGAGCGATAATTGACATAAAAAGAAGCAGAAGAAGAAACAAAAGAGGGAGGGAGCGGGACGATGAGGTGGTGAGAGGGGGGATAGATATGAGAGTTTACTCAGTGCAGTGTATGATTGGACATGCAGACATTTTGCTTGAATGTTGGATGGATCGTGTTTATGGGAAAATTTTAAAATGATGTGCCTTGGGGGGGGGTGGGGTGTTCTTTAAAGAGATTGTACCACTTAATGAAGACTGTTGAATCAGTTGCCCTTACTTAAAAAAAAAAAAAGAAGTTCCCCGTCTTGTTCCGCTTCCCTTCTCATGACAGAAGAAGCAAACGGTTAACGGCAAGACACAGAGGAGGGTGGGGTGGTGCTGGGGTGGGGATGTTCATCAACATCAAAGTGGGATTTTTTTTAAAAAAACAAAACAAAGTCATAACAAGTACACAAGAAAAGATTCGATGTTTTTGCTTTCATGCTGCTGTTGCACAGAGATTTCTAAGAGCACAAAAGTTTGTTTTTTGGGTGGGTGTCAGCAGGCGGAGAAGAAAGAGGGTGGTGGGCGTGACGGAGTATGGGGGCGTCTGCAGCTCACGTGCACACAGATGAAGTGAGAAACACGTCTTTCTGTCCCTTAGCCTGCTGCTGCTTTAAAGGTGCTTCTATAAACCCACAGAATGACTTCCATGAAATCTTATTCCTGCCAAATAAAGAGTCACTTTTTAATCTTTTTCATGATTAATACGATAGCTTTAACTACCTGTAGGCTTTAGGTCAGCTTCCTGCTTTCTGCACTTCAGCCATTTATTTTGTATCTTCTCCTTAATTTTTTTGTCCTACGACGACGTTATGGTTGCTTTTTTTTTCTTTGTGCCCACAAAGAAGCTAGAGGCTGAACTGGCTTGGATTTAGTTGAGGGGGAGATGATGAGGGGGTTTGTTTGGGCTGAAGAGGGGGAGTTCTGTGCCAGAGACCTGTGAATATGTTCCTTTTAAGCAGATGTGTAATTCAGAAGATGTATAAGTTCCATTTTTTTTTGTGCGTGTGAGCGTGCGTACACGAGTACCTGGTGCTGGCTATGCTTTAGCAAACACTTTAAGGTATTGTGTATTCTCTCATTGTAATATAATTAAAATGTTTTATACATAAAGCCATGTGTGCCAGTGTCATCAGTGCTTTTTGGGGGAAGGTAGCAGATAAAAACTGACGACCTACAGCTGAACAAAGCTGAAGGAAAATGTAGGTAAAGACGTTGAAATGTTTCGGGGTTTCCTGTTTGGTTTATGCAGCTGTGAAACTGGAATATTGTGCGGGGGGTTTAAAGTTCAGAGTTCATCTTTTGTCAGTGTGACAGCGAAGAGACGTTGGGTGATGGCGGAAATAACTCAACAAATAACTCATCAAACTTTTTATTAAATCTCAGCTTAAACACTGACGAGCTTCAAAACATCTTTAGCCAGAGAAATTTATGGACACCTTACAGCCTGGTGAAAATAAATCTGCATGAACACAGAATTACAAAGTCGCACGAAATCCTAAAGACTTCTTAAACGTATATCACATGAATTATTTTTAATGATAAATAAAATCTTGCAGCCAAAAAAACAAAACAAATCCAGTCAATTCCATCCTGAAGGGAATGCAGTTGTTGAAAACAGTTTACAACAGGGGTGTCAAACATACAGCCTGGGGGCCAGAACCGGCCCACCAAAGGGGTCCAATCCGGCCCAGCAGATGGGTTTAGAATATTGCAAAGAAGAAAAATGTACATTTTTGACATTTCACAAATTTTGGTCAGTTTTAATATTTTATTATTACTGACAAAAACATCACGCACAGCCTAGCATAATACACCTAAACAAAAAATAAATAAAATAATTCTGTAAAATTAACAGTAAAGACCTTTTATTTATTCATTTTAATCCAGAATTTTTTTTTTAAAAAAAACAAAAAACATTTTCTGTTATATTACAGAACAAAAAGACCCTTTTTCTGTCAGTTTATGCTATTATTCCTTAAAGTGAAAGCCAAACAGCCGTCCTTGTTTTTCATAATGCAGAAAAACAGATATATTTAAAATTGCACTTCATGTTCATAACACATCATCGATTAAGCACGTAGTTAAACTTCTTTACACTGAATCTAAAGGGGAAACAATTGGCAGTGTGTTTTTAAGACTATTAGGCAGTGCTGTAGTTTCACTGGTCCGACCAACTTAAGATAAAATTACTCTCTATGCTGCCACAACATAAAGAGTTTGACACCCCTGGTTTACAATAAAATAAACTTCAACAGTAAAGAAGCTTTACTAAAGCTTTAATATTAGCTTAACTTTTTCTTGTGATTATCTGTGCATCAGTACAGACCTGCTGGCAGAAACATATGTTTTCCAAACATACGAACGATATTACAGCAGACGCCGTGTGCCGACACCTGTAACAGATACTCTCTGCAGTTTATTGCAGTCTCAAACCTGAACAAATGAACCGTAAAGCATTTCAGTACAATTAAGCATTCAACTACAAACACGGCTCTGATAACTAACCGCTGAAGTTAAATTAAAATTGCAAAGTCACATGACCGTGATTTGGTCTAATTTGAGCTTTTAGCTGGAGCTCAATAATAAATGATATGTTGATAAATATAATAAACGTGAAAGAGCCAATGAGAAGAACGCATACGTGCTGATTAAAAACATCGTCATTATCGTCTTTGACAGCAGATTTGGAAAATAAGCGGCCTAGACCGGTTAAAGCAGAGAGAGGTGCTGCTGGTCTGAAAGGCAGCAGGGTTCACACGAAGGTCGAGCACCTGAGATTTTCTGAAAGCAAAGAGAAGAAGAAGTAGTAGAAGTCAGTCAGCAGAGGTAACCCGACAGAGGAGTCAGGCTGTTTCTTTTTAAGAGAAATCGTAAACAGCGAGCATACAGCAAAACTTCAAGATGATCGAGATGATCAAAGGCAATCGTGCCGAGTCCACACACAGACACACACACACACACAGACACACACACACACACACACACACAAAGTGCTTTCAGACAAACTGCCGGGGTTTCTGTGGGACGGCAGCAGCTGAAGCCAGCGTCTTGGCTGCTTCTTTGGCCTTCTCTGATGCGTCCTTCACTGTGTCCCTGAGCAGCCGCTGGGGCGTCTCTCCTGTGGGAAGAGAGCGAGGGTGAGGCGGGAGAGAACGAGGACGACAGGCATCAGCAACACTGCGGGCTCCTTGCTGAGATCAGGATGCTCACTGACACTTCTGTGGCCGATTTCTTCTAAGATTTTCTCGTGACTTTCATGATTTAGTAGCTTGAGAAGTGTGCTGCCTTTTTTAGTTGTTGTTGTTTTTGGAGCCACCCACAGGAAACAAGCACACAGAAACACACGCCTTCAAAAAAATCAAAGAGGATACTTTTACTACAGTGAAGATAAAGTGAGCTCCTCTCCGTGAACCTGCTAACTTTTACCAGACAGTCCTCACTCAGTTCAGTGTGGTTACTAACTCAGACCTAAAGATCATAATCGTGACTTTTCTCTAACAGTCTTTCAGGAAGGTAAGGTGACACACACAAAAAATAAATAACATATCAACAAGGACCTTTATAAAAAGGCTTCACTGAATAAGTCTGCAGTGTGCACTCTCCTCATCTGTATGCTGTTAGGAACAGCCTCGTACTGGATTCAGCGCCAGGGGCTGCACAGTCTATTTGTGTCTGCCCTGACTATGAACCCCACAACCTCGTGTGAGAACAACAACCTGAGTCACAACAAGACACAGTGATCCCCCCCACCCCCACTCAAACACGAGATGATAAGGAGAAACGTTTCCTTCAATTCTGCACTTTTATTTTTTTACACCGAGAAGCAGATATGAACTGCGAGTGTGCGTTAGCGCTGTCGAAGGGAAAGGGCTCTTTGTGTGTCGGAATGCTGACAATAACAGCGGGGAGTGACTTCTTACGGTCAAAAACTAAAGTCTCTCATGTTTTTACAAAGAAGCATTTTTTAACCAAAGCAAAAATTGCTTATTGGATTTAAATGTAGCGAGCAATATTAAAAAGAAAAAAAAATCCAATCAGCAAACTATAGTGAAGTTCATATCAGCAAAGATATGAACTTTGGAGACGTGTGGTACTTTCAGATACCTGCTTAAACTCCACCCAAAGCATGCCAACTGTCTAGGAGAACATGTTTTGTATTCCAAGATTGTATCTTAACCTCTGCCATCAAACCCACTTTTCTGATGATCGAGTGTGAGCGACCAGAAAGTTTTGCTAAGGGCGGAAACAGATCGAAACTGAGAGACTGGAAACACGGAGGAACGGGTTGGTTCTGTTCACAGTTGTTGTGAAAAATTCTTGGAAACCAATTGCTTTCATCTGAACGCCAAAACTACTCAAGCACCATTGCCAGGCAAGATGGCGGAGTAGAGATGACATCAAGAACAGGCTGTGCAGGTGACTTTATTCTATTTGTATTATTTTGAATTTTTTAAAGTTATTTATTTTAATTGCATTATTTCATTTTTTAAAATTAATCTATTTTTAACTTATTTATCTAGCTGCCAGCATTGCTGAAACCATGTTAATAAAAAAATGTAACAAAAAAAAAAAAAAATCCACCCCTGTGTGTGATCAAAATGTCAGAAATATTTCAGCATTCCCATTGTCTGGGTTTACCCACACTGCCTCAGTGCTAAAGAGTCCCTGCAGACTACAAACACGGTGGGCAATAACCCGCCGGTCTGTTTCTGTGCTGCGACATTTCAGGTGATTTTCATTCATTATGTTATGAAACAAATACAGCTGTTTACCTTTAGACATCTCAGGACCCGACGACCTCTGAACACATCCTCATTAGTGCATCTCTCTGCACGTGCTCTTAAATAGCAAACTAACACATAAACATAATTTACACTGACATTTCCCTCACAAATGAACGAGGTATGGACAAACCTTTTAGACTTAGAAAATTGGATTGATCATTGTGTTTACCACCAGAATACAACATATGCTGAAATCCTTCTAAAAGTGAGTTTTGCCACTCTGTAGTGATTTTGGTAATGCCTCTGAACCGTTATTTTGAAGCTGTGTGTGTACAAATGAAGAGTGAGCCATAGTGCTTAAAAACGCTCTCAAAAACGCTTTGCTGACATCGACTCTTGCTTAAGATAAGGCTGAAAAACCTTCCCTCTGCCCCACTCTTACACTTCTCTTCCAAATATGCAGGAGAAGTGTAAACTAATACAGTTGGTATGAAGTGACCCAAAGGATACATTGTGTTGTTTACATCAAATTCTATTGTGCAATTTTGGTGAGCTTGTGTAAATTGTAGCCTGAGTTTCCTGTTCTTAGCTGACAGATTGCACCTGCTGTGACCTATCTGCTTCAAGGTTGTGCATTCAGAGATGGTCCTATGCCTTCTCTGGTTGTAACGAGTGACTATTTGAGTTACTGTTGCCTTCCTATCAGATCCTATGGCTCCAACAAGCCAAAACTGCAGCTCACTGGATATTTTCTCCTTTTCATTCTCTGTAAACGTAGAAATGGTTTAGAAAATCTCAGCAGATCAGCAGTTACTGAAATACTCAAACCAGCCCATCTGGCACCCTCAACCATGGCACATATAAAGTCACTTAAATTCCTCCTCATAATGATGCACAGCTTGAATTTAAGCAGGTTATCTTGACTGGGTCTAAATACCTAAATGGCACCCAGTTGCTTCCACGTGATTGGCTGATTAGATATTTGCATTAACAAGCATCTGAACAGGCCTGCCTAACAAAGAGTCCAGTGAGTATAATGTTCTCTACATGAAGGTTTGTGCCAAATTTGATGAAATTCCTTCAGTGGTTGATCATGACTCAAAACATCACAACCGTATTTAATTCGTTCTAAAATAAGAATCACATCAGAATCAACTAAATAACACATCTACTTCTATACTCTAAACTACTATTTAGATCACTGTTGCTCAGACAGGGTAGAAAGTTACTCCCTCAGCTAAGCTGTCTACTCTGTGCAGCACCATGTGACAACCCCCGGGCAACGCCTGGGATGGCAGATGGATGCCTCAGTCCTAGCACACTTACCATGACGCTCAGCCTGATGCCGATTCCTGCAGTGGCATCAACAAAAGGGGCAATAGGACGGAATCACAACAATCAGACACGCGTACGCTGCATCAGCACAACACACAGTTTGGAACAATGTAAATATTATCTTATTCTTTGGGGTTAAATTTGACTTTCCACACTTAATGTGCAAATTATTTGAGGTTATTTGCAGTGCGCAGACTTACAGTACTTTTTGAAAATCACTCAAATGTGAATATTTTCAGGTTTAGCTGGTGTCCTATCATTTTAAACTAAATCCTACCCAATACGAGAAACTGATAAATCAACACTAGAAAAAGTGACTCATATGCAGATGGTTCATCTCTAGCTGTTGTTGTTTTTTTAATACATCTCTTTATACATCCCTCATTATGATTTACTCTGTTAAACTCTCTTTATGCAACACTGACTACCTAAATTATTTCTGTCCAAACCTAAATTAGGAAATTGTAGCCATTTGTGACTGTAGCTGTCAAGGTTTCACATCCCCCCGCCTTTTATCACATGGCACGTGGAGGAGTAAAATTTCTTCAGGCTATTTGTCATTATTTGTTTTCAGGATCCTGGGAAGTTTAGTGTTGAGTCCTGAGTGGCAGGGGTGAGCCCCTTCAGGTTGTTATGACAGCACTCCTGTGTTTCTGGGGCAAAAAGAAAGCTCCATTTCCTGTTTAAGTTTTCCCCCCTTCCAGAAATGGCAACAGTTAAAAATAAGCTGTTTTGTTTTCCTCTGCTTTTCCTCCTGCTCTCTGCCCCGTTTCAGCTGGAACACACATGAAGTGTACATACCCTGCACGTTGGACAGCGCATATTCCAGCCCCTTCATGGCCTTCACCTGGTTGCTCTTGAAGCGAGCCAAACCAAACTCCTGTGAGAAGACAGAACAGGAAATGGCTTTACACAGGGGAGATTGTCTGGGAAACAACACCGTCTTGTCACTGCAAGTCTCTGGGGATATCCAAACAAGCCCGGCAACTTTCATATTTAGTGATTCCAATTTTAAGCAGACTTATTTTTTGTTTTGTTTTTTGCTTCAATTTCACTTCTCCCACTACTTTATTTTAGCATGAGCACTGCAAAAACTAAAGTAAAGACCTGAAAATTCAGGACATCGGCCTCTGGAGTGAAAATAATTGCATCTATTCTATCTGAACCGCTGTAGAGTAGATAAAAGCAGACGAATAAATGCTTCTAAGAGTACTCATACCATTCCTGTGCTGATTGACATCTAACTTACCTAAAGGACAGATGGGCTCTTACTGAAAGAAAAGAATTCATTTAGTGTCTCGTGTATATCACACATAGGACAGCCAGAGTACAGTCTGTATATAAAAGTTGGGAGAAGCAACCATGACATCGCTCTGTGGTTTGTGGATTCTTTTTTTGAATTTGCAGATTTAGCACGTTAGACATTTATGGATGGTTTGAGCAAAGAGTTGATCTTACTGAGAAACTAAGAAAACTGCACAATAAATCTTTATACTGTTTATTTTACTAAACACGGGATCATAACTTTTTTAAAAAAGGAACATCATGATTTGAATTTAGCAACCAAGTCCAAAACCGTAGGAGGAAAGTGCTTACTCTGAGCTCCTAAATCAAATAAGAAGTCTGATTTTTTCCTCATAGAGATCTGCTTGCAGCTACATGAGTTGCCCTCTGCTGGCAATGAGAGTGAATGCAGGTCTCAGGCACATTTATATACAGTGGTTTTGGCTGGAGTCTGTCTGTACCTGAATGGGTTTGGAGAAGCCATAAATGCTCGAGGATATCCACGCCTCACGTTTCAGCTGTGTGGTCGCTGGATGCTCCACTGAGCCTTGGAAAACACAACGCTCCTCAACAGACTTGATTGGGAAAGAAAAGTGACAGCAGGTTACAATAGACTAAGATGCAACTCAACAGATTTACTATGGAAGTCATCATTTCGGGATTTTAAGTAACTCGTGGTCTTGACAACAAGATTTCTGGGGACGTAACTTCACTAAAGATGATCTTTCTTCCTGCAAAAGCATTTGAAGGATTTGAAGAATTGTTTTCGTCTCAACACCTGCACAGAGCTACCATGTCTCAAAATGTTTTCCACATTTTCCCATTAAGCCATCATGTTTCAGACTGCAGCAAATTAAAAGCACAAGCATCATCAAGTATCATGCTGTTGTGCAGTAATGTAGTGCAGTTTTAATTAAGGTTTTAAGAAAAGATCATAAAAATATAACATTTATTTGTGCATATAAATGCGTGTGCGAAATAAGGACCTCTGTCCTTGTGTGAACTGATTTCTTTATTCCTGTTATTGTGTGTGCCAGACTCTGGCAACCCACAGTACTCTACAACACCTGTAACCACAACAGTGATGTGATGTCAGACCACATTACTTTCCTTATATCATGGCAGCAAGATGACAGCTTTGACAGAAATCCTACACAGTTTCACATGTAAAAAAACAAAAAACAAACAACACATCTCTACTTTCACAGCAACTTCAGCAGAAAAACAAGCAGAGTCAAGTGAAAAATTTAATTTCTCTACACCACACAAGGTCACAAAGGCAATGATGATTAAAACCTGTCTGGAAAAAGGCAAAACACAGGAAACTGGCTGCGTGTTGATTAGAATCTCTCTGAAACAGCTCAACGAGTAGACGGCAGGAAAAACAAACACAAAGCCTCACCATGAGAGTTGTGTGGTTGAGGTTCCAGGTGTAGGTGGTCAGGCTCTTGTTCACTGGGTCCACGATGGAGTCCTCGATGATGTACACACAGCGAGACATGCCGGAGGGGAAGAACCGCTCCGCCCAGCGAGGCAATCGATTGGTCTTCATTAGAAGCCGTCTGGAGAGGAGCCGGTGGTCTGCTGTTACCTCTCGGTACATGACGTCCTCCGTGAGAACATGGGTGCTGGGCAACACAAAAGACACACAGCCACATCACCTACATGGTTACTGTGAGGCTTCTCATCTGTTTCTAGTGTACATTCAAACAGTGCACCATCATAATATACACCAAAAGAAAGAAAAAAAATACATGCAAGCAAAATATTCTGATGTCGTCTAAGTCAGGCATAAAAAAAAACAAAAAAACAAGAAGCACATAAACCACCTGCTCACCTCGATCAGCCAAACTTAGTTTTGCTTCTCTGATACACTGTCTCAGTTCTCAATCTCACTCAAGACTGACAGGTGTATTTTTGCTTGCGAGCCTCCAAAAGTGAAACAACATACACGCATCACCTGCAGGACTGCCTAGTTTTGGAGAATGATTAAACAATCCACTAAAACATTGCACTACATAATTATTTAAATTTTCTAAACCACAGTTCAGGAAAGTTAATGTAATTCCTACTTTCCAACTAGTGAGGAGATCGGGAAAATAGAAAGCATTAAAAAGATATCACACAGCATTCGAATGTTCACCAAAAGTAAAAGCTAGCAATGGTAACCCCAAAGTCAAAAAGGACTCGTCTTTTTGGGACCTTAATTATTAGTAGCAAATTTTATGGCACTCCACGTGACAGCTGAAGGAGGACTGAGATCTGAACGCATGCTGCTAGCGATCCTAAGAAGTACTAGAGGTATCTTCCCTTGTGTTTTCTAATGAGCACCTTTGATAAATACTGATTATGAGAACGCTGGAGTACCTGAATGGGTTTGGGTACCTCTGCCAGAAAGCAGAGACAACATGGTCCCATGCACTCCTGATGTCGGTGCTGCTACAGAAATACTTGACCATTTTTCTCTTGCTGATGTGCAGGATGGTGTGAATCCCAAACCCTGAGGTCCCTCGCTGTGATTATACAAATCAGTGAAAAGTTTGGTGCTGACTCCATCCACAGTCTGGGGTGATCCTGCAAAAGTGAAGGGAACAATGAGTAAAAAGGTTACGCAGATAAAAACGCTGAATAAAGAGTATTTTACTGCATAACGTACACTCACTGGCCACTTCATTAGCTACACCCCCTTTAACTTTCAGAACTGCTTTAATTCAACAAGATGCTGGAAACATTCCTCAGAGAATTTGGTTCATATTAACATGATAGCATCACGCAGTTGCTGCAGATTTGATGTGAATCCCTTTTCCGCCACATCATCCTTTAGATTGTGAGCTGGTGCCTGTGGAGGCCATTACAGTACAGGGAACTCATCATGTTTAAGAAACCAGTTTGAGATTATTTGAGCTTTGCGATATGGTGCATTATCCTGCTGGAAGCAGCCATCAGAAGATGGGTACACTGTTGTCATAAAGGGATGGACATGGTCAGCACCAATAGTCAGGTAGGCTGTGGCATGTAAACGATGGTCAGTTGGTAATAAGGGGCCCAAAGTGTGCCAAGAAAGTATCTCAAACACCATTACAACATCAACAGTCTGAACCATTAACACAAAGCAGGATGGATCCACGCTTTCATGTTATTTACACAAAAACTCTGATCCTAATGTCTCAGAAATAGAGACTAATCAGACCAGGCAGCATTTTTATAAGCTTCTATTGTCCAATTTCAGGAAGAATGTGTGAATTGTGGCCTCAGTTTCCTGTTCTCAGCTGATAGGAGTAACAGCTTGTTCTGCTGCTTCAGAGCTTGATGTAGTGTTGGCTCTTTTGCATATCATGATTGTAACCAGTGTTCATTTGAGTTGCTATTGCCTTTCCATCAGTTGAAAGTTGTCTGACAATCATTCAGACCTGCAACCAGCTTCACTGGATATTTTCCCCTTTTTTTGGCTTATTCTCTATAAACCCTACAGATGGCTGTGCAGGAGAATCCCAGTAGATCAGCAGTTTCTGAATGCTTAGAGCAGTCTGCCTGGTACCAACAACAACGCCACATTCAAATCACCTTAAACTCCAGCAGGTCATCTGGAACATACCTGCCGGGCTAAATGCACCGAGCTGCTGCGATGTGATTGGTCAATTAGCTAAAACAATGTGAACAAGTGTATCTAATAAAGTGGCCGGTGACTTCGTGTTTTTCGATTTGGTTGTATAGACTTCGAAGGGTCCCCCAAACATCCCTTTTTGTCAAATTACAGCCCCAATAAAACATTTTTGAAACCACCATTTGTTATCTTTTATTGACTTTTCACATTTTCATAGCTCAACATGACGTAAGTCCTTACGTAATATACGCACGTCACCTTGACATATGGTTGGCTGGTTATCGTTACCGTTGGTTTGCTGGACAGCTAAGAGCTACCTAGTTAGCTTACAGAAACCACTTAATTAGCCACATAATTCAAGTGATTTACCTCTAAATGTTATACTGAGCTTAAGTAAAAGACCGGTTATTTCACAGCTTAATGATAACTGCGTTCAGAGTTTGACAGAAGGTTCACAGCAATAATACCGCACTTCAAGTTTCGGTAGCCTCCCGTTCCGTTACATGGCCACTAACCGAAATGTGAAACATTCCGGAAATAGGATAAGCAAGCTTACCTGTAGTTGCTGCTACTTTAATGCTAAGCTAATAAATATTAGTTGTCTGTTTGTTGAGCCTAAAGCCAACAAACTAACTGACGTTAGCTAGTTATATTCATAATGTCGTATGAACCCGGTCAGCCAGCTCCAAGTCGTAGGTCGGCCCGTTTGACTGTAAAGCCACTTCCGGTTGTCGTTTTAAAGTAAAAGCTTTCACAAACATTTCTCTTTTCACGCATTGGAGACTGTTGTGTGATACAAAGACCTGATTGCTATAGTCCCGAATCTTGAACGTTAAAAAATATATATTTAACGAGGAACCTACAGTTTTCAGAAAAGTACTCATGAAATACTTGTATTTAGATTCCCATCGTGCCTGCTGGTGTTCTAATTTAAACAGTCAGCTAAAATAAACATTAGCTGCATCCATTACAATGTAGTAAAGACACTTATTTCATTCTAGAAAAACAGTGAGAAGATGAAGCCAGTGAACAGTCTTTACAGTTGTTGACTAAACGTCACTGTGAGACCACCCTGCAGTGGGATATGTATGGTTGCACATGATATCATTTCACACTCCTTGAATTTGTCCTAGACCAACAAACTGCCAAAGCTTCTGCTTTCATGGAGATGTTATACTTGCTGATGATCAGTGAATGCATTGCATCAGGAGCACCTGGCTGCTACTTTACTCTCTTAATTCCTATGGAAGCAGTAAGAGTGCATTTAGGTTTTTTATTTACACGGCTGCAGAGAGTCCTGTGACAACTTTCTTTTTCACGTGGCTGTGGTGTCGTTGAGCTCTCTCTGCTCAAACTCACATCCCAGTTTGCAAACCAGACTTTTAGAAATCATTGTTTTTTTAATGCTCACATGAACTGTGGAGTAGCCTAATCAAGACCCGGCACTGTCCCTTTAAAAGGCCCGTTGAAATGCTGAGGCTCCATGTCAGTCTTGAGTTTTATTTTGCCATCTAGTGGGCAGGATGAACTACAGACATGACAGTACCAGACATTTAAATTGTTGATGGAAAATCTCATTAATTCAGGTTGTCATTCTATTCTGGTCACTTTGAGGCTTTTGTCACCCACAAAACCAATTTCTGGATCAAACTATTCACAGATATTTGCAAGGAGGAGGTAATGTGACAGAAGAGCTGGTGCAGGGATTACAGTCTCTGCATCAGTGTCAGGAAAACAAAGGAGATGATCATGGAGCTAAGAAAGATCCTCAAAGGACTCCTGGCAGCAGCCTCCCAAAAAACACAGACATGTACATAAGCAGATGCTGGAAAGAGCCTCCTGAAGCTTAAAAGACACTACTCGCCTAGCACACACACCGTTTGTCTCCCTCCCTTTGGGCGAGAGGCTGCAGAGCAGAACCACCAGACTGAGGGACTTCTTCCTGGAGGCTGTGACTCTGCTGGCCCAACCCAAAGGTAACAAACACGAGAAAACACCTGGGTCTTTGTAGTATCCACCACACACATTAAAAAAATGTTTTTATTTATACTGTGAATTTATCATCCATTCCTGATTTCGGTATATATTGCTATTGTGTAATCCCGTTATTGTTCCACTTAGACCTGAGTGCAACGTTTTGTTTCACTACTGTCATTGGTCCTCCAGTAACCAGTTCATGCAGCAGGTGGCGCGCGCTATAATACACTACAGAACGATATGTGTCCCGTTTCCGGCTCTTCTTCTTCGTCGGTGCACTTTCCTGCAGAGGGAAGTGTCCTCCATGGTGTCATTGTAGATCTTTCGAGGTTGAATATTAGTAAATAAGAGATGTCTGGGTACACACCAGACCAAAAGCTCCGTTTCGAGCAGATAACGAAGCTCCGGAGGCAGTGGCTAAAGGACCAGGAGCTCAGTCCGAGGGAGCCCGTGGTACAAGCTAAACCGCCTGGCCCTGTCGCCAAGTTCTGGGCTGGTTTTCTGGAGCCCAAGAGCCTGTGGAGGGTTTACGTGAGTTCTCGTACACAGCTGATCCGACGACCGCTAATAATGACATTTACAGCTGGAATCAAACCGAGCGGTTTATTTGCTACTGTTACCGTTTCATTAAGGACAAGGGCCAGGGTAGCTGTTTACTGCTAACGTGGTTGACCGCATTTACTTTGCAGGCTCCATGCCACACACACACACAGATCGCATCTGTCAGCTTCTATGTCAGTGACACAATCTAAGGTTTTCCTTGGATTATCTTTACTTAGATACAAGAACTAAGCTACGTCAACTAAGCAGAAAATACTCTAAAGTGTATTTTTTGTAATGGATTCTTTGTTTCCTTGCCACAGAATAGCAACAAACAAACATAAAAAAAAAATAAATGTTCAAATTGTAAGTTTTAAGCATGGTGTCTGTAAAATCTGTTGTTTCAACAATACCTTCTTAGTTTAAAGTGTGCACTATAGTTTAATGCTGGGGGAAACAATTATAGTTTGAATGACTCACCAATAAGTTTACAGACAACGTTTTAAAAGTGACTAATCCGTACCTATCCTATTAAAACTCTTGCTTGTATTATGCATTGTTATGACCCTGACGAAGGCCATAAGACGTAGCGGAATAAAGCAGAATAAATCTGTGCATCCCTAGCTTTTAGAAAATGTTGATACAAGGGTAGTCACTGCAGAGAACTTTACACAGGAAAGAAAAGAAATGAAAATCAAGCAAGACAGAATAAATGTGTGTGTGAGAATGAGAGGAAAGCAGGTATAATGGTGAAGATGCTAGAAGTAAAGATGGTGAAGGTGATTGAGTTTAAATAACTGGGGGCAAGGGGTGGTTTGTGATAGAGGGATAGCAGAAAGAGTAAAAGGGATGGTTTACAAGGTGATGTAGAGTTTGGAGACGGGGGCACTGACAAAAAGACAGAAGGCCAAGCTGAAGATGCTGAGATATTTGTTGAGAGTGACCAGAATGGGCAAGATTAGATCAGATTACATTATAGAAACAACTCAGGTTAATCGGTTTGGAGAGATTCAGATGGTTTGGGTGTGTGCAGAGGATGGCTTAGTGGCTATATTGGAGATAGGATGTTGGGGGTGGGGCTGCAGTCTTCATAATCTGTAGAACACTGAAAATCTTTAGGCCCTTTATCTAAACCGTATATCACATATTCCACACATATTTAGAAAGAGAAAAAACTCGGTCACTGTAAACGTTATGATTCCGTACGTTCTTCTTTTTACTGATATTTGTTTGTGTCCTTGCAGACCTACAAAGCGTACAGAGGTGGAGTTTTCACATTAACACGGCTGCTGATACCCGCTTGGATTGTTCACTACTACGTGAAATACCATGTTGCTGTAAGTTTCCACATTTGATCATTTTGATTTACATCTAAGCCTTTAAATACTAACAGGAGATGGATGATGGAGCCATAATACGCAGTTCAAGAAGATAGCTATATATTTTTTTTTAATTGTATTTAATTTGTTTGATAGTATGCAACCAAGGTAACTTGCACATAAAGAAGAAACAGTTTTAAGTTACAGACATGCAGTATTAACTTATTCTTGGCCAAACTAGAGAACCCTGCACCTTGGATTTTGTTTGTAGATGGAGATCATGTGACTGATTCGATCAGAATGGGTAGCATATTAAAATTCCGTGTCATTGTTCCCTGCAGCAAAGGCCGTATGGCATTGTGGAGTTGAAACCCAGGCTGTTCCCAGTAAGTGTGACCCATTTATTATTTATTACTTCCAACAGTTAACTTTTTTGTTTCTCACATAATACCCCATTCATTCTTCATATATTTGTATAAATGTAACTGAATGTTAGCTTGTTTTACCATAACTAATACTTTTTTGTGCTTAGGGTGACACGATCCTGGAGACGGGCGAAGTTGTTCCAGATCTCCCAGAGACCCATGGCCATCATTGAAGAGGAAATAGTTCAGCTTTTTCCTTGACTTTCTCTTGTAACAAAAATTCTGTATATGTGATTAAAATACTCAAAAGTTATGAGTGTGAGCTTGACTTAACTGAATAAATTAGTGATAGTGTAGAGTTGTTTTTAAAATAATGTTTTAGTTAGAGATTTGTTCTCTTCTGTCAGGTGATGCATAAGTTCATAAAGAAAATTGTAAAGCTTTAGGGATGCTGTTGGCTGGGAAAGGTGAGCCTGAGGACTAATCTGTGTGAAGTATTCAAGCAGTACAATCTAGTATACACCTTCAACATTCAACAACAGACAGAAGCACCTAAAATGTTAAAAGTAATATCTTTTATGGAGGACAAAATCTGTTCATAGTCACGATTGGTCGTGGGCTTTTAATTTGAGATTTATACCAGCTTCCATTCATCACAAGGTAACCACTGATGACTACGTGACCAGGAAGGAACCATCACAATAAAATTAAAAACATATGTGGCTGATGAAATTCCTCATTTCATGTACCTCTGTTATCCGGGGGGGATTTCGGTCCTGCTTACAAGAAAGGACCTTCACAAATCATTACAGTTTGTATCCTGATGGTAGTGGTCTCTTTTGGGGTGATTATGTGCCCCCAAAGGCAAGAGCAGTGACTAAATGGCTTGGGTATGAAAACTACTTAAAACACATGCTAAAGTCACCAGATCTTAACACTTAACAGCAATCCCATTTACGATGCCAGTTGTAAAGAATATATTTAAAAGGAGGCTGTGCAGTAACTCGATGAGAGTTAGAGATCATTTTTGCGAAGATGACCATGTGCAGATGAACACTTAAAAAATGCCTTTTGTAAAATACAGAAGGGAGAAACTGAGGTTATATCCCTTTGCTGTGAAAGGCTGGTAGGTTATTGTTGTCACTTCACTGCTCAGGCAGGTGGCGTGGACGCTCATCTTTGTAAACACAAGGATTTGAGGAAGACATCACCTAGGATTTTCAAAATGATGCAAGGTACCTAAAATTCTTGAACAGTGTGAATCTCTGTGTCCTTCCTCTAAAGGTCAAGGTGAGAGGTCAAGTTTTCTGAAAATCCTTTGACCATGATAATGTGACAAATATGTCACCTGGGATTTTCAAATTTATACCAAAAGTGTATTTACTAAAAATCTCGACGTCAAGGTAAAGATCACAGGTGAAGTTTTCTGAAAATCATATGAATGCAATAACTCAAGAAGAATAAGCAACCTAGGATTTCTAAATTCATGCCATAAGTGCATGCACTGCTGCAGTTTTAAAGAAAGTCACCCCTCTCCGAAATGTTTTTACATAACTTTGCTTGCAGGCAAAGGACACTGAAAATATACCTAAAAATGTTAATATGTCGATAGCGCCTGATATTATCATGAAGGGCGCTAATCCCCGCCCGCCCGAAACATAAAAATGTAGCTTTTATTGTGAAGGAAGTTAGCGGAAGTTGCTCATGGAATTCACGGTCTGTTATGGAAGAAAAGGGGGTTCATAGTTCTGTCAACAGCCGCTCCAGGAATGACGGCCATATAGAAATTAATGTATTTCCACAATAAGGGAAGGAGTAATCAGGTGTCACCGCATTCGTGGCTGTCTGAAGGATTCAGAGGTAATTATTACTTAACTTTTCTCAAACGTCCCGAGTAGCCACAGAGTTCCAAGCTTTGTAACGTCCGTAGCTAGCCTGCTAACTTGAGCTAACCTGGTTAATGTGTGCTCAAACTACTGCTTCTAGTTTTGCTAAGTCACGTTAGTGTTTATGTAACAGTCCATATATCCCAAGGGCTTGTTACTATATATGTAACAGCTCCTAAAGATGATTTTTAAGTTACAGTTTCTAGATATTGTTCAACTTCTCCAAAAGGAAACACAAGTGTTGTAGTTGCTAAGCTAACAAAATGATAAATCGAAACAAAGTGGAAAACGTGGAAAGAAACACGAAGAGTTTTCAGACAGCAGTTATTAGGGTAATTCCAGTATATAGATTTTATTCTGTGACATGTCTGTCGAGATTAGCGATAGCCAAAAAAGACATTTAGGGGGTGTAATATGTCTTTTATCGCTCATGTATCTCATAAATGGGTGAGCTACATGCTCCGAATGGGTGACTGTAATAACATTACTGTTAACAGTATCGCTTCCCTCACACGACCCCACAGAAGTATCTCGCCGTAGCGAGATATTTATATTTATGTTATTTATTACTGATGCTCATCAGGGAAAGACAAAGACTTTACATGTTTTTAACACTGTAGACCCCACCACTTTCCACGCACCAAAGTTCAAGAGGAATAGTCTTCCAGAAATAGCGACACTATTTTTCGGATTGGTCAGTAGGAGGTGATCTCTGATCTTTCTCTGGAGCTGGTTAGGTTTGCTGCATAAGTTACTACGGCGATGTTCCCCCTGGTAAAGAAGTGAACTGCTTTCGTAGTACAGAAAACCCAGATTTAGTTCTGAAGTTACATGGATAATCTTCAACGCCTGCTTTGTAGTACGGGTTTTCTGGTCTATGGTGAATTAAAGCTGAATTACAGATGTAAAACTTAATTAGCTTGTTATTGAGGCCGCAATTAAGTGTTTATGTACTGCATTTAATGAAGACATGCATGTGGTGTTTTGTAATGCCTGTTTTAGCCAATGTGAGGATAAAACAGTAGAAAACAAATAATATTACAACACCACCTCTTTTATCTCTGAAGCACGTAAGTGATTGACAATATCGTGACAATGTGAAGTTTAGGGACACCGCTGGCTGCCTGGAATGGCAGTTGTATTGGGTTCCACAAGACAGTACATAAAAACAAAAACAAAAAAAGTGGCTAACAAGTGTATGTTGAATAAACATTTTTCCGTGCAGCGATTTTTACCCCAGCACCACAGGTACACAACGATGTTACTGATCACACTGATTAAGGCTTTGGCCTAACTAGAACAGAAGCTTCATTAGTGGCATTGCTAACTCCTGTGGCTGCTGAAAAAAGGTGTTTACACTATGTGTGAAGATATGTTTGTAACTTTATTGTTTTCTATGTTAAAGCTGACAGAAACCAAGTGAAGTCGCACAGTGTCTACAACAGAACATGTTATCAATGTATAATGTAAAGTGAGCCACTCAATAACATCTGTATAAGTCACAGTGGAATCAAGTGCATAAAAGTTACACTTTTGTGCTCTAACAGTGTTAATTATAAAGTCAAAATAGTAAAGTTTAGAACTCCATGAATGCCTTTTTTGGCTAAATGTATTTAACTATTTTTCATTTTTCAACTTGTTTTTGTTATCATGTCAGATCATGTCAGCAGTCAAGCTCGCCCTGCAACTGAGCCAAAAGAATGGCAGAAAAAGGTCCTCCGAAACAAAATCTGCAGAGGTGTCACCCGACTCCAAGTGCCCCATCTGCTTGGACACGTTCAACAACATTTCCCGCCTTGACCGCTGCCTGCACAGATTCTGCTTCCGCTGCATTCTCGAGTGGTCCAAGAACAAAGCAGAGTGTCCGCTGTGTAAACAGCAGTTTAATTCAATTTACCACAGTATAAAATCAGAGCAAGACTTCAAGACGTATGACCTGCAGCCAGTGGACAATGGCTCTTTTGGTTATTTTCAGGGAGTGCGGTTTAGATACCGCACAACTCTCACCGCAGCCCATCGACAGATGAGAGGAAGAATGTCTCTGGCTCCTGACATTGGTATAATATCTGAAGGCCCAACAAATTCTTCCCAACAGCGGCCAGACCGCTACATGCGGCGCATGATGATGAGGCTGGCAGCCCAAAGGAGAGCTGCAAGGGAAGGCGGGGCGGTGGCCAGTGTCCGAGAGCAAGAAATGATCAACTTTAGACGGGAGCTATATCGACAGGGGGTGAGGGTTCGAAATGTTCAGGATGGTGGCCGCTCCCGAGACACCTCAGCTGAGTTTTACCGAAGAAATCCAGCCTGCCTTCACAGACTGATCCCCTGGTTGAAAAGAGAGCTGAATGTGCTATATGGAACCCATGGCTCTTTGGGCAACATGGTTCAACACATTATCATGTCACACATTACACGTTATAACATGGAAGATGGAGCTATTCAGGAAGAGCTCAGGCACTACCTCCACAGTCACACAGAGCATTTTATGCACGAGTTCATTAGCTTCGCAAAGTCCCCCTTCAACATGGAGGCATATGATCAGCACGCTGTCTACGACTGTCCGGCGCCTTCCTCAAATGAAGACAGCAGCTCCAACTCATCAGTAATCGCTATCTCAGAGGATGAAGACAACTCTACAGGGTTAAACCACCCAGAAGACTCCACATCCGCTTTGAGCCTCTCGTTGTGGGATGATGAGACACCTGGGCCATCGTATTCTACAACAGCAGAGCAGAGCAGGACAGAGCGTCTGTCAGTCTTGGACTCAGACTCTGACAGTAGTTTGGAAGAAGAGACACAAGAGTTTGGGATTTCCCCAGAGCAAATGAGTCCTCATAACCAAACAGACCTGACTCAGGGCAAACGCAATAATGAAGAGTGTGTATCTTCTGACAGTGATGACTGTGTTATCGTGGGTTTTGTTAAACCAACAGTAGATCGGACTCCTGAGGTGGTTCAGCTTTCCTCTGACTCTGAGTGGTCTGTCGATGACGATACTCATGAAGTGCCTCTTCAGCCTCAACACATTCGCTTCACCAGTTGCAGTCCTGCAACTTTACATAGCAGTGATCGCAGTGGGGCTGGACTATCAGAAAATGTAGACACAGATGATCGTCACCACTCAAGTTCAAAAGAAAGGTCAAGCAAGACGTATAAGAAGTCAGACAGAAAAGGTCAGGGTAGAAGATTTGACAGCAAAGAGAGATCTAAGGAGAGGCACAAATCAAAGGACAGACACTATAGGAGGAAGAGGAGGTCAAGAAGTAAAGAGCGGAGGCACTCTAGCAGAAGCCCGGTGATCTCCCACAGCAGTGTCAGCACTTATTCCACTGAAAAAAGTTATTCTTACTCCAATGGCAGAGACTACCCCAAGTGTGACAGATATAAAAGGGACAGTGATTACACCTACCAGTCATATAGCCATTACAGCCAAGAGAGAAATGATAGCGGGCTCCATTACACACAGAGGCACTCGTACTATTACAGCAGCCGCAGATGCTCAGTTTTCCGCTCCCGCTCCAGTAGCCGCGGCAAGGACTTGCGGAGACGGGACAGGAGGCGCTCTCGATCCAGGACTTATTCCAGCAGCCGCTCCCCTTCTGCCAGAAGGAAATCTCATCATGACAAGCCTGGTGGGAAGAGGAAGTACAAAAGAAGACATTTAGAGGACCCCTCCAGTACCACAGCATTTAACTCCTATGCAGATGGTGACTCCTCTGCATTAAGAAAACACAAGAAAAAAAGCAAAGAGAAGCACCGTAAAAAATCCAAAGAGAAGTCTAGAAAGACCAGCAGGAGTCTCAGTGTGGAGCTCCTCAATGAGGAAAAGGCACATGAGCGGGGCAGGCATCACCATAAAAAGAAAAAGAAACACAAGAAGAAAAGCAAAAGGCACAAGAGTAGCGAACGCACAGAGAAGCGTTCACCCACTATCATTACCATTGATAGTGACAGCGATTCTTTTGCTAATGACAGTATCACTCAGGCCACTAATGCTAATAATGATAAGCCCGCAGACGATAGGACAGATGACACAGTAGACACTACCCCTGCAGATGCACTGTTGTAATCCTATTTCAGATTTTTACCCTCAGCTGCTGCCACCTGCCACCATTTTTCTTTTATCACAACAGTGTTCAGTATTGTGAAAGCACATATCACATTTTTGCTACAGTGATATTTCATTGGACACTGACAAAATGATGGTATGATGTATGCATAATAAAAGAGATGACCTTTTTAGACCTCCATGGCCTGATTTAAAACAATGCTTTTATATGTGCTACTATGTGTAAGACAAATGGAATAATATTGGGAGTGTCAGATTTTTTTTTGTTGTTGTTTTGTTTTTTAAGAGTCAATTCTTACTCTTGTATTATGTGCTGAGGGTCTCTCAGGGTTAATGCTGATTACAAGTTGTGCTGCCATCAGTCGGCTATAATCTGGAGACAAAAGAATATAGTGTTTTGATTTCAAAATAACTTCATTTGTATTGAATTTTATTTCTAAATAAATTGTAAAGTTTCATTATGTGTCAGAGAAAATGAACATAAGTACAGTCACAGTATTTTCCTCCCCTTTTTATTGTATTATGTTACAGCCTCAAACTCAAGCAAACAATGTAAAACATGACAGGTCCAAGATGTGAATGGAGAATGTACGTTAAAAGTACATTATATTTATAGAAAAAAATTGTGGTAAAATGTTTGTAATGAATCTGAAAACATGCCGTAAACCACAGAAAATGATAACAATTAAAACCTTTATGAAGGTACTTAAGCTTTGTGTTATTTTAAAGGGTTGTAAAATAATGCAAAGCAGAAATAAAGTATTCAAACAAAAGATCCCTATATTACATCTCAAGCTTCAAATGGAGTTGGTTAAATGAATTGTCCTACTATGTAATAGACGAGATCTCTATTTGTTTGCCTCCAAACTCCTCCCACACAATCAGGAGTTTGATAATGAGAACTGGCACACAGGTACATCTTTGTTCCCCTGAAGGTTCAGATGTTATGACATCACCAAGTTGCTATATATAGTAACACTGCAACACTTCATTAAATCATTTGATTTTGTGATAACATCTCATTTAATTAATATTGAATATACTTGCTGATGTTACATCATTTGACACTTAAGATTATGCAGTCAAGTTTACTTTATATAGTGGCTATACTAGCTAATGTTGGATAAATAGCATTCTAAAATCATAGTTTTTCCAGCATACTATTTTATGCATTTCTGTCAGGTGCTTGTTATTCATATTCATTTATATTACTAGTTGTATGAAAAGGAAAGTTTCACAGGACTCTCCCGTCATGGGAAATATTAAGCATACTCCATGAGTAATTTTTTTCTGTGTGACTTTCTCAGTCTCTCAAATCATTTTAGCCCACTCTTTGTTCTGTTGTAGATTTGCTGCTGGTCTCACTGGCATGCTTCACAACAAAATTTCAGGCTTTAACTGTTGGACAGATGGGGTCACATTTGACTTGAGAATACTTTGGCATGCAGAGGAGTTCATGGTCAACTCAATGACTACAAGGCGCCCAGGTCCTGTGGCTGCAGAACAAGCCCAAATCATTACCCCCCTACACCACGCCACTGACACTTGGTATGAGGTGTTTGTGCTGATATGCCGTGTTTGAGTTCACTAAACAGGTTGCTGTACATTATTATGGTCAGACATCTCCACTTTGGTCTTAACTGTCCAAAGAACATTGTTCCAGAAGTTGTGTTGTGTTTTTTAAAATTGCAAACTTAAACTATGCTAAAATGTTTTTTTAGAGAGAAGAAGCCTTTTCCTGGTAACCCTTCCAAACAAACCATACTTGTTCATCCTTTTTCTAATATTACTGTCACGAACTTTAACTTTTAACATGGCAGTTAAGGCCTGTAGCGTCTGAGATGTAGCTGATAATTTTTTTAAATAATCTCTCTGAGCACTGCACATTCTGAACTTGGGGGTAGGCTTTGACCTTCACTCCTATGAAGACTGGGATTTTTTTTTAACATACACCTAAATGGTCCAGACCAGCAAACTATCAAAAAACTGAGGCACTCGCACTTGCTGATGATCAGTTAATCAACTGCGTCTGCTTAGCAATACCTGGCTGCTACACTCTCTTAATTCTTATTTTTCCTAATTCAGGTAAACCATAACATATGTAAACATGAAACCAAAATGAAAGTGAAGTGAGGAAATCAACTTTTACTAAATGGTTGTATACTCAGTGAACAAAATCTTGCACACCAATTTTTCATTATATACCTGACTTGTTCCTTTAATTTTGCACTGGACCGTTGACGAGGTCATATAAAGATGTAAATTGTTTTGCTGTATACAATCACAAGATTAATTCATTAATTGTTTTCTTTCTAATTGTGCATTTAAATATATAAACAGCACGAACAGACCAAACATTACTATAATAGGGATATTTTATACATAAAAATAATCAAACGTTGCTTTGCTTTTATTTTGAAAAAACAAAACAAAACAGGAAGAGTAATTTGATGTCCCGCTTCCTTTCGGATGTTAAAAGCCTGAATTTGCCCAGCTCTTCTGTTAACAGCAAAAAAACTGTCGTTATGGCGTCCGCTGCACCTATTAAGGTATTAACATTTTCTTTAATATCATTTTAGAAGTTTTAGTGATTGAATGCTGTGTGTTTGAACGCGCTGACAGAGGCAAAACATCCATGAGAAATGTAACTTAAAGGCAGCTGGGGCGCCGTTAAGTATGCCAGGTAGAAGCCCTTAACTGTTAGCACCGTGTTAGCAAAGCTTTACAAGTCTGTAAAGTACGCCCCCTGCCTTAATAATACAAGCTAAAATTAACGAACTGATTTCTGTTAAAGTGTCGTACTGTTAAAAGAAGCTAAAGAGTGATTATATCAGGTACAGTTAGCATGGCACGTGGCCAGAGTAGGTGCACGCGGCTGCTGTACTGTTAACAGCTGTCAGCAGGCTATCAAAAAATGACAACTGTGCAGGTCATAAAAGCTCAATAACAGAAGTAATTACATGTTAAAATTGCATAACTATACGTCTTATCAGAAAGATGAAGTGGGGAATAAAATGGATTGCTGTGTTTATGCAAGCAGCTTTTCAACTGCTCATTAACGCAACTGTCTAGTTAGCAATCACATGGCAGCAAGTCCATGCGTATAGGGATGCAGATCGATGTTTTGAGCACCAGAATATGGAAGAGAGGGGATTTCAGTGACTTTGAACGTGACATGGTTGTTGGTGCCACACAGATTGGTCTACTGGGATTTTCCTGCACAGTTTATAGAGAGTGGTCTGAGAAAGAGAAATTATCCAGTGAGCAGTATTTCTCTGGGACAAAGTGCCTTGTTAATGCTACAGGTCAGAGGAGAAAGACCAATCTACTTCGAGCTGATGGGAAAGCGTCAGTTGCTCAAATGCAAGCTCACCAAAATGAACCATAGAGAACTGGAGAACCGTTGCCTGGTCTGCCTATTGATTTTTGCTCCAGCAGTCAGATGATAGGATGAGAATGTGGTGTAAACAACATAAAAGCATGGATTCAGGCTGCTGCTGGTGGTGTAATGTGAGAGTTTCTTGGCACACTTTGGCCTGCTTAGTACTAACTGAGCATTGTTTAAACACCACTTTTTACATGAGTATCTATAGTTTTCATGTTAAATTAGTGCTACTGAGACACACCCATCGAGATGTGTGTAGCTGTCCATACTTTGAAAGCATTGATCTTGGCAGCAGCGTAAGGCAATCAAATTCTCTACAAGGTGCAAGTAGATGTCACTGAACTGGAGCTTTGGAAGAGACATCACTACTTTCAGGGATTTAACTAGATTTGTTAAATATGGACTTTCTCTTTAATATCTTTGTTTTTTTTCATCCATGCATAGATGATCCAAGCAGTTTTGACTCGAAACATGTATCACCTCCCCCCCCTCCCTACTATTGGTTGTCACAATGAAGTAATTTTTGCCCAATAGGGCAGTGAATCGCGTACATGGTTTATGGCACGGCTGCGGGGGAGGCAGACACACCTGAGCTCGATCAGCTCATTACACCTCCCCTGTTAAACGTGCCGGGACCTGAGGAGTTGGTTGTTGTTGTTGTGTGTAGGACACAGCTGGAAAGCTGCGGCCATGTGTGAAAGAAAACGACAACCGGAATAAAAGTGTGTTTAAGAGCGAATATGTGGTCGGGTCCGTCCTTACTGCCACAATGACCTAAAACTATCCCTTTATGACCAGAGTGTACCCATCTTCTGATGGCTGCTTACATCACGAAGCTCAAATAGTCTCAAACTGGTTTCATGAACATGACGTTGAGAACTCAAAAAGCCTCCACAGTCACCTGATCTCAATCCAATAGAGTACCTTTGGGATCAGGTGGAACAGGAGGTTCACATCATAAATGTGAAGCCACCAAATATGCAACATTAATATTGATGCTGCAGGAGATGCTGCACTAGTTCAGACAGTGTACTGGTGCATGCTCAGCAGTCATGAAGCGTATATTCAGTTTTTGGTTGAAACTGTTTGAGGGATGTTGTTTCAACCCTATGAGTGTTTTGGACTATGTAGTTACTGGCGTTTTAAAAAAATGTTTTCACTTATTTACATGTAAACATTTTCTAGACAAAATAATCATAAATGAGCCACAAAATAAGCTG
Organism: Oreochromis niloticus; assembly: GCF_001858045.2. NCBI lineage: Eukaryota > Metazoa > Chordata > Actinopteri > Cichliformes > Cichlidae > Oreochromis > Oreochromis niloticus. Next base: position 18,736,839 of record NC_031971.2, on the reverse strand, counting down.
TTGGATGTTGTTTTTTCCCTATTAAAATATAGTGAAAGGTTGAGTATAAATTAAATCATTTAATAAATGGCAAATTTGTCACTATTGTTGGCAGCTCCCTCTTTCTTTTGCTTCATTCTTTTACTACATCCATAAACCTTCTCTGGGGTCTTCCTTTCAACATCCTTTGTCCAATATATCATCTGTACTTCCATTCTTTCTATGTATGATAGTAAATATGTAATTGGCCGTTTTGTGTAGTATTTTTTTTTTTTTTTTTTTTTTTTTTAAAGTCTTAAAAGACATGTTTCAAGAGATTCATTCTATAGAATACAGAATTATAGTGAACTCTTCTCATATCTTTCAGATTGGAATAATCGGGGGTTCAGGTCTTGATGATCCAGATATCTTGGAGGGAAGAACTGAGCGCTATGTTGAAACACCATATGGGAAGGTTAGTTGTATCTTGTGAATTCGTTCTCCAGGTGAAGTAGTATAAATATTAGACTCTATTTGGGTTATGCCCTGTTTTAATTGTGAAATATTGTATTGTCTTGACAATGAAGTTTGTGTGTGTATATATATATATATATATATATATATAAACTATCCTGGTCCTTGTTTAAACAGCCATCAGATGCCCTGATATTGGGGAAAATAAAAAATGTGGACTGTGTTCTCCTAGCAAGGTAATGGTTTTTTTTATGTTTGTTTGTTTGTTTGTTTTTTTAATTGTGAAAATTTCCTTTCCATTTGCGCCATCTAGTGGACAACTGTATTATTTGCATGTCCTAGTTATTTCATGTAATAGTGAAGTGCATATTAAATCATGTATTTACAGACACACACAATTTATATACATTTTTTTTTTTTAATCTTTCTTAAACACATTAAATGTTGAATTTTGCTATTCGTAGGCATGGGAGACAACACACCATAATGCCATCTAATGTGAACTACCGAGCCAACATTTGGGCCCTGAGAGAAGAAGGCTGTACACATCTGCTGGTTACCACTGCCTGTGGCTCTCTCCGGGAAGAGATCCAGCCAGGAGATATCGTCATCATAGATCAGTTCATTGACAGGTTAGTAGTGAGTCCATTAGTAAGTTAAGATTCAGACATACGTTTTCTGACACATGATGAAACTAGGTGTTCTTTCAGGAAAAGTAGAGCATTAAATGTAGGCGGTGTCAGTCTTTTTGTAGGTGGAGTAAAAACTTGGTGATAATTCCTAGGAACACCTCCTGTAAAGAGTGTGAAGCTGATCAACAGTTCAATACAGGGATGGCCAAAAAAATAGTTTTGATATTTGTTTTTTGGGTTTTTTTCTAAAATAAACAAAGACCTCTACTATTCAAATATGATAAAGGAGCTCTGCACCACACTCAGGACATTCGATCAAACATGTAGATTAAACTCTTAACCCAACACTTGCATTCTTGCGTGGCTAGATGTATCTACTAAAACTCTCAGATGAGTTTGAATCCTCATGACCTCGACATCCAGCTCCAGGTTTGATGTGAAGTTTTCTGAAAATCTTGTGAATGCGATAACTCAAGAAGGAAGTCTAAAGGATTAATATGGTGTGACAGCGCATTCATCGTTTCTGTGTACTGATTGAATTAAACTAGCAGAACAGGTTTGTCTTTTTGAGTATATAGACAGACCAGTTTCTGCTACACGTTTATTTTTGTTCCTATATCTAGACTGACTCTGTCAGAAGTCATTATTAGTGGTTATCCTGTGAGTCAGTTGTGCATTCTCCCACATATCGCAAGGATTACTGTTACTGGTAATCCCTGTGATCAGGTTTTCTAATTATTAAATTAACTTCATGCTTGCTGAATTCTGTTGCAGAATACCATGTTTATTCACATTAACACATTTGCCAGGTTACTGGATAAGCCTAGTTAAATATTAGTCTAGTCTGTCACAAGTCTTACAGTCAAGTCTTCATTATAATGTTCACATTAGAGCATGGTGAGAGTGGTGTTTGAATTTGTTTTTCTTCAATTTCGAGCTTGCAGCTCAAACAAAATTAAATACATAACATGCTATATTTCAGCCACATCCACGGTATCCCGTTCAGGGTTCTCAAGCCTGTGGCTCTGTAGCAACTATTGAGTCTTTTGCCCATTTCCCTGTTGCTTTGGCAAAAACTGGATGAAGATGGAAATGAACAATCGTCATATTTAAATATTTTTATTTCTATGTATCACTGCTTTAATTGACTCATGCTTGCTATGGCTTCCAAATTCAAAAGTAAGTCACTGAGGAAACTAATGAATTTACAAGTGCTCGTACTGATGCCTTTAAAACTGGTCTTTTCCAAAATCTTTTATGTATTTATTTACCATTTTTAAAGCAATTGGACCACTTTGCTTTTTTTTTAATTAAAGTAGACTACTTCAAATTTGATTTATTTGCACACATAAATAGGCATCATGGTGGTAATTAGCCTAACCCTAAAAATATTTTTCTTCTGCCTCACAACACCGTTTATAATTTAAAAAACTAAGAAAAAATAGAAAAAATAGTTCTGTAATTACGTTGATGCTACAAAAACACTGGATCGCTGTAATGAAAATGCAACTACAGCAAGCATGTTGGAAAGATTTTAATTATTTACTTATTAATAACCTATACTTATGAGTATACAGCCTTCTAAGGCACACATGTTTTGCAGCTCCATGCTGAGGGTTGTTTTGTCAAAAATCGCTCTTTTGATAGTAAAATTTTAAAACTTCTGACCAAGAGACAGTTGATTACATTAAAATAAAGAGTTCATATTTGTTTAATCATGACTAACGACATATTAATGACTTTGGCTGTTTGGGCTTGGTCTCTAGTCTCCACACTAAGCTGTGGCCACCTACGGCACAAAATGTTACAATTTTCCAATAGCGAGCATTAAAGTCTACCATAGGAAGCTGTCCTCGTAGTGCTGCAGACCACAGTGACAAGCACCTGGGGAACTTCTCAAATGGACTGTTTGTGACTGTCCCATCACTGTCTAAACAAAACTAATAACGGTCATTAAAGACATTTCCTGTTTGAGTTCACTGACGTTCATGATAAGCACAAATGCGCAGTCTTATAGTATCAGATATTTCAGGCACCAGTCTCATTTATGCATATGATAACCCAGCTTCATCTATCCATGAAGCCAGGTGACACCCACCAATTAGTTAAACTGCAGAAATGTCTTAGAGATGTGGAGCCCTGGAAGACCTCTAATTTCCTAAATCTAAATACAGGTAAAACTCAGGTAATTGTACTCGGCCCTATTACTATTATTACTCAGTATTATCATGTTGTCCTAAAAACTCTCTGTAAAGCCTTCAGTTGATCAGAAGTGCTGCAGAATGAGTATTAACAGGGACTAGAAAGGGAGACCATGTTTCTCCCATATTGGCTTTTCTTCAGTGGCATCCTGTTAAATCCAGAATCAAATTTAAAGTCCTTCTCCCCACAAACAAACTCTTGAATAATCAGGCCCCATCTTATCTTAAAGACCTTGTAGTACTGTTTTACCCCAGCAGAGCACTTTGCTCTCAGACTGCAGGTTTACTTGTGGTTCCAAGAGTTTCTAAAAGTAGAATGGGAGGCAGAGCTTCAAATCAAAATTTATTTCTATAGCACATAATAATACAACAAAGTTGACCAAAGTGCCTCACAGTCGGTCAGAGCAATAGCATAAGACAGAATAAAAAGTAACAGTTAAAAGGAGGGCAGGAAACAATATGAACAATATGGGGGGGGGGAACATAACTAGCCACGAAATAACATACTAGTTTGAATCTAAACTAGTATGAATCAAAAGCCAGACTAAAATAATAAGTTTTAAGACGCAATTTAAAAGACTGGATGGACTCGGAGGAACGAATATAAGGAGGGAGGTTATTCCAGAGTCTGGGAGCTACAACAGCAAAGGCCCGATCACCTCTGGACTTCAGACGAGACCTCGGTTGCATCAGGAGCATTTGATTGGAAGATCTAAGTGCCTTATTAGGGATATACAAATGGAGGCGTTCGCGTAGATAGCTGGAAGTCAAATTGTTTAAAATTTTAAAGGTAAGCAAGAGAATTTTGAAATTGATATGATGTTCAACAGGGAGCCAATGGTTGGCTAAAACTGGTGTGATGTGGGCATAATTTCTAGTACCAGTTAAGAGAGGCGCAGCTGCCTTTTAAACTAACTGGAGCCGGTGAATAGAGGAAGATGGGAGGCCCGAGTACAGGGAATTACAGTAGTCTAATTTGGAAGTGATAAGAGCGTGAATAAGCTTTTCAGGGTCCTACGAAGGGAGGTATGGCTTTGCCTTAGATATCTCACGCAGCTGGTAGAAACTGTTTTTTATGACAGAGGAGATCTGTTTCTCGAGTTTGAAAGAGCTGTCCAGGAAAACACCAAGGTTCCTAACAGTGAGCGAGAGATGGCTACCAAGGGGACCTAAGGCATCAGTTAGTTGTTCCAGCGGGGTGTGACTATCAAAAACTACAACTTCTTTCTTATCCTCCTTCAGGCCTCTCTTCTGGGGAACCAGCTCCTAGTTTGGATTCAGGAAATGGATTTCCTCTCTACCTTTTAAAGATTAGCCCTAAAAACCTTTGTTTTTTGATAAAGAATATAGTTAGGGCTGGATTAGGCATTAAATCCACAACCGCTCTAAGTTCAGACCCACAATGAACAAAAAACATTCTGAGCGTATCAGAGATACAAACTTTATGACACAAGTTTACATGTATATAGGGAGCTTGGGAGGAAAGCAGTGTTGTAGAGTGACTCAGTAGGGATAGTGCCAAAGCTTTCTTCTTCATGAATGGGAGATGCAGGGTTTAAAATGACAGGGAAGCGCATCTAGTACATGTGGAGTGGGCGCAAAAAAATTGGCGGAGTGCAACAGCAAGTACAACACAAGTTTTGGGCAATTTGCTCCAGCTAGCGGTTAGCACAGCAGATGCTGCATCCTGCCGTGTGAATGGGCCTTGGCTCCAAAAGTGAGTCAGTCCCCCATAGACTCAATGTTAACTGTAACTCAAGTTTAGAACAAAAATAAGCTGATTTCCATCTGCATCCAACTTCGTCAATGAGATGGAGAAAATCTAAATAGGTTTCTGGGATAGTTCTTCAGTTAATTCATCCTTAGTTAACAAAGCGTGTGGGAGGTGGAGGAAGAAAACCTCATTGTCCTCTAGTTGCATGATTCATAAAATTGGCAGTGAGCAGATAAAAAGCAGTCTCCATTTTCATCTAGTGGAACTACAAGTATGAAATAATTGATGTGATGATGGCACTAGAATTTAGATGGAATCATACCATATACAGTCGACCCCCGCCTATTTCTGATTCGGTATTCACCGATTCACCTGTTAGCAGATCGTTTTTGTGGAATGTAACTCTAAATTATTTGTGGAAAATATTCACCTATTCCCCATTTTAAAAAACAAAAAATCCAAACTTTTTTTATAAAGCATATCTAAAATATTTGCTAATTATTTTCATTTTATTCACATGAGTGTTCACACATAGTTGTAAGCCATGTATTCTACTACTACTACTACTACTACTACTAGTATTCAGACTTCAGCTATGGTGGTCCCTAACCCCTGTGAATACCAGGGATCAACTTACATTTAGTTGTAAGAGGTAACAGCTGGAAAAAATACTACTGGACTGGTAAATTTTGAAGTCCTAATCAGCTAATAAATACTTTCAATTTAAAAATATGTCAAGGTTCAGAGTGATTACCTCTTATCTGTTTGATAAGATTTAGTAAGAGAAGGATAATATAGTATGATTAGTTAGCTTGTTAAAATATTTTAACACGCAATGCTATAAAAATACACTGTGTGCAGCAAATGTACAATCATGTACAATTGTGTACAATCCGGTTTTGGGATGGTAGTTTTTCCATATACAGACTGAAAGGAACGTTTAGTATCCGTTCAACAATTAGTAACAGGACAAGTGACTGAAAACTGATCGTTGGCTTTTTAAAGACAGACTGGTATGTGCAGTAAATATTCAAGGCGAACAGGTTGAATTGGTTTTATAACCTGTCAGTTTCCTTCTTGTCCACAGAGTCAAAGTGTGACTCAAAGAGTAACCTTGTTGACCTAAGGATGACTCTTTTTAAGTGTCTCTGTCCTTGCACTGAAAATACTTGACTAAAAGAAATAATCTCCAAGTAATAAACTAATAAAGATCCAGTATTTTGGTGATTTTATAGATGTAAACATATGCAAATGAATACACTCATATATGCACTTTGATATTTAGTGTCAAACCACTTTCTAAAACAGACTAGATATCTTATGGCAAAAAAACTGAGTCTAGTTTTGTTTTATCCCTCAAAATCCACAAGAATTCACAGCTTCATCTTTAATGCTCATTATTTTGTATTGTATGGAAAAAATCCTACTTGAGAGAGAAAACAGCCTCTGGTTAGGAAGCACTTAGTGACGGTGGGGAGAAAGGGGCTGCCATGTTCTACAATATTTTTTGGAAGGTGAAGGGAAAGAGCAGAGGGAAAACAAGCATTGAGATATGATGATATATGACAAAACAAACTGGGGGGGGTGTAGATAAAAGGTTATGGCTTGCAAGTGATCGCTGGTATTGTATGGCTGTGGTTAAAACTGTAGCACGCGACTGAATTCTTGCTTAAACACACTTGCTGGTAATCCTTGATAATTTCTTTCTGTTTCATGGAGGGAAAAAATGGCTTGTCAGCAGTTTCTGACCTGAAGGCATACACGCATATACTTCTGCTGTAGCGTACCAAGAGCACGACCTTGTGGGAGTGTTGTTCTCTCAGTTAGCTGACGACAGAGATTTTATTAAATGGCACAATATGTGCATTGAGAGGTGTAAAAAGGATTCCTTATGACTCATGAGTTGGCATGCATCTGGCTGAATTGAGATAAGTTGTAGTCTGCCTTCCCTAATTTATGTCAGTGTGTTCTATTATGAATTTCAACATGAATGAGTTTGCATGTGGGTTTGCCTGTTTTGTTGAAGTCGATAAACTACTAGTATCAAGAACAAACAAGATCTGTTTATCGGAAATGAGGAAGTTGCTTGTTGGGACATGTACAGACTTGTCCCACAGCATGTGACAGCATGCTCAGCTGCTGAAGGCTTTACTTCATGCCACCACCTCTGCTTATTTGTTGTGTGCAAACCACATGGTCACCATAAGAGCTTACTTTGTCAGATTCTAATCATGGCTAACACTGTGCTAAATTGTACTTTTAAAATGCATCGACAGACTGTCAGGTTCTAAGTTTAACCTTTGCAAGAAATTCTTTTGCTTTTGGATGCAGCTCGTCTTATTGTTTTATGCACACTCAATAATCCAGGAAAAAACGTTTATGTAGTTCATGTAGATTCAGTGTTTTCAGCAGGATAAGTGTTTCATCACTCATCCAAGCAACTTTTTTTTGGTTTCAACTAACTGCAGGTTTTCCCAGCCACATGAACAATACCGTTGCATTATGGCCAAAATTAGCACCATTACCTAACAATGGGCCACAAGATCGGTGTCATGACTGAAGAAGTTAAAATTACTCTTTACTGCTTTATTTATTTTTTTGTTGTTCTTTGGCCACTTATGAGTCTGGGTTGCAGGGTCAGTCTAAGCAATAATGTCCAGACCTGTCTCCGTCTGGCCACCTCATCCATCTCTATCCATCGGACATTCGGCCATTTCTAAGCTAATAAAGAGATGGAATCTATTCAGTTGTTCCTGGCTGTACCCTGGACCCTCCTCACCTAGGAGGTGTCCAGGCAACATCCTAGTCATATTCCTGAACTGTCTCAACTGGTTCCTTTTGATGGGTTCGGGGCCCATTACTCAGAACTATCCCAAAGGACTGAGCTCCTCACCCTGTTTGATTGGGAGCCCCGACACCCTTCATCTTCTCGGATTCTTATACTTCAGATTTTTTTGTACAGGAAATATTCATGTGCAGGGGAACTGGTTAAATTGCTTTGTTATCACTCTTCAAACTGTGACTCAAGTAGGGACTTTGGTTTGAACCTGGTGATGAACCCACAAAAGAGATCAAACAACATTCTTTGTATAGTTTTGAAGTGATTATACTGTTCGATAATTACAGGGTGTGTGAGCCATTTTCTACAACGGCAATTGTGAAGTGCAAAATGGTAATGAAAGATCAGACCATGATAACTTGATGCATTGTACTCAGCTCCTTGTTTATCCCGCACATCATTGTTTAATGGCTTTAAGCAGAGACACAGATTTCTGGAGCTCTTTTCAAACACTGATTTTTATTCTTCCACTGCCAGGGTTATGAGTAAGAGATGGGGTTGGGCATCAGCTTAAAAGATTTCTGACAGAGGCATTCATATTTTGGATGTCTAAGATAATTATTTTAGGATTTGGTAATCCCCAAGAAAAGAAAAAGGAAAAATAAGCTGTGCCATGAGTCAGCTGTATATAAAAAGACATTACAACTATTAAATGACACATCTGGATTTATGCACAGAGTTTAAAAAAAATGAGTATTAGAAGGCATAAATGGTTTTTTTTTTTTTTGTTTTTTCTCATTCTTTAAAGCTGATGGTGGTTTGGTGTTCCTTGTCCCAAACATGTCTTTCCTTATTATTCCGTGTAACAGTTAAAACAGTCACACAGCTTTCTCTAAACAATTGATGCGTCTACTTAAATCTCGGGAAGCACTGACATTAGCTCTAGTCATGCATGTTGAAAACAAAACTAATGATCTGCAGCCGAGGCAACTCTGTCTTCCATTTCATGATCTGTTTTTCAAGTATGAGATTTCTCTTAAGGTGCAAAGCACACTGAGTCATGGATGTGATAAATGTGAGTAGGGCGTAATGTGGAGTGTGTGCTGATACGTGAATCATCAGATTTGATGCATGGCTGGAATTCCCCTCCTTATTTTAAAAACAAGTGCTGGTGTCCCATTGACGAGCACGTCATTCATGCTGCATACCTTTTGATTGGTTGTTTGGTCCATATCTTTCATTGCAAGAGTATTGCTGTATAATGGAGGACCACTGCTTGAAGCCACCATCAATGTATCATCACATTTCTTCCACTTACATAATCTTTCACCTTTTGGATTACTAAAGTAGTCAGATGGGTCTGTTTGGTATAGAACCTCAGCATGATGCAGCTAATGCTTTTGAATACAGTTAAAAAGGAAATCATGTGAATGTGCACCAAGTCACTTCTGGCAAGCTGTACAAGAAAAGTGCAAAGCGGCCATGAAGGCAAACAGTGGCTACTTTGGTAAATCAGTAATATGAAGTAAATTTCTTCTACAGTGAAGAAAATGGCTTTGTCCAAACTGCACCCACACAGAATTCACTTTATACAAAAGAAGCTAAGAGGCTACATGGAGCACAGAAATCCTGATGTTTTCAGGTCACTTGGATAAGTGAATCAGCCTTTTGTGCACTCCTGACCTATTGCCATAAAGAACCATGGGGACACAGACTGGCACTTTGCCTCTTGCAACAGCACTGACTCAGCAGAAGGGAAAACTTTAGGTCGGTTGTTATAGCGAAGCTTGAGACCTGGCTTCTTCCATTCTGTTGATGTTTATAGTCCTGGGTGCTGTGAAACTGGTCATGCCACAAAAATGAGCAGATTTCTATCAGCCAAATAGTCGTGATTATGAAATGAATGATTTATCTTTGAGGACCTTGTTCATGTCGACGTGTTATCTAGAATGACTTTGATGGCCATTCCCAGTATTTCTGCAGTAACTCCTCATATCTTTTCACACTTTTTCTCAACTTTAGGTCAGATAAACTAATTAAAAAGAAACAAATAAAGTTATTAATCTTACGTATTTAGGTGTTTTTATTTTTTTGTCATGGAAACCCAATCTGCTTTTTTTTCTGTTTGGTAGGACAACCAAGAGGTCTCAAACACTCTATGATGGTCAGCCCACCAGTCCCCCAGGCGTTTGTCACGTCCCCATGGCTGAGCCTTTCTGCAACAAAACTAGAGAGGTAAGTCTATAAATCTAAACGCGTCCCATGTCAACTTGTTATTTTGTAACTGACATGTAATTTTGCTCTGTACAGTGGTCCCTTGCTATAACGCGGTTCACCTTTTGCAGCCTCGCTGTTTCGCGGATATTTTTTTATTTATTTATTTTAAACCGTGCATGGTGTTCTGCGTCCTGATCAGCTGTCGACCATCAATCAATCTCCTTCATGCCGTGTCTCCTGTACAGTACAGAAAGCGTTCAGCTTGTCAAATTTACATAAATCTTCAATCACTAGCAGTGAGACTCTGAAGTGCTGTACTGTATGTTTGTAAGTTTTCTCCCCAACAAACACAACAATATCGACGAAACGTTTTGCACCGTCAAAGGCACCTGTGGTAGCACCCACAGGTGCTACCACCTGTGGGTGCTACAGGTGGTAGAGGAAGATGCTAACCATCGCACAAAAAGTTGGTCTTCTGGACATGCTAAACGAAGGTAGAAGTTACCGTAATTTTCAGACCCTAAGGCACACCGGATTATAAGGCGCATTAAGCAAAACAAAACAGTCAGATAAGTCAAACTTTACTCAACTCATTCTTCTTGCTTCCTCCACTTCCGTACCATTGATTCATTAATGTTGAATTCTCTGGCAGCTCCTCTAGTCCCATGTTCTGGACCTGAAAACAGGGTCTGATCTTTGGTTTCATTTGATAATACTTGACTTATTTTTCTACGAAGGTTTGAACTTTGAGTGTTTAAACAAGAGAGAAAATGTGAGAATGTTCATCCCTGTCTGGGGAAAAGTGTATAAAGTGTGTAGTGAGGGGTTTTACAGCCTTAAAATATTTATAATAATTGTAAAAAATAAAGTTGGCTACTTCACGGATTTCACCTATCGCAGGTTATTTTTAGAATCGCGATAAAGGAGGGACCACTGTATACTAAATTCTCCTAAAGTGATTATTTTTATTCAATGTAAGTATTGATAGCATTAAATGCAGATCACTGTAGCTCTTTTTGTCTGACAACATAAAGGAGGTTTTTTGTGATGCTTTTCTAGACGTTACATGACTGAGGTGCATATGAGAGCACAAATATCCGATGCAGTCAAACTGGACATTAAATGGTCTTTAACCTGCCAGCTCTCTAGCACCAAGTCTAAGCGATGTCCTGTTGGATGGGAAAGTAATACAGGTAATTTGGTGGTGAGTTGTGTGTTCTGTCCTCTGCGGGCTCTGCTGTGGCAGCACCCTCGACTGAACCAACGTATCCGTTCTAACAAATATTAACCCCGCATCATTTCCAGAAATGGGAACCTCGACTAACGTGGGATATCTGCTGCTGTGTGCTGATGGAAAGGCTTTACTGTCTGATTGCTGGTTACCTACTATTTTTTTTCGGGCCACAGAATGCACGAGGTTGAATAAAACCATAATTCTCTGTAAGTTTCCAATATTGACATGAAAAACTTCTCCTGGTCAAGAAAAATAATGGGCCCTCAGAGTCTGTGTTTAGAATGAATATCTGCTTATCTGCAGTAGACTGAAATGGCATACAGATAAGCAGTTGCAACCCAGCCTAGCGGGTAGTGATTTATTCCAGAATGATAGTGATATTCCCTGCAGGTTTTGGTGGAGGTGGCGCGGAGTCTGGGGGTCAAATGTCATGTGCGAGGGACCATGCTGACTATCGAGGGGCCTCGGTTTTCTTCGCGGGCAGAGAGCCTGATGTTCCGCCAGTGGGGTGCTGACGTCATCAATATGACCACCGTGCCAGAGGTGGTCCTCGCCAAGGAGGCTGGCTTGTGCTATGCCAGCATTGCCATGGCAACAGACTACGACTGTTGGAAGGAGCACGAGGAAGCAGTGAGTGGCGGGCCAGAGGTCCTAACTGTCGTTTTTATTACTTTGATGTTTCGAGCTTTTATTTGTCTTGTGAGTCAGTGGCAGTGGGTGATGCCTTGTTAAAGTGGGTCAGTTAACGGCGCATCGTGCCGCTTCCCTGGCCCACTGCACAACAAACACCAACCTAAACATTTTAATTTTATACGACATTTAGATAGCGTTATTTAAGAGCTGAATGAATATATCTGATTTTATAAGTGTAAGCTTTTTGATATTAGACCTGAAGATAATTGCACAACTTTAAAGAAAAGGGCAGCATGAAGCTAATGGCATTAGGTTGCATTTATCATATAATGTATTTGCAGCCTAATCATCATTTGTTCGTTCTGTGATCCTCAAACTGGCTTCCCTACTTTATCTTTACTAAGCTGTGATCAGCAGAGTTTGCAGGTGAAGTTCTCAGTTTGTTTGTTTTTTTTTTTTGTTTTTTTTTTTTAAAAACCTACAAAAAAATTCACTTTTTAACATTAATTTCTTAATAATACACTTATTTTTTAGGGATTAAGGAATATGGATCTCATTCTCCTATGCCAAAGTTTAAAAAAATGACACAGAAATCGCACCTCAAAGTATGTAGATTCATAATACTGTGACTAAATGTCAACAAGCGCAGTAGACTGTTTAGGAATTTACCTTTCAAACCCTCCTAAACGACAGTCACCCTATTCAGCCTGATCCAGCACATGCCCTGATGACTTATGTTGATACATTTAAAAAAACAAAACACAAAACAAAGAAGACACTAGGAAGCAAAGTATTGTTTATCAAAGCATCTTTTTACGCAGTGCAGACATGGTTTTGTTTCTTTACAATGGAAGACAAAATTTGCCAACAAATAGAAAACTGCCTTATACCACAACATCAGCTCTGGGAACTTTCCTGCTGGCTGGCCAACCAGGTAGAAGCAGTGACAACCTTTTAACTCTAGGGTGCTCTTCAGAATCTCATTCAAAAGCCATCTTGGCAAGCCGTGCGAGGGCAGTCTTGGCCAGGTCACGGGTTTCCTCAGTTGCTTTTGTGCAACACAATAAACGCACGTCCACTTCTTGCGTCAAATTGCGCAGTAAAATAATTGTAGTGCAATTATATCCAGTCCTCCCAGATTACCTCTGAGATAACAAAGTCTGATATGTTTATGATGCCAAAGCAATAAACACGCGTCTCTTACAGAAACATGTTCCACGTCTGCTGTGTTCACCTCTGGGAACAAAATTAATCTTGCCTTTTTCTAATTGGAGTTAAAGGGTTAGTTTTAAGCCATTTAATTTTAGTCATTCGATTCAATTAAAGATTAAAGTAAAAAAATTGATGTGGCCAGTTAAGTAGCAGAGGGCACTGTTTATCGGTTTCAGCTGCTTTGGCATTAATGAAATTAACAGGTGCACTAGAGGGACAACAGTGAGACAACTCCTAAAACAGGAATGGTTTTACAGGTGAAGGCCACTGACATTTTTTCCCTCATCTTTTCTGATTGTTTTTGCACTAGTTTTGCATTTGGCTAGCATGAGGCCTGGATATCTGGATCCTAAAGAGGTTGCACAGGTGGGCCAACTCCTCCAGGATGGCACATTGATGCGTGCTATTGCTAGAAGGTTTGCTGTGTCTTCGAGCACAATCTCAAGCGTATGGAGGAGATTTGATGAGACAGGCAGTTACTCGAGGAGAGCTGAACAGGGCTGTAGAAAGTCAAACCCATCAGCAGGACCAGTATCTGCTCATTTGTGCAGGGAAGAACAGGACGAGCACTGCCAGAGCTCCAAAGTGACCTCCAGCAGGACACTGGTGTGAATGTCTCTGATTAGCTAGACAACGTCACCCTTGCTGTCATTAGGCATCAGGGTGAAATCCTTGGACCCACTGTCAGACCCTACGGTCTTCCTGGAGGATGTAGGAATTGATACCATTGACTGGCCCCCCACGTTCACCTGACCAAAATCTAATAGAACACCTCTTGGGCATTATGTTTCATTTCAGACTGTTCATGAGCCAAGTGGTGCCCTGGTCCTGATCTGGGAGATCCCCCAAGTCACCATCCATTGTCCCATTAGGAGCATGGTCCAGCATCGCTGGGCATGTGTACAAGCACGTGGGGGCCAAACAAACTGAGTACCAGTGTGAATTACAGTAATGAAATGTCAGCAAAATGGACTAGTCCGCTGCTTCATTTATTCACTTTGATCTTCAGGGTGCCTTTGAATTCAGCTCTCTGTAGGTTGATGGTTTTCATTTCCAAATTATGTGGCATCCTTTCGTTCACTACCCAGTCCATATCAGTATAGATGTCCAGTATTATTTTTTTCCCCCACACTGAAATCTGATAAATTTGCTTTCATTTTTTTGAGCAGTGTATTTTAAGTAGTGGCTGTAGTTTTAAAGTTTACTGTATCACAACGAGTTTCTAAACCAGATTGTTCGCTCTCACTATAAATGATGGGTTAGACGTTTTTAACATCTGTGCTCCATAAGTAGACAAAAGTATCTGTGGCTTCTTATGGCTTCCGAGTGACCTGGCCTCTGTCAGGCGCTCTGGATTATGCAGTTGATGTACTGCGTGTGGGCGAGCGCTGGCTTATGTAGAACTGATCCAGCCCAACTCACAACTCCACTTCCGAGTTCCTGCAGCTGACCTCTTCCCCCTCCTGTTAGAGAATGCTCACCACATCCTTCCGCCCCCCTCTTCACTCCCTTGCAGCTTGATACTACCTCCTGGCCTCCCCCCTCCTTGTCCCTCTCCAACCAGGCGCCTTGTTTGCCAGCCTCCGGTGGAAGCCCTGCCAGAGGAGGTTGAGTCACACTGAGTCATCAGCTACACTGTCTTCATCCTGACAAATACCACAAAAACATGAACCTAATCATTGAGTGTGACATAAAAACAAGCACTCAAGGGAAGGGTTAATGAAGGTTACAGGAGGTACACAGGATGGAAGTAATGTTGTGCAACTTACTGTAATGTACACTGGTGTTGTGGCTGAGTGAATTTCAGAATGATTGATTATGGACTAATCAATCCACTATATATATATATATATATATATATATATATATATATATATATATATATATATATATATATATATATATATATATATATATATATAATATAACTCCACGTTTGTGCAGTATAACTGCTTATTGCACTGTTTTGATTTTTAGTTCCTCCATTGTATTGCATTAGCCACGTGAGTAAAGTGATTGCTAGTGTCGTATACATGGTTCAGTAGGCTCGAAACTGAACCATGTAATGAGTCACTAAATTTCAGAGCACAGGTGACTGTTGTAAAATGTACGCAGCAATCCCAGTACAGGTGCAAAGAGCAAAATATTGTTTTTCCACCTACTGCTGTGGCTCACTCACAGGTCCTGACGTGACTGATTTGGTTAAGCCGATACTTTCACAATCATCTGCTCTCTATGTTGTCCAGTAGCTTTATGTTTCTGTGGCACTCGCACATGAATATGTTGTAATTCTTTTTTTCTTTTTTTTTTTTAAAGTGAAGTGATATTTCATGTAAATGAGTCAGTTTTTTTTAAAATAATGTCAAGTAATGTTTTACATAATTCTGTTTTCTAATTTGAAAATCGATTTTCTTTTACTACCTCTAGAAGGTTTTTTTTTTTTTTTTTTTTTTTTTTTTTTTTTTTTTTTTTTTTGAATGGAACTTTTTTTTCCTCACCACATATTATTCATTTATTTATTTTTGTATGGTTTTACTAAACCAGTGCTATTAAGATAATATTCACATACCTTTTTTCCACCAGCACAGTGAAGGTGCAGTCAGTTGTGCCTTGTTGCCAGATTGAGGGTTTTATTCATTTATTTTTAAAGGATAACATTACAGGGAAGAAAAGCATGTGCTCCATTTGCCAGACATTGGTGAATTTCTCACACACACAGCTCTGGTTTTGGTGGTTCTTAGCTCAGCAATTTTGTGTTGCCCTACTGATGCCGGCTTTTTAGCATCACTTCCAGTCCTTTGTGGAAATGCACTAAACCGGTTCCACATTGGGGGACTGACTACTGCACACAATAATCTTGTAAATTATAGCCACACACCACCTTAGTAATGCAAAAAGCATTTTCACACTAAAGATCATCTGTTTTTGTTTTCAAATTGTTAGAAATTACACCTGTAATGCATAGCTGCAAAAGAAATTGTGTGTTGTTGCATGTAGAATATGAAAGTGTATCTTTCTTGAGAAAAGCAGACATCTACATTAACTGCACTGGCCTTTTACGGGAGGAGTGGGTGGTGTCATCTTTCAGCTGAGTGGATTTTATTCACCATTATGTTGAACTAGTTTGTTCACCAAAGGCATGAAAAGTAAAATTATTGCCGTTTTTGTGTAATTGTGACTTGAATAAAGATGAGGCCACATTATGTGCGTTACATCTTGGCAACTGAGTTCACACAGTTGTCCTTTTAAAGTGTATACATAATCTTTTCATAATAACCGCTCTGATTTTACAAGATGGTGCCTCTCTTTACATCATGGTCTGCTTTCATGAATTGTTCACAGAGGAGTGTTTACTTCACTCAGAGTAGACAAAATAAAAATACACACCAAGATGGTTATTTTCGAAATGCGTGGCTGTGACATTTTAAAGGAAGTGAAATTTGCACCATTGCAAGTGATTCCTCTTAAATGGCTGCTGTACATTTTTCTCTTTTCTTCTTCTCGTCCTAGGTCTGTGTTGACAATGTACTGAAGACAATGAAGGAGAATGCAAACAAGGCTAGCAGTATCCTGTTAACAGCAATACCCCAGATTAGTCAGATGGACTGGGCTCAGACAATAAATACATTGAAAGTAAGCTGTCAGCTTTATGATGATTCATTTCCATTTCGCAAGTTGTGAAAGAGGGTCTGTTTGCCTTCTATCTGGTTATCGTGAACTTTGATCTCACTTTTTTTTTTCTCTCAGTATTTTTAAAGAATAACAAAACCTGATGGTGCATGGCTATTTTTTTTGGGGAAAAAGCCTATTAACAAGATAATTTTCTAAAAGGGGGGGCTCACTCAGACAATAGGACACATTGTGCTATGTTGGATCTCTTGCAGTACTTGCACCATGATAAACGTGTATTAATTAAAATTTTGAAAAACACTCGGTATTCCAGTGTTTTTGCACCGAATGTGCCTTAAATTCCTCTTAGTTTCTCTTCAAAACTTGGTTTTCTTTAATGACGGTGCTAACTTTTTATAAAAAAGGAAGACTTTCTAAAGACAATGTTGATAACAACTTTCCCTAAATGTAGAAAAGGCTGCTTGGCACTGTGTCAGTGACGCACTTCGGTAATAACACATTTTCTTTGTTCCAGTCGATGGCTCAGTCTTCTGTAATGATACCGAAGCACTAAACGCGGAGGAAACTACTAGAAAGGATAAAGAGACCAGACAACCACCCACACGGAGTCAAACAGCGACCGCAAACTCAACCCTGCCCGTCCAATCGTCATCAGTGAATCACAACAAAGTGCCTCACATGAAATAATCCACTTTTTTTTTTTCTGTCTTTATTTAGGTGGATGTTCAGTGTTTTATGTTGACTCTTCCCTCTGATTCAGAGATCACTCATTTATGTCTGGAGCATGTTTTCCTCTCATACAGTGTTAGGTGGGAGGGCCCTTCCACTCTAGCTGTAGTTGAGGAAATGGATGTTTGTTACAGTTACCACGTTTGAGTCTAAACATTTAATGAAAAAATCTAATAAAAGGTTTTAAGTATTCAGTATTTTGTGGATTTATATTTGTGGTCGAAACACATTTGTGTATGTGTTTGCTGGTTGTAAGCCACTGGTGTCTTAGTTTCTGGTAATACAAAGATGATTTTTAAAGCTTTGCAAGTTTAGCACATAAATACTATATTACTGCCTTAGTTGCATTTAGGCTTCTACTCTTCAAGCTTGAATCTATTGTCAGCATGAGAATGACTGAACGTCTACATGTTACTTCATTCTGACCACTCTTGTGATCTTTACGGTATAATTTCATTTTTATGTGCACTTCATGACTGTTTGTTTAATGACTAGAGAAACATCTCATTTTGAATGGCATGCTGCTCTGTACCTGCAAATACTTAACCAAGTCAGTGAAAAGCTGTCAAATCGGCAGTAAACGTGTACCAACGGTGATAGTGGTGGGGAAACACCCAAATTATTTGCTATACTGAAAGTTTGGTTTTTCCCCCAAGCATGGATTGAAATGGGAATTTTTGTATGTGCTAGGAATTTTGTCATGTTGCATCATATTGTAGTCATTCGAGATTTTTCTTGTTTACATTTTCTTAACTTGAATTTACTCCGTACATTGCACAGCATATTTAGTAGCCTCTTCTTCAGCAGCCTGTTTTCTGTAGTATGAATAACTTGTCTCAATAAAAGTTAGATTTTGACTAATCTGAGTTGAGTTTGTGCTTAATTGAGTTACTTGGACTGTGAATATTTTCTCAGTTGGTTTGCCGCACGTGTTCATATCCTAGGGGGAACAATTTAGAGGGTCTTTTTTTTTTTTCTGCTCTTGAAACAGGAGTGTGCTGGAAATCACTGATTTAATCTTAAAGATACTTTTTTTTCTGACACAGGATCAATTAAATCTTATTTGAAAGGGTTTACTATTGTTACCGTTTATAAAAATTTAAAAATGAAGCAAACACTAGAACTATGGAGTGGCTTTCTGTATGTTGTAGAATACACCTTTGATCATAGGTGAACCTACACAGCTTTATACATTTTATTATTTTCTTTAATATCTTTTCAGATTTGTTTTTTTAATTTTTTAATGAGGAGTTAGTAGTGTACCACTATAAAAGTAATTCTGACCCAAAACACTACTAAAGCACCTTTAGGCGAGCTTAGTGACCGTGTCAGTTCTTCACTGAATAAATACTGGCATGATAATAATCCCTACCATGCGCTGTATGCAGTCTCTATCAAAAACCGCATGGTTGTATTTTTTATTTTCATGTTCGAAATAGAGCAATTAAAATAAGCAACACAAGTAAAGCAGGTGAACAAAGAACAGGCACACCGGGTTGCCTCCGACAACTCCGTACCCGTCAATTTACACGCTGGAAAAGGAAGCAGGACGAAGCGGTTACAAACTTGTCTAATCCTACCCCAACTTAAGAAAAGTTTAATTTATTCAAAAGCTCCTTTTGGATAATTAAACTGCTGAGTTCAGAGTCACGTTTTTCATGTATTTTTCCATTTGTTTTTAATTCTCCAGTACGCATCCTACAGCAGTCCAGCCTTCACAAACCAGTGTTACAGTTTACATCAAGGTGCAGAATATCAGTATCAGGTAATAATGAGATTAGGACTCAGTAGTGTGCATCCTGGATTTAAAAAAAAAAAAAAGTTCACAAACTTCGCAAAATTTGTAATTTCTTTCTAAAATATCTTTTGTATTATTTAGTTAAATATCTGATATGCAAACAATATAATATTTGGGTAAAACTGTACATTATATTTACAAGGAAAAATGTTTAAAAAGTGAAAATAAACACTTGGAAAAAAAAACCAAACAAATAAAACAAAACAAGTAAAACGTATTCTTAAATTAACAAATGTTGCGATTTGTGGCCTACATTTTTACACACAGACCCATCGACAACCCTGATTTCGTTAGAAATAAAATAATGATACACACCGAAAGTGAATAAATAAAGAGTAATATTACATTTTACAGCAAAACTTCAAGTGTGTAATTTCGGCTGAAGGCCTTTTTAGGCCCCTGCTCTGCAAAGTCCACCTTCAGAACCGGCTGCAAGGAGTTAAAAAAAAAAAAAAAAAAAATAGACATCACAGCGTTAAGGATTTTGCAGACTCTCCAGGAAATCAACAACATCTCCATGGCCGTGCTGTCTGGCTAAATCGACAGGCAGACGGTTTAGCTTGTCCCTGGCCTGCGGGTCTGCGTGGTGCTGCACTAACAGGTGCACGGTGTCCACAAAGCCCGTCCTAGCAGCGTCGTGCAGCGGGCTTGCCCCGGTGCTTGAGTCCCCCACGTTGGGATTCGCTCCATGCTCGAGTAACAGCTGAGCCACCGACGTGCTCCCCATCATCATTACCTACACAAAAAAAAACCAAAACAAAAAACATGACCGGGAATCATATTAACCGATTTAAATGAATCCGATTATTTTACTCTGAAGCACAAATACTTCATGTAGGCCCACCGTCACTCACTAATATAGGCGCACATTAAGCACAAGTACAGCGCCAGTTAATTAGTTTTGCACCATTTGCACAGACACTTAACCCTGTGTGTTTATTTATTCGAGTATTTATTATCATGCAGCTGACTTTAGTGTTGACTTTCATTTTACCTGAACCCGAGTCTTCTACACAAAACCAAAACAGGCCTGCTGTGACTGACGCAACAGGTTTTTTAAAAAGCTCCAAAGAATGTAGATAGAATGGATTATTGTAGTTGTTGTAGTGCAACAACTGAAAGGACAGCGGCATTTCACTACCGATCAGCGCAACATGTGGGCCATGAATTCAAATATACACATATATATGTGTGTGTATATATATATAAAGAAAGCGGAAAAATATACTATGATGCTTTATATTGTTAAAGTATTTTTGTGCCACATATATTGCAATGCAGCCTAACTTTTTAGGTCAATCCAAAGGCAAGAAACAATAATATAGTTTCATTTCACTATAGCCTGATGCCGTTACAGCTTTTACAATAAACCAAAGGGATCCGGGATTGTTGCTTTTTCTCAGTAAAAATACGCGACTTCCATAAACACAACAAAGCGCGTCACTTTCAGACCCGTCGTTTCTTTCTTTCTTTTTTAAAGATTATTATTATTATTGTTGTTGTTAATGAAATGTATAAATATAAATCTCTAATAGCTCGGTTGTAAAAATAATAGTAATAATAAGGATTTATGCCTGCGTTTGCCATTTGGAAACTTTGAGTTAGCCCGCCTGATGAGACCCGTGTAAGTGGGAGAAAGTGAGCTGTTACTGACGGCACTGACCTGCAGAGCGGTTCGTCCAAAACTGTTCGTCCCGTTAACTTGAGCTCCTCTGTCCAGAAGAGCCTTCACCGCTGCCGTGTTTCCCTTCGCCGCGGCCGTGGTCAGTTCATCCTGGAGAGTCATTGTCACGTCTATAAAAACCTGCTGCGATAAGCTCCGTGTCAGGCTGCTCTGACAGGTAGCCCGGTGATGCTTATACGAGGAACAAAAAACGGCACTTAAACGCAACACGGTCCCCGTCGAATAGTCCCGGCTCCTCGCTGGTGTGGTCTACGTCGTGGTCTTCAACCGTCCCCGGCTCAGCAGTTTTTTTTGGTCCCCCGGTTGCCTGGGTCGGACAAGCAACGCCGCTCATCGCCTGCCGGTGTGTGTCCGGGCTTGCCTAGCGATTGAATTGAGTGACGTCACCGTCTAGCTGGTGACTGCAGAGCCGTTGCAGTGGTGCGACTGTGCGCATGCGCCTCAGAAAATTCGTTTGAAAGAACACGTCCTGCTCCGGGTGCATAACCATGTTTTTACTGTGAGGGGATGCTGGAAATCAGCTTTTACCGACAAATGGGACAAACCTCGACTAAACAGAATTGTTGGGGAGTTTTTTGTGATTTAATTAAAAAACGCAGCGGATTAAAGTAACTAGATAGGCTGCATTTTATCAAGTAGTGCTGTAGAATCTCCTTGAGGAAGGCCTATTTATAATTTTGTCTACGAGTTAGCTAAATGTAAGTGTTCTGCTGCTTTATATTTTCACAGCATTTCAGTGTAAAAATATTGTACTTTTTTAATTTTCTATTTAGTGACAGAGTGGGCAGGTTAATTTATTACTGCTACTATGCTGCTAGTTACATGTAAAGTTACAACATAAAGTAGTAATGACTTTAAGATATTTGGGACATTTTGCATAATTACTGCTTTTTCAGGGTGACTATTTATAATATGGTAATGTCAAGAAGCAAATCAATCTAGCTGGCTGTGAATATATCCAATCAATATTGTGACTTACTTTGTGCAGTTCACATTTGACCATTAAAAACAGAACATGACTAACCATCTATATGTTATAGCTGTGCCAGAGTTTTCAATATCACATTATGTTCATTAGGGTATAAATCTGTGTTCAGATAACATTAAATAGATGATAATACTCAGAGAAAAGGAGACTTGAGGCTCCACAGCTCGATGGTAATTGACTAGCAGCAGTAACTGTGTCATTACTGGTTTCCTTATGTCTGATATATGTGATTATCTAAGCTAAAACAGATAAAAGTAATTGTTTAAATGTTCTTTTTTTCATAATGGTAACTGGTGTCATAGTGAAACTGCAATGCTGTGTTTCTTCATTTTTAAACCAGTTTTACCACATCTGGGGTTGTTTTACCTGTCAGATGACAAAATCTTTTTCATAACCTCTTTCCGTCACGTTCATTCACTCAACCAAGCTGCTCTGCTGTTCACTGCTCTCCACTTCCTTCTGGCGTCTAACCTCTAACCCCTTAGAAATACAAAATCTATAATCTTTTATTATGTATTCCTCAGCCAACATCTTCCCCTGGCCACTGTCCATTGTACCTAACCACGTTTTTCTAACCTCTAATCAGATCTGGGTACTGTACCACACACCTCACCTGCATAATCTTAAATTTCTCCTTAAAAGGGGAGAACCTCAATGTGCAGGTGTTTCCTTAGACGACAGTGCCCCTCAAGGTCAGGTTTACTTTTAATCTTGACCTTGTGATCGGCATATGAACGGCCATAATGGAGGCGAGGCAAACACAAACAACATGTGAACGACCTCTGTAAATGATGTTAAATGTTAGCGTCACCTCTCTGTAAAAAGAAAAAAAACCAAAACACATTATTTGCAGAAATAATTCTGGGTTTAGACTTGAAATGTAGTTTCTACGCCTACAGCATATGGCCATGGTTTTTGAAGTCTGAACTAGGAAGGTGCGGTCTGTGTTGCTGCCTGTTGTCATGCCATTAATCATCTTATTTTGAGTTTCTTAGGAATAAACCATTTTGAAACTGGCTTTTGCAGCATGCCACACATAGCAAGTCTTGTGATTTGATGTATGATTAGTAATATGATTAGTAATAGTTTTAGGGTGATGGCTAGTCAGCATACATGTGGGCAGTAAGCAGTTCCTGATTTCATTCTTTGGATGAATCGTTTTGAGCGATGCTGCATTCAGATTGAAATAGAACGACAAAAATCAAGACAGAATTACTTTAAGGCATTTTATTTAACGCGCGTAAGTATTCAGGCATCTGTAAAGACAAGTATTTTGGCTTTTTTTCGGGATTTAAACTTCGCTTTTCGGGTGAAAAACCTCTGCTTAACCCATTAAGCTCCAATGTCTTACTTCCTTGTCGCGGTGTACACGACTTTATACTCACATAATCGCATCTGAAGAGTCTCCCTTCCGGGTTTATATTTTCTTTAGCCTGAAAACAGAGCTCATTAGAGGTGTGGGCGTCTTTGTCTTGTGCAGAGCAACTGAATTGCCAAATTGTGTATCACAGTTGTGATTGTTTCAGCTCGATCCTGGTTTCAATCTTTGAATGAAGTGTGTTGAGCAATGCTTCATTCAGGCTGATTCATCATACTCAAATTAAGACAGAAAGTTGAAGTGGTCATGTAGGAAACCAGACGTCTTTCAAAGCAGAGCTCAGGGCAATAAAATGCATCTAAATTGAATACCAAATTTTGAATTTCTCACCTAAGACTGGGATCACTCTCAAGAACAGGAGAAGAAAGTATCAGTAGTAACCTACCTTTTGACCACAAGAGTCCGTTTTAAATCTTTTTTTTTTCATTAAGTTATTGAAGTGATTTCTTTATGTAGTACACTGGCCTTTTTTAGTATTATTATATTTGTTGATATCATGGCTGTTGTGTTTTGCCTATATGTTTGTGCACTGTATGCTGGGTGGTTTACAGGAAATAAAGTTCTCATTTTTATAACAGGCTCATACACTTTGCAAGCAGAAGTTTGCCTTCTCTGTGCAAATTCTATATTTGGTTGATATCTGAATTGAGGTGACATTGAGTAAAGTAGGTAGAACCTGTGCACCAGATACACTCTAAAAAGGAACTGTTCTTTAAATATTAAATGCATGTAGTCATGACTTCCACAGTTTCTCCTCACATTTTTTTCTTAATGACCTTTAAGATTATGGGGAATTTCATGGTGAAGATACATGGAATTCTTTGGCAACACTAGACTGCTAATAGATGAAAAAATTCCTAAAGACAATTTTTAGCTCAGTCAGCTGAACTGAGGTCATCCTTTGTACGTGCCTCCACATTTCACAACAATGGCTTCTGCTCCTCCAGGATTGGTCGGAATTCAATCAAGCTCACACACACACACAGACAATCAACTGATGGGTCTTTACCAAAACTGTGCTCAGGGACAAGGTCAAATCAATTGTTTCATGTTTTTTTATGGTCGTGGTTACTACTGACCATTCAGTCATAATAGTCCTGAAGTCATACACTTTAATTTGGGGGTGTTTTGACATTTTGTGAGCCTGCCTGACTTCACAGTGGACTTAAATTGTTGTTAGTTTGTGCAATACAGCCAACCAATGACAGCAAATCTTTCTTACTGTACTTTACACATTACAGTAACCTGTGAAGTGTAACCGACTGTGACCCGGAGGTGCCACGTCTAGCTGACCTGTTGCACAAGACCTGAAAGGTCAATAATGGCGTAAGAAGTTAACTTAGGTTCCAATAATGTGCAAGGATTTTCCAAGCTGTAACCTTTGCACATGTTAGCAGTTACCATGTTAGTTTAAATAATAATAATTAAAAAAAACTTGCATAAACATTTGAATAAAAGCTTCCTTTTTTTAAATTGTTGGCTGCAGGTTTTTTTCTCCTTTTCAAAAGTAGTAGTTTGCCGAGGATGACTGTGCAGCTGTTTGGTATGTAGGGCATTTTCTTCTCTCTTATAAAAAAACAGTAATAATTATAGTGCACATCATTTAGTCTGTTATCTGTTTAGATTAAAAGCAAGGACATACGGCTGCAGTGAACGTGTCACTGCTTAGTTGAAATACTGTTGAGTGTGGGTGTCGGTGTGTTGGCCTGGAAGTCCCCTGTATGCACGCACTCGTGTATATGTGTCTGTGTTTGGTTTGAGAAAAGGGCACAGTGACTGAACGGCTGATGCACCAGTTTAAAGTATGATAAAATAAACAGGTCACTGTTTAAAAAAAAGAAGGAAAAGGGCATTTAAAGTTAGCTTTATAATAATAACAAACAGATTCATCAAAACACGTCTTATTCAGCGGTTTTTCTTTGTAGGGATTAACTTTGTGACATCACTGCAGTTGGAATGTCCTTCTGGTCAGAAAAATGCTCTGAGAAGAAAGGCCTCCTTTTCAGAGGTAAATTTAGCAACTTAGTTTTGGGGG
This sequence comes from Oreochromis niloticus, assembly GCF_001858045.2. Taxonomy (NCBI): domain Eukaryota; kingdom Metazoa; phylum Chordata; class Actinopteri; order Cichliformes; family Cichlidae; genus Oreochromis; species Oreochromis niloticus. The sequence goes on along the minus strand of NC_031971.2, from coordinate 18,711,543 downwards.
AAAACCGGTCAATAGTGATGTGGGCATCATTGTAATCTGCTAATTATACATAGAACTAAATGGCGTTTCCCACAGAGCCTCTTCCAAGTTATATTCCTCGGTTTAGGAGTTTTGCGCTCCGTTTGATGTTTGCTCTTGATGGCTTCTGAATGTGAACAAATCCTTTTAATGATTCGGAGCTTCAGTTTTTGTTTTTTATCTCTCACCATTCGCACTTTGCTCTGTGCCTGCTGCTGTCCTAACCACAGCCCTCGAGAAGGGGAATACCTTCGCTCTGATTCCCGGCGAATGAAATCACCTCCTGCTGACTGTTCGTTTGAAATCCCCCTTTTTTTTTCTATTGTCTGTTTTGACCTGAGTCTCGGCTGCCTGCTAATTAATTAATATAATTATTCTGATGCTACTCGTCGTTAGTTTGCAGAGGCAGGCCTGTCTTGTTTATCTAGGTCTGTTTATATTCTTCCTCAAAGCAAAAAAGCAAGTTCAGCAGTTCAACTTAAAAAGTATGCTTATATGTCAACCTCTTCAAACACACATGGACATATTTACAAAGTTATACTCCACCTTCATTTTGCCTCCACCCAGTGGCATCAACACACACTGTGGAGCTGTGTTTTCTTCATAAAACCACACTTCTATTGATAGCTGCTAAGCAGTTCTGCACAATCTGTGGTATTTCGCCATGCTGTGATGATTCCCTGCCCTGCTTGCCCACCAGGCTTTCTAATTATTTCCCTTTATTGCATCATCTCGATGTTACTGGTAACTTAACTCTTTCTCACACTTCCCTGAAAATTAATTACTAATGCAAACTGTTTTCAAGCTTTCATTGGATCGGTGACTTCTCGGTGACTTGTGTATCTAGAGAAGACATACCAGCTGATCCGGCCTTTCTCCCAATATTTGCAGACCGCACATGACATCAAAGACACATCAAAAACCGAGACTAAGGTTAAGCACACATAATTCAGTAAACTGTATTGCTGATAAAGTCCTTGTTATGTCTGTGTTTTTGCTTTGAAGTCTGTGCACGAGCTGAGGAGTAATAACCAGACAGAGGGAGGCTTTTGTTGTGTATTTAGGTTACTTTTTTTAACAACTCTATAAGTCATCCATTCATTAGATAAGTATTCGGTTAGTCTTGCATTCTTTTTTGCTGACTAATCACCATCTTCATCCATCATCCGTGAGCTAATAACACTATTCTAGACATTATGTGCAAGGGTTTGTTTTAATTCATACAAATATTCTATTATACAGTACATTTATATATTTAGATATATATTTAGTTGAGCACAATTAATTATATTCATACTTACTAAACTGAAAGGCCACCAGTATATATTTTATGTATTAATATATAAAGAGAGTGGAAAATACTCAGGGATATCTGCCTGTGGAGTAATATTTTGTATTTTTGATACATTGTGTGAACTGTTCAGTTCTAAATAACACAATTATCCTCTACTATGAATTGTTGGACATTGGGCAATTTAGAGTGATGCTTTAATAGCTTTTTGTAAATCAGCTTGAAAAGTTAGTTTATGTTGGTTGTAAATCACACTGAGACACTCGCCGTCTACTGTGGACAATAAATAATACAGTGTTTGTTGTTCTAGCTTACACCGATTGACTCCCAGTAAAATCCAGAAATGCTTCCCATAGTTTTCTAAACGAGCACTGGAGGCAGAGCCCATGGAAGCAGCTCTCAGTTTAGGCTGAAGGGACCGACGCCCTCTTTATTTTTCAGATCAGGGTGAAAACGGGCTTGTTCTTATATAGCACTTTTCTACTCTGCATGAGCAGTAAAAGCACTTTATATGACATGCCTCATTCACCCAATCACATAAACACTTATATAGAAAGCACCTATAAGTGTTTTCTATCCAACATTCGCACACACTCCGATGGTCGGAGAGCAACTTGGAGTTTGGTATCTCACCCTCCTGAGCTAAAGTCACCCCAAAAGTTTCCCTTTTAATAAAGCTTATAGTTAAAGGCATCCCTTAGTTATGCTGCTAAGGGCTAATGCTACCCATTCTTTCACTCTTTAATGAGTTTATATTCTACTATTGCAGGCCATTACCTTCATGTTGTTTGTGTCCTTGCACATAGCTGCACCCGGCCTGAGCCTGGATCTGCTGGAGGTTTCTTGCTGTTTAAAGGGAAGTTTATGTTCTCCACACAGTTGCAGACATTCTCGCTTATAGGAGTTTATTGAGATGCTCTCTATACTGCTCGAGATGAGTATTGTTAGGCTCCAAATGTCAAGCACAATGAAAAGGTTATCTGTCTTCTCTGTAAATACTAGATAATACGCTCGAAGTGACTTGGTTGCCTTACATTTCTGTGTCACGACACATTTATTCCTGACGTTAATTTGTTTTAAAATCTTCTAAATGCATCTCTTTAATCCAAAAATCTCTGGAAGTTTTACATGCGTATTAATTCATGGCTTTAGCAAATAGTGTGGGTAGAGTGCTCCACCCTTGATATCATTTCCTCACACACAAACACACACACACACACACACACGCACGGTATCAGTGAACTGTTTGTTAGAGGCATGTAAGGTCGTAGATTTTTAGGGACTCCAGATGGAGAGCAGAGCGTGAGGCGAGGGAAGGATTTGCTTCCGCTGACATTTTCTCATTGTGCCAGTCACACATACTGAGCAGCCACCCGCCCACATATGTACGGCTACACTGAGCCACTGGGCCACCCTAATAATAATGCTGAAATAGATAGACACATGGAAAGTATGAGAAACCATATTGACTGTCAGAAGGCTAACATGCGGTTCGTTTACAATGTTTAAACAGTCGACTGCTCTAACAAGGAGTCCATTGTGCACTGATACTGGAGATATTGAAATGTTCTGCATGGTCTGCTCATAGATGTGTGTTTTTCCAGATTTGGAGAGGATGAAAACACTTGAGGGGGTAATAAAGGCAGCATTGCTTCCATTGTTGGTTAGTGATTAACAAGAAAGGTGACATCATTCCTCCTTATTATGACAGTGATTACTGGCAGCACCTTAAAAAATGCTTACAGAAACGAAACCAATGGGTTTATGAACTCTTTATAACCTGGTGGAAGCACGTCGACGAGTTCTTTCTAATGTTTCATCGATATAATAATAACAAAAGTGTTGTTTTTGTGAGGCTAAGGTTGTAGCTCTAGGTTTTTTTTGGGTAAGAAGACAATAATGCCGAACAATGCCACACACTTAGTTGTGGCATCTTTGCGGCCTTTCCTGAAGTTAATTTTAGGACACACTCCTCTGCAATGTAATTATGTTAGCAGAGAAGGACACGGGCTAGGGTTGTAAGGACAAAAGTGATTGATGTGACCTTTTAAAAAAATCTACTCATTTGTTCCCAGCAAGTTTTGTTTGTCTTATAACTAGTAGACAACATGGTAAAAATTAAAAGAAGTTTTTCCAAACTCGGAATTTGGATTTTCTACCACAGTCCCACAGATATAAAAGCATCTTGAGGTTTTTTGTATACCGTTACATCAACCCTTCCCCTCAATAAGTTCCTGCCAAAGATAGTCATGTCCGCTCTCAGAGTTGTGTGGGTGGCCTGAGTGACTGCATGTTTGGCTCAGAGGCAGCTTTATGGAAATGTGTCATATTTATATAAAATGGAGATCCACGAAGATTCAGGGAAAGCTGTGAGAAATTTTATGAAGAGAGAAGTTTGGGGGAGGATAATATGTGACAATATTTATGTGGAAATTATGTGGTTTTCAGGTAATTATTATTTGCACTTCCTAAACTCCCCTAGGAACACCCTTGCATAATGGGATAATAGCTTTGTTAAAAGGTGGGGTCCAGTAAAGGTGTTTGTTCTGTGGCAAGGGTGTGTTAGGCAGCTGTCTCACCCTGTTGTTTATCCTGCCATCAGTATTTCTACTCTACTCTTCATTCGTCCATAAGAAATGAGTGTGAAGCAAACATATCTCTGTCTCAGACTTTCGTCCACGCTTTCTCCAAGAAATCTAGTTCCCTGTGCTCTGTGCTCGCTTCCTATGTGTTTGCGGAGGCGTTTAGTCAGTGGAGATAGAGTGTGGTTTGTTTAAGGCTGAACCATTAACTAAAAATGATTTCAGACATGGAGGAAGTGAATATATTAGGTTCACAGACACCATGAATAAACACGATTTAGGATAAAAATGCCAGACATGAATAGGGTAGGTATTGATTTACCTCATAATTAAACAGCTGAATAAATGAGCAGTCTCCTGCCTTTGTGCAAGGGTGACTCGTAAGATGAACCGAAAGAGAAACCTATCGCTCTAAAAATGTAGCGTCACATGATAAACCAGTCCTAGGATTCAAAGGTGCAATCACTGGTACTTTTCATGCCAGAGACCTTTGCTTTACGATAAGAGATAACTATTTAGATGAGTATGTAGTGTCCTTAGTAACAGTTATTGCATTTTAAATGCTAATTATCTTTTATGGTTATTATTTTACAATCAGCAAACCTTAGATTACCCTCTCACTATTATAGTTGACTGAGGATTTTTTTAAAAAATTTGCCACTAGGGGGCAGACTAATGACACTCATTTACAGTGAAGGTGCTCAGTTGAGCTCTGCAAAGGTCATTGGATGGTGAAAAGTGCACTGCTTTTTGCTGTGCACAGTCTTCCATGCTTCTAGGCTGCTGATTATCTAATTGATCTTTCTGGAAGATAAATCGCTTCACTATTGTCTCTACTGGATCTGAGTACAGTCAACTCATTGCCGTGTTCAGAAAACCAGTTTGAGATAATTTGCCCTTTGCGATTTGGTGTGTTGTCTTGCTGGAAGCAGCCCTCAGAAGATGGGTACCCTTGGATGGATATGGTCAGCAACAATACTCGGGTTTTTAAGCAATGCACACGTGGTTATATGGCACCCCAAGTGTGTCAAGAAAATGTCCTGCACACCATTACACCACCACCAGCATCCTCAATCAGTAATATAACTGAAGTTTGGAGTGGCAGCCAGTGTGGTCCTTTGCTGCTCATCTGCATTCAGAGATGCTCTTCTGCATACCTCGGTTGTAACAAGTACTGAGAGTAGTTGTTGGCCTCTTATCAGGTTGAAGCAGTCTGGCCATTCTCTGACCTCCGGCATCAACAAGCCATTTTTGTCCAGAAAGCTGCTGCTCCCTGGAGATTTTTTTCAGTTTTCAGACCATTTGCCGTAAACTCTAAAAATGATTGTGCTGTCTTCTGTTGTGCATAGCACCAACAACCACGTCACATTGAGAGTCACTAAAATCGCTTTTCTTTCCAAGTTCTTCATCAAGTCGCCTCATCATGTCTGCATGCCTAAATTCAATGAGTTGCTTCAGTATGATTGGCTGATTAGATATTTGTATTAATGGGACTGGTGTGATTTGGCGCTATATATATTAAATTGAATCGAACGTGTACCTAATAAAATGGCCAGTGGTATCTAGGAAAAGGAAAATATACTAATGAAACCAGTCTCGTGTGGCTATGAAAGCCTATTTTCTAGATCTGTCATGTTGCTCAGAGGTTGCGTCCTCACTCATCTTGTCTCAGCGAATAATCGATTTATCGGCCACCAAAACGAACAATTCACGGTACGCCGTGAACAAAAGCAACGCGAGATTACTGGGCCCAAATGTTAGATGTTGAAGTCACTAGAGAGGAGATAGAGGCTACGGCCGTGCGGTTTGAGCTTTTCTCAGACAGATAATGTGTGTAGTCACCCACCCTCTCTCCCTCCCCCGGCTCCCACATCAACACCATCCCTCCGGGCAATATGAGACGTCTGGGAGAGCAGAAGGGTGAAACTGGAGAGATGCCGCAGTCACTGGCCCATGTAATAGAACGATAGAGGAGGGTGCCGGTGTGGACACACACACACACACACACACACACACAGATGCACACAGAGACACACACATTCACACTTTTGTGTGTTATACGTGAATATCCTGAGCATTTTGATTTGGTTGTGTTTAGACAGCAGGCTAACCAGCAGTCCAGTTTTGGTACCACTCGTTTTCCTTCTTTTAGTGCTGGTAAGAACAAAACAAATGCAGACACTCAGAGGTGGTGGATTTGGAGAGGATAATAATTGTTTTGTTTTTTTAATTTAGATATTGTTACTCTTTCCAGTCGTACATACATTCTATGAAAAGGTTGAAAAACTCAGTGAAAAATGCACATCAATAGTCTAACAATGCACACAATACACATTATCCCTGCTGAAAATGTGTATCACAAGAGAAGCTAAACCATTTAATGAGAAATGACAATGTTTCTATTCTCTTTCTCGCTTGTATTAAGCAGGCCAGCAGTATATGAGCTTGCTTAAACTCATTAAAAGTAATGATAAAAGCAGTTTTTGTACAAGTTAGGCAGGCTTTATGCGTGCTAGAGCTGGATTTGGAAAGTGCAAATGTGCACTGAACAAAGTCTGTCAGACAGGCTTTGCAGAATTATAGCTTAACAGAATTAGGGCCTTTATGGACTATTGATTGAAATTTGTAACATGTGCTCATAGTCATCCATCCATCCAGTTTCTTAACCACTTGTTGAGCTTATTCCATCTGTTATTGGATGACTTGGATAGGTTGCCAGTCCGTGACAATTAAATGTAAAATATGCTTTTTATTTAGCTGTGCTGTCGGATGAAATGTGAACAAACACTGTCCACACTAACATGTACTACCTTCATATGCACCAATAAATAATTTCCATGGATACACACCATGACGTCAGTAAAACACGAGCTTTGTTTATACATTAACACCTACCTGTAGATTTACAGTAAATACACTGAGAGATTATTTGCCTGCCCGCAGGGTTTGGAGTAGTTCTGTTTACCACAGGGCCAACAGCTTTAACAGCTTCCTGTCATGTGATCTGCCTGGCTCCAAGAGGTCTGGACAAACCACCTGTCAAATGGATGCAAAGAGTGAAGGCCGGTATCTCTGTTCAGGAGGTACGATCATAATATAGCAAACACGTAAAAACGAGCTTTAAGAGACACCATGTATGTGTGTGTGGCATCTATCTGTGTCTCCTGCCTTCTGTGGTAAACTGAAGTATCTAATTTCCTAATTGAAATGTTGTAAATTATAAGCAGTCAGCAGGAAAATCATTAAAATCAGGTGGCAATATCAGCTCAAGAACCACACGATGGCAATGAACAAATGCCCGATTGTCTGGCGGTAAATGTGACAGCTATACTGCTGGAAGTGCGAACGGCAAACAATCACATGAGAAATTCCACTCGCAGGCGGTGAAGAATATCTCATAAATCATTGTTAACTTCTAATTTGATCCCTATTTATTCCACAACTGTCCACCTGAGGATTAGGCGTCCCATTTATTATTGCACCACTAGATGGCACTGTGCCAACGGCTATTACCCCCTCTCAGAGCACACTGACCTTATTCCCTATCTATCTAATTACACATTAGACCGGTAATATGCCATTCCACATCCATGGGTCTCAGATGAATGGTTTCCCCCTCCCTTCCTCTTTTCATCTCTCTCTCCTCCCATCCTTCCCCTTTCGCCCCCCACCCTCCCCACTCTGTTCCAGCCAGCTTCCCTCAATTACTGTCACGGGCAGGCCACAACATCGGGGGAGGCTGTGTGGATGGATTGGAGGGTGGGGTGTGGAAGAGGAGGGAGCAGAAGGAAGATGTGTATTATGGATGTGATGAGAGGAGGAGACAGTTGATGACATACCAGCACACGGTATATGTTTACAGGTGTGTTATATGTGTGTGTGTGTGTATGTGCCCGTGCAGCTGTGTGTTTGTGTGATATGCCCGTGTGGCAATCGCTTGCCACACGCCGTTGCTGTTGTAGCAACGATGCTGTGGCAACAACGGTTTGACATTTGTGAAGGATAAATATATTCCACTTAGACGAGAGCTATTACCCTCCACTAGTTGTGGTGGAAATACAAAAAAAAATAAAAAATAAGCTGAGCAGCTGCAGTGATTGTTCAGCCATGTTCCATTTGCAGCATTTCACTGTCAAAATTAGGCAGACCGCTTTTTGTTAAAGCTTGTTTTTCTCATATTTTATACCTTGCAGTACACTAATGGACATTTCAGATCTGATATTCAAAGTAAACATTTTTTTTGACAATTTGAACCTAGAATCAAATCTAAGCATCTAACATTATTTTTCAACTTATTTTTTTACATAACTTTTGTGTTTCTGTTTGCCTTTAAATATTAAATACTTGTCAGTAAGTATTTAATGCTCCTGACCTGCAGTGTTTAGTGCACTGACTGACATCTCATGCATGACGTGTGCCTCCAAAGCATGAATTTGAGCTACACCCACAACCCTGGTGTTGTAAATTAGTTATGACATGCAGGTACAGTGCCGTGAAAAAGTATTTGCCCCCTTCCTGATTTCTTAGTTTTTTCCATATTTGTCACTTCCATATTTCAGATCATCAAACAAATTATTAAAAGATGGTAACCTGAGTAAATATAACATGTAGTTTTTAAATTATTTCAATTGTTAAGGGAAAACATTATCCTAATTGATCATATCCGGTGTGAAAAAGTAATTGCTTCCCCTTGTTAAATCATGAATTAACTGTGATTTACCATTTTCACTAACCCCGCCCAGGGCTGATTACTGCCAGACCTGTTGATTCAAGACTTAAATAGAACCTGTTTGACAAAGAGAAGCAGACTAAAAGATCTCAAAAGCAATATATCAGGCTGCAATCCAAAGAAACAGCTGAGAAACAAAGTCATTGACATCTATCAGTCTGTAAAAGGTTACAAAACCACTTCTAAGGCTCTGAAACTTAAAAGAACCATAGTAAGAGTCATTATCCACAAATGGAGAAAACCTGGAGCAGTGGGGAACCTTCCCAGGACTGGCCGACGTACTAGAATTACTCAATCACTCATCCAGGAGGTCACAAAAGACCCCAGAACAACATCTAAAGAACTGCATGTGTCACTTGTCTCAGTTAAGTTTACAGTTCATGATTCAACAAAAAGAAAGAGGCCCTGCAAAAATGGCATCCATGGGAGAGTTCAAGGAGAATGCTGACCAAAAAACACTGATGACTTTTGGGAAGATATTCTGTAGATTAAGAAGACAAAAACTTAAGATTTTGGAAGGTTTAAATCCTGTTACATTTAGCATAAAATCAAACATGGTTGTTGTCTTGTGATGATCTGAGGCTGCTTTGCTGCTTCAGGACCTGGATGACTTGCTGTAATTGATGGATGGATGATTTCTGCTCTCTACCAGAAAATCCTGAAGGTTCATGCCCTGAAACATGTACGTGTGACAAATGTGAAAAAATGCAAGAAATCATGAAGGGCGCAAATAGTTTTTCGAAACATTGTAAATATGCTGATTTTGAACTTTCCTCTGTGATTTTTATGTTTGAGTCAGTCCCCTAGTTTATGACTGCAAAATCTTTATGTGTACACCATTTTTGTCCCCACTACAAACATACAGTATAAAGTAATTTTATTTTCTGCTGGAACTGTTCAAATGTTATGGAAGAGAGATCTGAAAAGCACTTACATACCCATTAGCCCTTAAAGAATAGCTACGTTTTGCAATCTGTTGCTAAATAGTCAATGAGGATCTACACCAGAGGAGGACAGACATTGTTGTTTGTGCCAGTGAAACTAAAAATAACCAAACAACAAAGGTTTGAATTGTTGTTTAGCTACAAAATGAGTTGCTTAAAAGCTAACAAAACTCTGTCAGAAGGTGTGCGTCTTAGGTGTGGATGACTCAAAATAGGTGTTAGATACATACGTGATGTTGGAACTTACAGAAAAGCCTTGAAGCAGCCGTTTTGACTTTAATGGATCTTTATTTTCTTTCAACGTTACTGCTGTTACATTTTGACAAACCCCCTCCCAGTGGCTTAGCTGGAGCGATTTAAAATTTGTGTCATCTAAAAATGCTGTGTTTTCACTTTTTTTTTCATGAGAGATAAAACTGTCAAACAAAGGAATATTATACATTTTTCCCACCAAAGTTCAGCCTGAACACATATAACAGCGGACCTATGGTTCTTTCTTAAATTTACATCATAGGGGATGCTGGTTTAGCTCGCTGGGTAGATCAGGTGACCCATAGATTGTAAGGCTAACTCTGAGGTTAGCCAGCTTGCCTGTTTCTCCACTGTTTGGTCACAATAGCGCCTAAAAACATAGGCAGCAGACTTGAGACTCCATAAGGGCACGATGACCTGCGATGTCATTTGCAGCTGACATAAAGGCAGCGTTTAATGTGCTCGGATGAGAACGGGTTGGCCCCGAGTGCAGATGATGATGTATGTGTTAACAATCAGATTTCCAGTGTAGCTCCGTCTTGCTCTCCACACACCTCCAATATCTGGCAAATCCTGGAAAAGATGGTGTCAAACACAAAGCCATCCTCTAGGTTTCCATTCAGCTCCAATGCAAACCAGAGCGTAATGCATTCGTGTTTATATGCCTGAGATATTCGTCTGCCTGTTTTCGGTGCAATTATTTGTATGTGTTTTTACATGTTGCCTGAGGGTCTATGGTTCAGGATGCAGTATTTCTCCCATTCCTTAGATATCTTCTTTATGAACCCAGGCAGGTCCGCTTCATTAAGAAGCCTTTTCACACCTCTACCCCTGCAAAACACTTCATACATAAAATCCCTAATTTCCTGTCTGGGTGAGTGTAAGTAATTGAATCATTTCACACAGAAGAACGATCAGTAGCACTCTGCTGGAGGTGTCCACATGGACTGTGGCCATAGATGTATACATGTTTGGTTAGATCAAGCATAGAGTTTTTAGGGCCTTTGTTTATTACATGTACTGTTATACCTGTTACATCTTTTTTTTTTATCCTGGTGGGCGATTTACTTTCTTTTAGGGAGATCGCTGAGTATTCTTGGATTCTTGGCTGCTTGTACAGAGAGCTTAATAAATATGGTAATCGCCCAAGCTTTTCCTCTCATACGATCAAGTGCTTAACAATTTTATGTTTAGAAGAAACTGATGGATGGATGACCATAAAATTTGGTGCAAAATTGTGCAAAGACAACACACACTTGCACTCCCCATTAGTTGCATACTGAAGGTCAGAACTCACTGGCAACACATTTGCTCTCAATACCCCTTGAGCCTTTTTACTATGTGTAGTGTAGCATAAAAACAAACAAACAATAAAAAAACAGCAACTCCTCCCAGAAGAAAGAACCTCATCCTCTTAAACCACTTTCACTAATAATGAAAATTCCTGCATAGACTCAGGAACAGAACCCCTGTCTGTTAATGCAATTTGTCATTGCATCCATAAGTTACAAAAACAAAAATAGGTTAAAGGTGCCGAAATGTTTCTTGAGATGCACTGAGGTCAGGTTGGACAGCTCCTGTGAACCGATGAAACAAAGTTTTTTTTGGAAATCATGGATACTTTGTCCTCTGGCTAACTGGGGATTTAGATCTACCCTGTAGACACATTTGAACTGAAAACACATCTGAAATCCTACACCGTAGTCTACACTGTAACCCAACATGCACCGCCCTAAGAATGTAACTACATGTCACGTCGACATAGCCTACACAAATATAAATGTGGGCAATGGCGTCACCGCAAAGCAATGAAGGTCCATCCAGCTTGTTTGGTTAGCATATGGTTCAAAAGCCATAGCAGGGGTAAATTGCACATTCAGTATGTATTACAACAACATTGCTCTCTAATCAAAGAGCTAAGCTACTGTTAAGTCCTGTCTGTGGTCCAAAACCCATTTGGGGCATTACAAATGGGAAAATATGACAATAGAGGCTGCGCAGCTAAAATCATACGTCAAAAAACAACGGGAAAGTGTTTTTCTTTCAAAGTGACAGGAAGTAGTTTCATCAGCTGTCTTGTTTCTTACTGTATGTGGTCTTTTTATTCACTCTACCAGGGACCCATGACAACTGTCTTTTTTTGTGTTTTCAGTTTGGACACATGCACAACAGTGAGGACGCACAAGTGAGAGCGCAGCTGACCAACCACAACTAACATCCAGAGTCCAGCAGTAACAGCCACCTCATCAAATGCACAAATGATGCTGTCAAAGAAAGTGTGCAGTATATTTGTTGTAAATGTTACATCAGCTGGAAAACACACTCAGAGGGTTGGTAAAAGAAAAGGGGCTGGTTTTATATCTATGTATGTGTATATATACATATATATATATATATATATTATATATATATATATATATATATATATATATATATATATGTATATATATATATTTATACTGGACATGATGTCTGTACATTTTTAATTAAATACTGGGTTTTGAATTAATCACAAATCTTTTTTGTGTTTGCAGAACCAATAACATTTTCATCAATCTTTGAGCTAATTATAAAAGTTTATATTTAGTACCATTTGTGCCAAAGAACAGCCCCACAGAGCCATTTGGTAAAGAGGGGCGGGATAATGTTTAATTAATAGTTTACTAAATTTTTGGACCTTTCGATGCTACAAACACTAGTAACAATATAACAATAATAATTTCCCAAATAGGCTCCAGGAAAACTTTTCTTGTGCTCCTTTGTCGGTTTAGTTGTCCTCGTAATTTTAAAGCTAGCCACAGTGCGACGGCCCCGTAAACAGGACGACAGTCTGTCAATGAGCCGCTCCGTCAAAGCAGATGGGGGTTAAGTACTTTGCTGGAAGGTGAATGATGATGAAACTGTAGTTGCAGATAGTTTGTCATTTTCATCACTCTGTCCACATTTTCACTACCAGTCCATGTACTTGAACTGAATGAGCCTGAGACCATTTGTCTTTAAACATTTTTAACATGGTTGCTTTTGGTCGTCTCATTCAGAACGGGCTGCATTATTAAGTCACGGTATTGACTTCAGTGTTACCTTCAGGTTTAAATACACATGTGTCGGGCTGTTTATTTTCAGCATCTTGCGAGGTCATTCTTTATGCCAAATTAGCTCCAGATTGATAATTACAATTTACTAAAAATAATTCCCATGCTCTCAACACTAATTCCTTTCCTAACTAATTCCTCTTACCTCAGTCCATCTAATGGCACTACTGCAGAAGGGGTTAGAAAGGGCTTTTCAGGGCTACGGGGAGGGGGTGAAAGGGTGAAGAGTGGGGTGAGTCTGTGGCGCTTTGTTGCTGCACATTAATTGAATGGGCTTGGGTCCTGAATCCCTAATTAGGGACAATGGCTGTGACATGGGCAGTGCAGAAGCAGAGAGCTCTTCTGAGAGGTAAGTGGGGAATTGAAGGACAGCCACGGGAAAGCACCTCACGCTCTCATACAGCATCCTCCAAAAGCCTTAAGAGACTATTGTGCGAGTGTACAAGAGTGCACACACACGTGTGGACAAGCACACACACACACACACACACACACATACAAATGAAAGAGAGGTAGAGTAGGGGATGGAAGCGAGATGGCGCTCCAGCAGCCTCTTTGCATCGCTTCCTTCTTCCAGCTCATTGACTGATGTCACAATAAGAGAGTGAGAGACGGGGGGAGTGCATCATTTGGGGTTGGGGGTGGGGTGGGGAAAGGCAGAATGACGTTAGAGCTGAAAAAAAAAGAAAAAAGGAAGAAAATAAACATCTTGCTAAGAAGCGTCAGACTGTGGCCGGGTGGATTGTTTGTGTAGGTTTTGCAGCACGTGCAACATGAAATAAATGTTTTCATGTGAGCATTTTGTTGACTAGTAGGTGTCTTTGCAGCTTAGCAAGTTCACATGGACGCATGTCTTCACGATGGACTGTCAAAAAATCATTAAGAGAGTGCTGAATGACAGTTACATACTGGTTCTATTACATTAATTCATTTAAAAATGCTCATTTCGATTCTTTTCAATTCTAATGGACATTTTCAGAGAATATTTTACTCATTTTACTAAACTGATGATTGGGGTTTGGCGTATTACTTAACGCCAGCAGCATATAAATCATACTTCTGCTGCAGGTGTGATTTACACTGAAAATCAGAGTAGAAGAGTTGAAAACACTGCAGCACTGCATTCATTTACGTGCACTGCAACCCTAAAGTTTTCTAGACATTGCTCAGAAAGACCTGTTTGTAAGAATGGAAATATTCAACTGAGATAAATCAACATTTGAACTGATTTTACCCTGCCCCTCTCTGGTGCAAAGTCTGAGTCATTTCCAATTGGGCTTGGGTGAGAACAAAGCAGGTAACTGTCTGTTGAATGAGTCAACCAGCTGGTGTCCTTTTCTTGCCCTGAGATCTGTCTGCTCTGCATGGGCTGCAACTTTAAAAATTTAAGGAGAGTTAAATGTCAGTTTGCATATATTAGTTTTAATTGTTGTTCTAGTGATTTGTGTTACATTCCAGCATTTTTATTGCTTAAAAATGTAGCAAGAAAAAATCACATTGATATCAGATATGATAAACTCTGTGTTATGGGGTTAATGGGGTTCAGCAGTGTATTTGATTATTTTTGCATTTATGATAAACTACTTGAGGTAAAGCCAGGTAATAAAAGATTGTCTTAAGTCTACTGGTAGAGTGTCCCTTAGTGTACAGTGTAATGTTTTGAAGCTGTTTTAAAAAGATCTCTCAAGCTGAGAAATGTGCTTTTAGTCAAAGAGAAATATGAATTATAAAGTGTAACTTTAATATTAAGTAACGGTTAATGTAACACTCACCACTTTATGAATTTGTGCAATCCTAGATGTTCGACTTTACTGAGTTGAGCTGTATTTACAAAATGCCTAAATACTTTCAATCATATATTAGAGGGACCTTACCCCGCTAACTCACCCATGTGATATCTGCACTGTCCTCTCCAAGCAACAACATGCTGGTATTTTAAAGTTTAGCAATCTCTAGTGGCATACACAAAGTGTAAGTAAAATGTTTTAGTGTCATCACCCTCATAGGATCAGAAGTTGTCAGCCTGCTAATGTAGAAAAGTTAACATTTCTTTAGCATCCTCTAGTAAATACAGACTACATTCCCATTTGTTAAATTTGTCTAACTCAAACAGATTTGCTGACCTCAGAAAAATTCCCTGAAATCATCTGGCATGGCAGAGAGGCCAACTTCATACTAATGAGCTGATTATCCGGGCCAGTCTGAAGATTATGTGTAGAAACAGCTTGAAACCATAATCCGCTGAGATTATATTTACTTTTGAAGGAGTTCCCGCCACGTTATCTTGGTCAAGCACTTTGCTTCCAATGAGCCCTGGTACTATACTGCCCAGGGTAGCTAGCTCTAGTAGGAACTCCTAAGGCTCCCATCTGGTCCTGGGTGAGGGTCAGGCTAATTGCGATTCAGATGAGCCTTTTAAAGGTAAAATCGAAAAACCAAGTACTCTTACCCAAAATAGGGATACTGTGGTCCCATCCTGTGTCAAAACCCTCTATCCACCAGGCGCATGACAATGAGTCCATCTAGCCTGAAGTTCTGGGAGTGAGTTGCTGCCCCAAGTCTAGGAGTCCAAGTGTCTCAGGTTCTTGTTCACAACTGAGAGAAGAAAGGAGCGGGAGACTGATGGATGGATTGGTGCAGAAGCTGTGCTCATCTGGTGTAGTAAAGAGAAAGCTGAGGGTCAAAGTAAGGCTGTTGATTTACCCATCCTTCTATGTTGTCGTCCTCCATTAGTACTGACTGTAGAAAGAATGAGATCCAGATATAAACGACAGAAATAATCTTCCTCTGTTGGGTGTCTGGGCTATTCCTTAATGAAATGGAAGTTATTCAAAAGGGGATCGGAGTTGAGCCGCTAAACCTTCACAACCAACTGAGCCAACAGAGATGCTGTTGAGATGCAGAGGTGTCTGGAGTATGTCCATCAGGGAGGGGACTGCAGGGAAGCCCCTCAACACACTGGAGAAATTATGTCTCTTGACTTGGGGAGTACCTCAAAGTACTTTGAGTAGGAAGCTGGGGAGCGGCTAGACGGGCCATCTCGGCTCAGACTGCTGCCACAGTGACCCAGGCCCTGAGAAGTGCCATAAAATGGGCACTGACTTTGTTACATCTCTATTCCAGGACTTTACAAAATCTGACAAACTACCTTAAGTGGTGTCACATGAGCTAGCTTTGATGTACCAATCAGCTGACTTCGGTTTGTGTACCAGATGAGGAAAATAATGACAGCCTGCAGCATAATTATCGACATCACTTTTATTTTTATTGCACAAAAGGACCAGAGTGGGATGGTAAAGTGCAAACTGCATCCAGGAGAGAAACAACTGCATTATAATGCTAACACAACTCTGGCTCTTTGCAAGCAGCTGCACAGACAGCATGCTAACCCTAAACTAGGCAAAAACCCTAAATGATTTTAAAGTTGAGCGAATGCCCACCCCAAACTATCGCTAAATTGTGATAAATTCCCATCCCTAGTTGTGAGTGGTTGCAGTCATTTGCTGTGAAATTGATTGCTAAGCCCCAGTCACGCAAGCCTAGAGACCAGTTAGCAACACCCCTCCGCCCCCAAGCCCAAGGTTACTAGCAAATTATCGGATTAAAATTAAAACCAGGTTTTTTTGTTCTTTTATGGTTTGAGGCATTGAACTTTATAATTGTATTTCCTTTCATGTCACTTTGTCCTGTAATTTGCACCAAATTTTATGCTAAATTGCTAAACACTTCTTGGAACTTATTGGAAAGTTAACATATTTCCTGTCTCACCTTCAGCATGTGTTGCAGGTGATTGCTTGCTGTTGTTATGTGATTGCAAAGAGGGATACATTGTTGCACTCAAAACCTCTTTGGCTGCTAGCAGATTGTTGCCAACTCGATAACTGCTCGCTAAGCATTTGTAAAATACCGCTCAGTTAGTTAGCAAGTGGTTCCAGAGAAGTCAACAACCAAACCAATATCAAGGAGGTTTTTGGTTTAGCACCCTCTTTGGGACAACCGCTCGCCAATCAGGCAAGGAATACAAAATTTCTTTAGCTAGCCGAGGTGGCCTGGGGATTGCTGGCTGGTTCTATAGTTCTGTGTTATTGACATCTAATACAGAGTTAATTAAAAGAACAGAATTACATTTCGGCACCCTGTATTTCATGTCAAAACACAATTTCAAAACATACCTTGTAGATATTTCTGCACAAAGTGTATTCTTGACAGAACAGTAGTATCTGATGCTATGAGATGACAACATGTTGCACATTTTTATGGTTCTAAACAAATCACAAGAACTTAGGCTACTAAAAAAAAAAATCCATCTGAAGCCCTCTGAGGATCACAACAAAACAGACTGTTTCTTTCTTTACAGTAGTGGAAAAGTTAACTTGAGTGTAATGTGTGGACTGTTAGACAACAACACCCACTGCGCGCTGTAATAAAAGAATGGGAGACATTTAAACACCCGTCCAAACACATCCAAGACTCCCAGCAGCTGGTTTCTGTGCGCTTAGCCCGGTCAGTCAATACCCTCCCCGATACTCTCTACCGTCGTCCAGGTGTGTAATGAAGATCAGCAGCAGAAGTGAGGATCTAGGCATGTGTGAATACATTTGTGTCCTACAGAGAGACACAGCTGGATCCTTTAGGCCAAGTGTGTCAGCCAGCCGAACAACCATCCAGGCGGCTCACCCTCCCTCCTCAACTCTTCTCCCCTGCCGCCCTCCCTCCCCTCCTTCCTACGGGTCTCATTATGAGAGGGAGAAAGCGCACAGATACCCTCTCCTCCCCCAACTCCCACTGCACCACAGCTATAGTGAGAGAGAGAGAGAGAGGTGGGGAAAAACAACAACAAAAAAAAACGAGTCAGGTGCTAAATGTGAACGTGGATTAGTTTCTATGCCAACGGCAGGAGGACGCACTCACGCAGCCAGCCAGCTAGGGTCCCTGCAAGACACTTGTTTTTGTCCCTCTTGTTTTCTCTCCTCGCCTGCCCTCCCCTCCCGCTCCCTTCTCTTCCGTGCTCTCTCTCTATCAGTGGGGGAGATAAGACCGGGCCCCGTGCCTGGTATTAAACCTTATCTCTCCAGCTGGGGCTAAGGCCTGCTGGATTTGGCTACACAAGTGCTCCAGTTCAGCTCAAACATGCCTCGTTTTAATGGCCGCCCATTAGCGTCACTTGTCACCAGGAAGCTTTATACGGCTCCAAATGGATCTGGGTGGTTTTTTGTGTGTCTGTGTCCATCCTGCACATGCACCGGCTCCTTAACAAGTCCTAGAATAGATACGCAATCTATATTTGAACTTTTATAAGCAGGTAAATAAATATTTTAATTGACTGATGACTTTTTACTATTCCGTTCACATCTCCTTCCCACTGGCGCTACATTCACGTTTCCTTTGTGTGATATTTCCTCCTGATGGTGCTGTCCCTCTCTCTGTAAGGGTTGAGAGAGAGAGGGAGCGTGAGAGAGGGTGGGTGGGTGGAAGGGAGAGAGGGAAGAAGAAGAAGAGCGACAGACAGGAGAGAGGAGATAGACGGGGGGAAAAGAGAGACAGAGGCACAGAAAGCTAGGGGAAAAGACAGGAGAAAGGAGACAGGAGAGAGAGAGAGGAGGCGGGGAGGTGGAGGAAGGTGCACACACACACACACACACACACACACACACACACACACACACACACACACACACACATGCACTCAGGCATGGAATCAGGCAGGAAGGGGTTAAGGTGAAAACAATAACAAGGGGAGCAGGGAGCGTGCGTCTATGTGCGGCTCCCTGGAAGTGTCAGGCTCTCTGTTCATTGACAGTGTCGTGCACCCGCCGCCCTGAGAGCGCCGGCAGCCTCACAAAGACAGACAGCTCGAATTAATCCCACGGGGGGAGTGCGTGACAGTTTGGCAGAGCGGAGAATTGAAAGGGAGGAGGATGCCGAGAATGGGGAAGGCGCGAGCATTTGTCAAATCATAATTAAATGATGAATCACTATTCCGTTATTAACGATATGCCCACCCGAACCTCCCTTGTTAGGAAAAAAAAAGAAAAAAAAAAAAAGATGGAAATGGAGAAATGAACGACCACCAGCACTGTGGCCACTGAAAAACAGACGATTTATTGCCAGCTCTGCTTGTTTTGTAGGTTTGCGGTCGCTGGTTTGCTGATGGTTGTCGGTGATGTTGACGCAGGCTTTTCTGCACTGAAATCAATACAGTTTGAAACCATACGCAACCAAATGTCGAGCGCATTTTTACAGTCATGCATAAATGCTACAGATGTTATTTTATTACTACATGCTGAAGGAAGCATTTCTGATCTATGTGACGTCTGATGGAACAAACTGGGGTATTATTGACTGCTTTTCACATGCATGCATTATCAGGCTAGAAGGACATTAAAAACAGTCTATGATTTAATTCTGTTCGGTCTCATTTTCTCTTTTATGTTCATATAAAAGACCAGCATCATGGTTAATGAAGAGTTCAGTGACTGTGAAACATGTTGAATCTTACCTTCTGTTGCATGGTGGACTTTTTGGCAAGTCCTCTGGACTTTAAATGGGTTTGGTTATATAATGCTTTTCTCTTGTATTCCAGCAGACAAAGGGCTTTATTACTTCAAGCATTCACACAAACATTCCTATGCCACCTTTAACCTAACATTCACACTCTAATGGGAGTGACTTGGGGTTCAGTATTAGCACCTCAGGACTAGAGGAGCCAGAGGATCAAACCACTAGAGGACATGCTCTTCCTGCCGAGCCACAGCCACCTACGTAATAGCAAATTAATTTTGGTGAATTCTACTTCAGAGTGATAAGAAGCACTGACACTGAAGTATAAAAAAACAACGCTTGGCTGCCACAAGCTAGTTATCCCTGTGGTACGTTTTCTGACATCTCCTGCTTTAAACCCAAAAAGTCAGAAGGATTGCGAGGCCCTGCTTTCACGGTCTGTATTCATACTGAAAACCAAGATCAAGCCAGCTTTTGCCCTTCTGCTCCACTGGAGATTTCTGTCCTTGCTGAGCACACCTTAGGACACCTGCAGGTGTATCGCTCCAGCCAAGCTCCCCCACCTGTCTTGACCACCAGGTGCCGGGTCAACCCCCCCCGGCGAGTATCGGCACTTGACACCAGAAGCAAGAGCCCGCTCGATGCTGGGCTCCCCACATCACTAAGTAAAAGCAAAAAGTTGCACTACGGTTTAGAACAGCGCTGTGCAGAGACCTTTAGAAGGGCAGATGCATGGGAGAAAAAAGATTTCCAATTGTTTGCATTCTGCAGACATAACAAAAAGTCATGGGCAATTAAAAAGGAACAGGCAGAGCCATGGTACAGAAAGCAAACAAGACCAAAACTAGCAAAACAACAACAGCTGGAGAGCTACTGTCTACAGTTTAGCCTGCATGATTTTGAAGGTGATGCTGTGTAACACAAACACACCGGCATGTGACTGACACAGGTCCCAAAAGCAGGAAAACTATACTCTGAGCTCAGCATGGTGCACACAGTAATTTATTACATGGTATAAAGTAATCAATAATGCTGCAGCGTGTTTACATTTGCATTCAGTTTTCATCTGCTTTGCACGCTATTAGGCTAAAGGTCATCACGTGAGGCAAACTGGCTGAATGCAGGTAGCCCATTTCTTTTCTTACAGCTAGATTATTTTTGATTGTTAAATTGTTTTTTTTTTTTTTTTAAGAAGGATCACATGCATAAAATAGCCTTGGTAAAAAAATGTCCTTCAAACTCAGGAAATCTAAAGCAGAATGAAAAACCAGAACTCTGGAAAGCATTGAAATTAACTTTTTTTTTGTTTGTTTTTTAGTAACCTTGTGTAAAAAAATATCATGGCTGCCCATCAAACTAATAATTCCTGATGACAAAGTTAATAATGTTTTTCTGAACAAAATCACCAACACTAAAATCTCTCATGTACCAAACAATCAGATTGTTCGCTGTGGCAGTAAGAGTCAGGCTCGGTCATCGTATTATCAATTCTTGAGATGCGGTAAGAGTTTCGTACTTTAACTTGAATTCTTTTAAGCTGCTTTTGGGGCCTGATTGGAACATCCATCTGTCACTGAATATATAATATGACGTGCTGGAAATCCAATGTGCAGTTTAGATACTGCACAAACACCTTGTGCCAAAGCACACAAACATATTTTTTAATTTTTGAGACTGAAGAGCAGATGTAGTGTACCAAAGTTTAAGTTATAAAATCAAACTTGCTGTAATACACAGATCAGTGTTTTCTGGTTCAGACATTTCTACTGTTTTTGTTTCCTTTCCTTTGCAATGTTCTGTTTCATTTTGTATTCAACCTTTTCAAGGACATATATGAAAACACTTTTTTAGATTAATTGTTTGGAAATCAATATTATTTTATTTATTTATTCTGATTTGCAGATTCTGAGGTCGGGGTTTGTTGTGCAGCATCTATTATATTGTGTTAAATCTGTATATTTACATTTCCATTTGTTTGCAGTACTACCTATTGATTTAATATTGTTATGCTTGGATAATCACAGTAAAGAGTCTTGAATCTTGAATCTTCCAGCATGAAGTTTTTTACGGAGTAAACTGCTGGATTTGGAGACTGAAATGTCAAATTTTCATACAGTTACTGCAGCTGGAGGGTAATAGCAGGCCACTTAAAACCAAATCATATTTGTTCAGTTTTTAAAGGCTACCAAGCTGCAATCAAACCTCAGCACTGCTGCACACGTGTGCTGTAAAAATCACTTTTATTTGAAAAGTACTCACTGATGGCCGCCTGTTGTCAGCTGGACTTGGACCTGGATGTTGACTGGTTGCTAGATGAGTGCTGGAAGAAAGAACTGGACTAAATAATACTTAACACTAGCATTTTTAAATGAGCAAACTGCTGCTTAAACCTTTGTCAGGCATGGAAACATGAACTATATGGACAAAAGTGTTGGGCCACAACTCGTAATCTTTGAATTCAGGTGTTTTCACTCCCACAGGTTTATAAAAATCAGGCCCTAGCCGTGTAGTCTGCCTTTCCAAACATTTGTGAAAGAAGGGGTCGTTCTAAAGAGCTCACTGAGGTCAAGCGTGGTTCTGTAAAAGGATGCCACCATCGAAAAAAGTCAGTTTGAGCCGTTTCTTCTGTTGTAGATATTTCACAGTGTACTATAAGTTGGCATTACTCCAAAGTGGAAGTGTTTAGCAAACACACATTCAACTTACCAGCACTCTGCTTCATGTCATGGCCAAGGAGCTAACGTAGGTGTAATGTGTAGGTGACAGCTTGATTTGTATCATGACAATGAAAGATTTTGAAACTAAAAAAAGTTACACTGTACAGTTGAAATTTTATACAGGGTGTATCAAAATAAATAAAGTATTCACCGCTAACGACTGAAACACGTGCTGTTAGAAACAGGGCATTGAGGGCCTTCATGTGGTTGCCTGTATGTAGCATAACAACGGCAGAGGCTGCAGTGACCCCAGACATGCTCACAAAAGTATGACTGACTATCGTATGGACGTATGCCATGTGTCTGAAGGGGACGCATTTAGTGCTTGTGAACTTTGTACATTTGATATGTAAAACTTTATATTCAGCCCAGTATTGTAAAATTTACTGCTAGCTTCTGTGTTCATTACTTTAAAAAAATATAGCCTTTTGAAACTGGATGATTTTTTTTTGATACAACGTGTATTTTCAAGTATTTTAATGATGTCCTATGATGGGCTGCAGATAGCAGGTAGAGGTTACAATGCTCCACAGCTCATTCTATTTATATGAATTAGAAATTAGTCAGAAGCTTGAATCAATAATGGGGCCTTTTTTAAGCTACGGCTGTAAATATAAGCACCTCCACAACAAACATGCTTGGTATATAACATGGACACGCCTGGATCTGGTTGTATGATATGTTAGTCAAGTGGATTCTTTGCTCCAGTTCTTCACTTATTGCTGCATTAAAATCCATCTGGAGTCCTGTGAATCATGTAATGTGAATTTTTAAAAAATGTTACAATTGTCATGTTCATTCATAATGAAACAGTGAAAAAGTATAAATCCTGCAACCCAAAATCCTTAAAGCTACTAGAGAAATGGCAGCAGTTATTTTACTATTGCTTTCACACAAGGTGACTCTTTTCAACACATAATAATGTGAGACTTGTTTCCCAAGGTCACACATAGATGCCTTCACAGCCTGCATGGACCCCTGACTTTATGCTGGCTTATACAAAGTCATAGGCCAGCTGTACGTGCATGTACATTTTAAAATTCTTTATATCGGTTCTTCTTTCCTCCTGATGTATGACCACGCACTTCACTTTCTCTTTTTAGTTGAAAGAAACTACACATTAAAATGTTGTAAAGGAAAATACCTTTATTCAAATAAATAGAAATAGTAAAATTTAAAAAAAAAAAAGCATTCAATGTGGAAAAGCTTTGCTCTCCTGATCATGTTAGAGCCGTTGGCATGTCTGATAACTCACTGAGCTTATTTGCAGCTGTTGTGTACATCTGATACCAGAAGCTTGTGTAGAAATGATTTCCAATATCTGTCTGCATGGCAATCAATATCTGAAGAGGAGGGTGACTCTTGTTACACATGCTGTTAAACCCACGAATTAGCATTTTACATGGACAACTTTAAACTCTGACCCTTAATGATTATGTATATTTTCTTTTTAGCTGATTATTAATTTTGCTATGTCTCGTCAGTATGTGCTATATTGTCAGCTTGTGTTAGATTTTTAATGCCGTAATATCTACGGTTGATGATACATCAGAAACAGATAAAAAGTTCCACGTTCCACCTTATGCAAACCTTAACACTGGCTATAAGAGCTCTGCTGGATGGATGAGACGCCATTCCTCAGAAGATATTCCCTCATTTGGTGTTGATGGAAAAGTGGAATGCTGTCTGACATGGCAGCCCAAAATCTGCTGGGGCTCTGGTTGGTTTCAGATTTTGCGATTAAGAAGCACACAGCATATGATTCCCTTCTTGTACCCAGCTCTTACACTACAAAGGTCCGGGCATTCTCACTGTGTTGTAAAACTGAAACAGTACTTCAAAACAACTGGACGATACATTTAGAAGTTTTCATCTGCGATAGATTTTTGTTTGATTCAGTGTTGACTTGTTTTTAGTGTCTCTGTGAGAGCAGGTGGCCTGTATGCTTAATTCCATGCAACACATAAGCATGACTGTCCTGCTGTCTCTATGAAACATTCAAAACCATGGGCAGTATAGACGATGGATGTAGCTACTGTGATGCCACCCATTTGGTTTCTGAAGTTCTGTTTCGAAGCCACTTTTTCTACTGTCTGCAGTTTGGTTGCAAAAAATGGGTATGAGGAGGAAGGGCGGGTTTGACTGTGAAACGGCAAACTCATTGGCTAATGGTTTGTTAGCCAATGAGCATGCGGTTAGTTACCAAGATTTACAAAACTGAATTCACTTTTTATTCAGTGTGACCCAAAACAAGGGACATAAACTCAGAAGGTGTGTTAACAGAGGCCGAGATGGAAAGCAGTTTTCCTATAGATTTCCACAGGATCGGAAACCTTCCACTATCGCCATCTGGTGGCCTTCAGACAGAATGTGAAATTTTTTTTGCACTTCTGCATTGGCTTCAGGAGCTACATCCATGTTTTACAGTCTTTGTTTAAAACTGTAGCCTCATACATTTTTAGCTCATGTGGCCAAAGGACCGACGAGCTAACGTGATGGCGTTGTCTGTCACAAAGATCACTACTTCAGCAAATGAGATCAGTTTGTGCTACACGTGACAGTTTGTGAACCTTCATAACTTGTAATTGGTTTTTACTTTTATTAGTTTGTACAACACCGCCAACTGATGACAACAATACGCACCCCTTCCTACCTGTACTTCATGCATGACAATAACCAGTCGATCATGATCAGTCATAATAAGCTACTCTGTCATCGTAGTCCTGGTCCAAAAACCTCCCCAAAATTTCAGTGACTCGTCACTTTCAAATTATAATCTGTTTGAATTACTGCCATAAAAGAAAAAAAGAAAAATAGAGGAGAAACTGACTAAAGAACAGTTTCTGCCCCACGGCTACTAAAGAATTAAACACGTTAAATTGTTTTTAATTATTCCTGATGGGAACAGTGCAAAATCACAGACGCAGGGATGGTGTACACGTTTAGTAACTGTCTCTCATTTTGTTTAGCTTTATTTATTTTTCCCTTTATTTATTGTATATATATTATCTATATCCTTTTTAACACTGTAAAGTGTTGCTCTGAATTTCATTGTGTTTGTACATTTACTATAAATATATCCTGATTGTAACTGAGTCATTTATGAAGATGTTGGTAACAGTATCACTCAGTAGGTCTATGAAACATCTCACAGTCAAATTTGAAAATGAAAGTAAGTTTATAAAAAGCTTTAAATGCTGTAACAGTGAAAAATTTCAGCAATACCTAAAGTTAAAAATAACAAATTCTAATTATCATGCATGCACTGTGTTTGAATGTTTTAAATATCGCTTAACATTTATAATACATTCAGTAATGCATATTAATATGACGCCCCGTGCACACTACCTTACAGTAAGCCTTGTAGTAAAGTAAGATAGATCTTACAGCGTAGCACACTGAATCATTGGTATCCCGTCAGGATATCAAAGAATAAAAAAAATGTATATACAGTGACCTTTCCTTCTAATGGGACAAGCGGATCCAAATCATACCAACAAAATAAGAAAACCATGAGATCCCCTCACTGCAGGTTCAAGTGTTCTGGTATTCCTTTAATTTGTCACTGGCCCGCATGTAACATTTGATTCTACTGATGCATTTATGTCTATAGAGGCGGTAGCTTCGAGCGTGTGCACGGGTGATAGATGACCACCGGGCCCTGCCATGCTTCTCCGTGCTCTCTGCTTTATGACAGCTACGGACCTCCAGATAAGATAAACCTGGCTGTGAAAACCACAACAAAGGGCCTGCTGCATATTCCCCTCTAAACACAGGCAGAGATACCGGCTAGATGCCGGCTTTCACAAAATCACTTCACTGTGTTTCTGTGTGGGTGGGAAAACGTGCCAATGCATTTTATTGTTTTTAGGCCTTCTTGGTGAAAACATCAGTTTGTGAACTGTTTTTTGGGCAAATAAAACCACATATTCTTCTTCTCTGAATATGGTGTAAAGATTTGTGTGTTTCAGGAGATTTACAAGAACGTTCACGTTAAAAAACAAAAACAAAAACAAAGTATAAAAGCATATATAAAAGACAGAAGTCTCTTCAGGGTAACCACAAGCTCTCCAACATAGTATGCACCTTGAGAAACCGTTGCTATACTTTTTCCACGGTGAGCCTCTTCACAAGTTATTAGCACTCTAACATAAGAGCGCCTTGCAGGGAGAAGCGTCGTAGGAAACTATTTTCCCCTCATGCCGTATAAACTGTCTCTTTCCTGCAGTGTAAGGAACAGGAGTAGAAATCCTGGAAGCTCAGAAAGGAAGTCGAAGCAATTAAAGAGCCATTAGCAGCACCTCTCTGAAAAAGCCATTAATCAAGAAGCAGCAGTGCTGCTCACAATGGCAAGCACAATGTACACCAAGGAGAATGAACGACGGATGATTAAATGAAAGATATCTCTATTTGTAAAGTGTCTCTCTTTGCGAGATACATGTGCAGCACTATAAAGACAGGTTCTATTTACGCGGAGAATGAAATCTGAGGACGAGCACTCGCCCTGCCGTACATTTGAACAAATAGCTCAAGCCTACTTTGCTAAAGCATCGATCGGGAAATAAGTTCTAAATACAAAAAGATAACATGAAACTGAGTCTTTCTGCTTCTAAACTGTATTTAAGACGTTTAAAAGTCATGATACTATAAAACAATGTCAATCACCACTTTCCTATTTAAAGAATATTTGTCATATTTGATGAATATAGTAACATTATATTTTTTACTTACTGTTAAATTCACAGATTAGGCTAATTTTAGGTTACAGTAGTACAAATATACAGTGGTGACACCTAAAGCCTCTCCCTGAAACAGGAAAGGTTAGCTTTGGGCTCCATTCCTTTAAAGGCCCAGTCAGGTTTGTCGATTCATCTTCTGGAGACCAGCTGAGGGGCAACGTCATGACAGGTTATGGAGCAGTCACAATCTTTAACCTATTGATTTGCATTTCTGCATTTATGTTCTTCAACAAGAATTTCTCAACATTGTTATTGTGTCCCTCAACACAACGTTTCATCGGTCCACTATCATAAGTACTGATTCTTGTGTATGAATAAGAAATAAATATTGTGACTTGGTTAAGTTTAGGGACTAAAAAGCACTGGGTTGGGTTCAGATAACTATTAAGATGGTTCGGGTTAAAAAAACAACGGTTTCTGGTTTCTCCAGACAAAATGCCTGCATCTGGCAGAGATAATCATCACACTGAAATACACCGCTTAAAGACGTTGTTAATGGTGACTTGTCATTAACACACAAAACTGATCCTGAATATTTACTCACAGCACTAACATCCACAGGTAAATATGGTAATAGGTACAGCCTACCTACCTGGCTGTATTTGAAAACATAACCAATCCCACCCAAGAAAGCCTGGAATACCGGTGAACCTTCCCAGGAGTGCTTGGCCTACCAAAATTACTCCAAGAACATCCATGACTCACCCCGGAGGCCACAGAAGAATAAAGAGCAACACCCAAAGAACTGCAGGCAGTCATGTTTCAACAATAAGAAGACTGGGAAGAAAAGGCGTCCATGGGAGAGCTCAAGGAGAAAACCACTGCTGATCAAAAAGAACAGAAAGGCTCGTCTCACATTTGCCAAAAAACATCCTGATGTTCCCGGAGACTTTCAGGAGAATATTCTGTGACCGATGAGACCGAAGTTTAACTTTTTGAAAGGTCTGAACCCTGTTACAGAAAACTAACACAGCATAAAACGAACATCAGCCAACAGTCAAACATGGTGGTGGTAGCATGATGGTTTGGGGCTGCTTTGCTGCTTCAGACATCTTCCTGTAATTGATGGATCTATGAATTCTGCTCTCCACCAGCAAAACCTGAAGGAGAATATCCGGCCATCAGAAACACACACAATTAAAAAACAAAATGCAAAGATGGGCCAAACTTCCTCCACTGCGATGTAAACGACTCATTGTCAGTTATCAGAAATGCTTGATAGCAGTTGTTGCTGTCAAGGGTGGCACAAGCAGTTATTAGGTTTAGAGGACAATTACTTTTTCACATAGCTCTTTGTCTAATATTAAGATTTGATGACCGGAGTATCTGGAGAGAACGCACGCAGACACGGGGCGCACGCCACACAGGAAGGCCGAGGGCAGGTGGTGGAGTTGAACGCAGGACCTTTTTGCTGTGAGGCAACAGTGCGAGGTTAGGTTAATTGTTGAATCTAAATGGCCATGGGTTTGAATATGAGTGTGAATGTTTGTCTGTCTCTCTGTGTTATACCTGCGTCCAGGTTGTACGATGCCTCTCGCCCTATGGTAGCTGGGATAGAGTCCGGCTTGCCTCTGCGACCCTGATATGGATAAGCAGAACAGAATGGATGGAAGGGGGGAAATACTTTTTCATGGCATTGAATATAATTCTGAAAAGTGTTTTAAATAAATATTTTGATTGTACAATCTGTGCACTATTAAGCTGCTTAAGTAGGATTATAACTTTTACTTAAGTAAAATGCCTAACGACCTTGTAGGCAACTACTGAAGACAAAATTTTGTTTAAATTCTTTGTCAGTTCCAATTTTCTCATAAGAAATCTACAGTAAGACTCGGTGCTGCGTAAGGAATTTGTGTTTTTTTACACCAGTTTGACACAAATATTCTGATTTCCTGTGGACCCTTCTTACTGTGCCACCCCATGTAAATACAAAATAAAATCTCGGAAACAACACGCACCCTGTTGTTAGATATATGTGTGGGAAAAAATGTGCGTAAGTTCTGGGTGAAGGGAGAAACTTCCATTGTCAGAAAACACCAAAGGTTATGCAGGAAGTAAAATGCTCTTCTCCTGTCACCGACATCTGCCTGTGCTGTCAGTAACTTCAGCTCCTTTAACACCGCTCAGTTAAACTGTTGTAGAAGAACACGTCCATTCAGCACATTTGCAAAGAAGATATTAGAGTGATGGACTTTTAAAACCCCCCCAAAACATCTGGCTGTTGAAGGTATTTGAATTTAAAGAGAGCAATTTTTCGACCACTGATTTAATGTTGTGGTGTGAAAAGCACTGAAGGGTTGATCAGTGATGTAGGATGCTTGGTCGAGTTCCTGTTCTAGAAGTGCCTCCTCTACATGTACTGCATTCAGATCTTTTCAAAGGTATTTTTCATTATGACCTGCCAATTTGAATTTCTTTAAACACGACCGCCTGAAAAAGTCAAATTCCCCATAACGCCATAGCCCGACTGGTGAGTCACACTAGCTACACAGTCATGTCACCCAACCTGCCATTTATTAACAATAACAAGAATACAGGCGTATGCCTTACCATCGCTACTTAAATGGTAAAGTTCATGCTCATTTTGAAGGGAGAGAGATATAGAATGCGAATATGGGCATTATCGATTGCATTACTCAGCCATATTGCGCAAATTCTGTCAAAAGTATGGCAGCTGCACATTAATTAGGAGTATTGATAAAACATCAGGGGCTCTGCTGGTTCAGCAGGCCACACATTATTAGGGAAAGGTTAAGTGGCCGACCGACATTTAATTTCCTTCCTCAGTCTCCCTCTTTATGTCACACTTCCATGTCTTTTTCTTCTCTTCCACGTCTTCGGTAGTCCCCTTTTAACGTTTTTCTCCTCATCTTCATAAACCCTCAAATCATAATTCCTTATATTAGATTTTTTTCTGAGGGTAAAGCAGCACTGAAAAGAAAAGTTTGTTTCCCAACCGTTCCCCACAGTCATCTCACAGATTTCTGCACACACACACAGAGCCCTCACTGTCATTTAGCAGCATCCTCTTCAGCAGCACGCTTGCAAGATGGATGCCCTCTCACACGCATTTATCCGCCAGCGCTGCGGTGCTTTATTATCTAATTTTGACAGCCCGGTAACGCCCATTGTGCCGCTGTACTGCTGCCGACAGTTCCCCCAGGGACAGTCTGGGCAAGGCCTCTGCTGAACCCAATCGCAAAGTGCTAAACACGCGGCGCAGCTCGAATGCTAATTTACTGTAACCATTATGCTGAAAGACTTCCTGTCATTGCACCTACCCCCCTTCAGTCCCGTCTTGGCCGTCCTCATCAACCCTCCCACCTCCCACTCCCCCACCAAAAAACCTCACCCCACACACAGACATAAACAAACAGACTGGGCTCACTGATTTCTTATTTTTCTCCAGTCCTTAAAAATCTGCATCTTCAATGCTGTCCAGGGTCCCAAGGTTTACTGGAGCTGATAAAAAATGATGATTTTGAGGGTGGCTCTCGGCGCCCGAGGCAGAGATGACAAGACGAGATTGAAATGTGTGCAAAGCTCTTCCAATCGTGGTGTGATGAGGGATGGCTGGGCCGCTCGCTGTGAGGTCTGAGTGGATGAAGCATTAAGCCACCTTAGGATAAGTGATGGTTAGTTGATGAATGGTCTTAGTTAGCGTCGTCGCCATTCATCACAGCGCGCAGAATGATTGCGATTCATCAGATTCACGGGTTTGCATTAGAATTAGTTCATGCTTGTTTTTCCACATCATCCCAACTGCGAGGCTTGTCAACAGGCAGTCACACTTTGCTCTGACAGATAATGACGAGTGACAGAAACGTATTTGGTTTTTCGCTCTGCGCTTTTAGACCGACTCCGGGTCTATAGCTCATTTTGAGGTATATTATTCGCAGTATGCATCCGTGTAAAAGCATTAAATCTTCCATGAGTTGCAGGAATATCTCCTGCCCCTAGTGATCAGCAGAAATTAGTATAGTTGGATGGCGTTTTTCACATGTGATTCAAGCATTTTTCTTTCCTTGTCTTATACCAAAGTGAGATGGAAAACTCTGAAATGGACTGTCATCCCAAAGCCTACCATTCAACCTATGATGGAGTGGGAAATCAGGCATTTTCCTTAGAGCAATCGGTGCTCGCTGAATACCTCCGCTAGTGTTTCGAATGGCACAGGGGACGGGTTTTCCCCAAGGCATTTATGACCCATGCTACAGTATATTACGTTTCTCTGTGCGGAATTGGATCTTGTGTTTTTCTCGCTGTAAAATCAACATTCATCTTAGAATTCAAAGACTCTCCTGTTTTGTTTTGTTTTTGGTTTTCTTCTGTCGCGCCCTAATTTTTCCTTCTCTGTATCGATCTCAATTTTAATTTTAATTTTTTATTTTTGGGTCAATTTAAACTCTTTGGAAATGCAGCGCAAGTATAGGAAATCAGCTCTGACTTTGTTTTGCATTTCTTCCTGAAATGATCAAGTGTCATCATCCAGGAAATCATAGTTTTTTTCCACCCCCCTCTGCCTACTCACTTCCCCATAAAAATTCAACAACAATCCTTCAACTCTCTGTGATTGCAAGATGAATGAGATGCTTAAAGAACATTATTCTCACTAATCTCTATGTTTTACCAAAACAATGAGTGGTTTTGACAGAAATTTACATTTTGGTTCAGGCAGTTGTCAAATAAAACTTGAGGCCGTTAGCTCTCTTGGATATGAGACTCTCTCTGGTACTTTTTTCTTTTTTTTTGCTTTCACCTAAAATCGGATAATCCTCATTTGGTGTCCATGGTTTTACGACTGCAGTGCTTCAACCACTGAATTGGTAATTTTACTCCAATCCCCACCACCCCGCCCCCAAAGGCTCATCCTGCAGTCCTAACACCCCTCCTCTTTCCCAGTCCTTACATGCAGGCCCTGCAGTTGGTCAAATTGCCTAAACCCTGAGCGATTGTAATTTCTGAAGAGGCTGCTGAGTGGTACTTTGATGGAGGGGTGGAAGGAGGAGGGGAGAGTAGGATTGAAAAAAAAAAGAAAAGGCAGTAATGGCAATGGCATTGGGCATGTAGGAGCTAGAAGCTAGGTGAGAGCAGGGAGGGGTGTGGAAGATGAATGCACGGGGAGGCGGTGTTAAGTGCTCTCGCGGAGGAGTCGAGCCCTCCCTCTCGCTGGTCGCAGCCTCGCTCTCTGCGGTCGGAACCCCTTTGAAGCAATTACCCTTTCACCTGGACAAGCTCATCACAGAATCACTCCAGTCACCCAGCACACCTCCACCACCACCACCACCCCTACTCCAACGATGCCAGATTCCAACCGGGACCACTAGATGCTAGAGGAAGGAAGAGACAGTAGGAAAAAAAGCTGTCGATGCGCAGGCTCACCCGCGCTGTCTTGTCCGATTATCCATTGCTTTATGGATTCCATCCAATAGTGCAATGGCGCAGACGTAATCGCTGAGTTTAAGTAATATTTTCAACAGATTCTAACTGACTTTGCTGACAAGAAGCATCATCCACGTTACCTCACTAAGGGCCTCTTTAGGGCCCCGCATTGATCGCTTTGCAGTAAAACAGTGGCCACAATCTGTAGTGTTGATGCCCATGTCACTACATGATAGGTGTCACCATTCAGACAAAACCACCACAACAGCTCTGGTACAGAAGGGGGAAAACTCTTTTCCAACTATTCTAATATTTGCTTCTGTACTGATATATGATTAAAACGGAAAGAACTGAATCAAATGGAGCATCACCCGGATGAGAAAAGTGCAGGACCAGGCCACGTGAAAGCCAAAATGGATGTGACGTCACTTTTGTTTTGGGCCTGTTATATTTGTATTTGCTGAAAAGGTAACAGCACCAAGCTAAGTGGTAATTGCAGGGCACATAAAAGACACACAGCAATCATCTCTGCGAGTCTGTCTTCAGGTCAGTACGTTTAGACTGGCCAGCTAACTAGTCAACTGCACAGGAGCTGCACATTTCTCAGCAGTTTTCTATTCTGAGTTATGAGACAGTTTCTTTGGCTCTGTGATGTTTAAATGGGCTTTTAACAAGAAAGTAATTGTAATTGTAGAAAACTAAACTGACAACGCTCTCCAGAGAAGGGCTTCACTGCTGAAAGCTATTTCTTTGTTCTGCGATAATTGCGACTATTTGTGGTTAAAGCTTAATTGGAACCATGACTCATCTAAGTAAAATTCAATTTAAAATATTTTAAATTGAATTCATGCTTAACTTATGCCGTAGCCGGGTGTACACTTTCCAAGGAATTTAACTCCACATTGCAAAGATCCAGTCAACAGCTGTTACTGGTAGATGTATGCCATGTAAACACAGTTATACTGGTTAGCACAAGTGTGATGCATCTCTGAAACACAGTGCAATAGGTTGTAATTATAGCTAACCAATGCAATATCCAGTATTCTGCCATTGCAGACATACAATATTCAGTTTGCTCATTTTAGCACTGACAGTCCTTGTTTGGACACAGCTGTTCCTGAAGACTTCTCATTTTCCGGCATTTCAGTAAAAGCAAATATTGTTCAACATTTATTTGTTCCAAGTCCAAGAGAATCAGCTATGCAACCACAGCAGCACACAAATATAAATGCAAACTACAGCTAAAGATTCGCAGTTTAAGATTAAATTTTTTGTGTGTGTTTACTCTCAATGTCTCTATTACATAGCTTTGTTTTTAAAAAAAGAAGAAAAAACATGAGAAAATTGTTAGCGTTCAAGGGATTGTGAAACTCTTAGAGTGCAACAACAAAATGTCACACAAATACGTCCACACAGGAAATGAACAGTCATACGTGCTTACGGAGAAATAAACAAACTACAACAATTACAGGTGCAAACTAGCAATTCAGCTGAAACAAGATTTTTAATGCCCTTTTGGTGTCTTCTTCTTTTTTTTTTCTTTTTTATTTAAAACCCTCAAAACAGTAATTTATACTTTGGAGGTATTTGGTGACATAAGCCTGTGCAGGTGCTTCTGTGTTTGTGTCCACCCCTCGTATATGCATGCTCTGCCCTCGACTAACCCTGCTGCATGCATTTCAGCAGCCACAGGAGTAAACAGGCTTCGCTGGAAGCCCTTGTTGTTCATAACAAGCATAAAACTGAAGACGGTGTTGAATATTGGCTGAATCAATTAACAG
The DNA here is from genome assembly GCF_001858045.2 of Oreochromis niloticus. NCBI lineage: Eukaryota > Metazoa > Chordata > Actinopteri > Cichliformes > Cichlidae > Oreochromis > Oreochromis niloticus. The sequence continues at coordinate 18,677,515 of NC_031971.2, read as the reverse complement.
CGGGTTCTTCCTCACAAACAGACTAAAGGTGTCTTTTAAAGAAAAAAAAAACTCCAACATTTTACGCTTTTGAGATTTGACTCCAAGCACATGTTATCCTTTTTAAAAAAAAATATATCCAGTGAAGGATAAACGTTAAAAGCAGGGAAACTCCTATTTTTTGCCTCATTTCAATGACATGTAGATGCACTGAAGCTTTCCATTTGGAAAGTGTGAGCAGATACAGTATATGTATGCACACACACACACATACATACATATATATATATATATATATATATATGTGTGTGTGTGTGTGTGTGTATGTGTATGTATGCACAACAGGGTGTGTGCATGAGTTTGTGGCTGCCTGTCTACAATTTGGGCTCACACATCGTCCTGTCAGGGGTCTGTGCAGCTAATCTTTATGCACTCTGTGACCTCCTCGCTGCAAACCCTGCTAAATATATTATTCCCCTGGGCCTTTCATTGCTGCTTGGTGTCAGAAATCAATATGTATGAGGCGCGTAGATGGGAATTTCTAATAGATCTCTGCGGCCCTGCGCTGCTCTTCAATATCTGCCTTGGACTATTAGTGCCGGCTCAGTGGCGGTGAAATAACCGAGATAATCTTTTAAGGTACCTTTCTTAAGGTGGAACGGCAACTCCCGCTCTGCATCCTCTTCCTACACTTGAATGCTGAAGATGGATTTATTGTTTAGGGGATTATTTATTATTTATTAATTAACCAGAGGTCACACACATGCTGGTAAAGATTTGAACTTCCTTTTTCTTGTTTATTTTTTTTTTTAAGAATAGCTGTTATTTTATGATAATTGTAGTAAAATATCAACGTGCGCTCGATGATTTCTACTTTCACATTATATATAAAACTACACGACAAACAGAAATAATCTCTACGACTGGACACACACTCTTTCTTGCATAAATATCTGTGTATAGATTTTTTTTCTCCCTTCCATCCATTCGAATGCTGATGTGGAGAATCATTTTTGTTAGTGCATGTGCGCCTGTGCGTGTCTATGTGTGTGTGTGTGTGTGTGTGTGTGTGTGTGCATGTGTGTTTGGGCGCAAGGGTGTCTGGAGGGATGTGCCACAGTGCTAATTGCCCATATTCCTAATGTGGGGATGATTTGCTGCAGCACTTAGCGGCAGAGGCGCATGAACCTGACTCTAGTTTCTGTCTCTTTTCCCTTCACCACCTACAGTGCTTCCCACCCCCACCGCCACCTCTACCTCCATCTCCCTGCCTCTCTCTCTCTCCCCACTACATTGAGGAGGAGAAGAAGAGACATCCGGCATCGGCAGGCAGTTATGGGATTGGTGGGAGAGGCGGGGGAGGGTGGTGGTGGTGGTTGGCTCAGACAGCGTGTGGTCTCGAGGGAGGGAGAGAGGCTGAAATTATTCTACGGTCACAGGCTCTCCCCCTCCCCCCACAATCTCCTGCCGAGGTCCTCGGTGTATAATCCTTGGCGCTCGCCTGCCTCGTATATCTGCCGTCCCTGAGACAAAGGTTATATTTCTCTCCTCCAGGACCACTGGCCGGTGACCAAAGAGCACATGCCTGCTCTGTTATCAGCACATCATCGGCCCCCGTAGTGAGGAATTAATCACGCCGATGAGATTAATTTTTCAAATATTTATCATGTATATTTGTTCAATTAATCCAGGGACGAATGACGACACAGGCATAGATCATTCAAAGGCTGCAGCCCGCCTGAAGTGTCTCGATGTGCTCGTTAACATCATTTGTGCTTCTCTGCGTTCTCAGGGTGCTGGCTTTCTTTTGTTGGTGTGTTGGTGCAGACATGCATGTTGTTTCAGTGATTCACCAACACAAGCCCACCACCCTGGATGTGAGCACCCATAAAATTAGAATGATTACTGGTCTCTTGTTCCTTTTTTGCCCCCCTTCCCTCCAGAGTCTCCTTGCCTCAGTCATACCTAATCCCGCTGAAGCCACATGATACCGACCGGCAAGGATGGATTTATTAAGAGATATTTACTTGTAATGCAATTCCTATCCCCGTGCCATTTAGAAGGTTGTGGAGGCTTGGGTTTTATTGAACTCTCTTTTTTTAATGAGTCAGGTGATTGAAATGCAGGAGAACTTAAAATGCAGTGACTGGTTCAAATCAGGAGGACAAATACAATGAAAGAATGAGACATATGAAGAAAGACAGACAAAAGAGATTGAGGTGGGAATACAAAAAAATAACAAAAAAATAAATCTCCCTTTGCTTACGTCAAGAAGCCTCTGATGGGCCATGATCAAGTTTTGGGAGATCCAGACAGACAATGTGGTCATGACGTCTCTCTTTCACAAAGCCCCCCCCTCCTCTCACGCTACTTATCTCGATAATTACCTCCCTCAGGTACTGGTACACAGGGCTACACCGCGCGCACGCTGCCATCGGGGGCACTGCGCCAGGAAGAGCAGACGGCAGCCATTCAGGGGGCAGTGAGGAGAAAAGAGGTGGAGGACTGATGATGTGTGCTGGTGTGTGGGTGGTGGGGCCGGTAGATTTGTGGTGGTGTAGGAAAACATCAGGGGGAATTGGCTTCTATAAGACAGGCGTCGTGGCAGGCGTACGGTTTCCTAATTACGCAAGGTCTCCCACCGCCATTAGGAGCTGTCAGCAACACGAGGGAACGCAACTAGCTGCTAAAGAACAACAGTCCACTGTGTGTGTGTGTGTGTGTGTGCAAGGTTTTACATAGGGATTATGGGATTTGACCTGAATTGACTTTTTTCATTGCCGCCTATGTGTAGTGCTCCTAGGCATTATCATGAGGAATGATACCTTTCATAAATATGTAGACAGCAGATGCAAAGATGTACATGCTAGTTTAGATTTATACTAATAATTTGTTTGAAAATGTAACCTGTGACTAAAGGGGGTAATGATACAAATTTAATTTTAAATACTTTATTTACAAATATTTAAAGGTAGGGACACTAAAATAAGGGGTTAAAAACTCTAGTTTTTACAGGAAACAAAGAAATAATTAAACTTTCAGTAAATTTAATGAATTAATAATTTCAATTAGTGTGCAATTTCTGGGTAATTTTGCAGAAAACAAACAATATTTCCCCATTTTACATCATAAATACTCTGTATTTCTCCAGGCGCTCCAGGAGTGGATTAATCTAGCGTTTTTACATCTTTATTTAATATTCATTATGTTGATGTGCATGACGGATGTTCAATTATTCAATTGTCCTTTTATTTTACCAGTATAAATGTGATAGGGACTGCTCTCCCTTACTAGCTTGCAAGAAAAAATAAATATCATAAAAATTTGCAGACCTAGGTGACCTTAAAATGATGGAGCAAAATCTAACTTTTTTTTCTTTCACAATCTTTGTTCAAATAGAAATTTTAAACTGAGTGCACAGGAGAGCAGTTCCCGTAAAATACCTTGAAGTTAGCTAAGGTTAAGCCACTACCTAATACCATCTGCACCCTGAAAAGTACAGCTTACTTACAAAGTAAGAGATATTGTTCTTCTGCAAAATTTTCAACAACTTATGCAGTACTTAAAAAAACATACTTGGAGTATAATTTTCCTTTCCTGTAAATACCCAGAATTTATGTGCTGTTTAACATTACACAACCTAAATTTGCTTACAGTGTGATTAGTACTCCTTTTATGTCAAGTACATGAAGTTTTCTAGTGTGCTACCTTTAAGTATTTGTAGGTAAATAACATTACTTAATTACAGGAGAATTATGCCCTAAATCACTGGATGTATTATAAATTACTACCAATGATTCAAATCTAGTCCTGAAACAACTGTACAACAACTTCCTCACACCCTGGAGAAAGAAATGTTTTCTGCCTTTATATATCATTAGATTGTGAATTTGTGTGGATAATAAAATAGGTTTAATCAAACAAATTGTGAGCTTAAGGCAATACCACAAAACTGTACTGTTACCGTAAATACACTCACACTTGGTTTAGACATTACACCCTATTCTGCTCAGGTCAGTGTCCATGCCACGTCTGTCTCTTGTGTCCAGCTTGACTGGATGAGAGTTTTGTCCCCTTCGATCTTCTGTTGCAGCTGCAAAGGGATGAAATTTATCAACCTGGCAACTTGCCAAAGTGAGTTTCTAGGTCTGCTCCCACAGTACTGAGTTATACATCTGCACCTGTGCACCTGCTTCAGTGAAGCCACAAAAAACAAACAAACAAACAAAAAATGTAAAGGAGCCGGCACTCATGTCAGTGACATAACACAACAATGTATGTTAAAGGAATAAGAAGTAACCAAACACATGAGTGATTACTTTTGTCAGATTGTGAACGCATTCCACTGACAAGAACACAACACTACTCCTTCAATCTAACTATGGATACTAATCAATAAACCTTTTGGCTATTAGTGGAAACAGCAAAACCGCTTCATTCACACATAAGCTAGGTAAGCATATAGGCTAGTGGCTCTGTAGCGTAGCGGTTTGCACATTTGCCTAACAAGCAAATGTTTTCCAGTTTGATCCCAGGGTGGAAATGCAAATCCTTTTTTGTCAGGACGGACATCTGATATAAAAATCTGCTAAATCAAACATGTTGACCAAACTGGTCTTGTGACCCCCTTTGAATAAGGGATCAGCTTATTTATACCGTTTATTATGGTCGCCAAGGTCTATTAGACTTCTTGGTAACTTCACTTGCAAAAATGCATGTTCTCCAACTGGTTGGGGAGGGGTTGCTGGAGGTTCCTGTTTGTTGCCAGTGGGTCATCTGTCTGGGTCATCTGCAGTTTGTGTGGAAGAAGCTGATTTGTCTGCAAACACTTGTCATTTACTCTCTGAGCTGTAGCAAAATTCGAAAAACTGTTGCACAAACTGGAAACAGAAAATATTTACATTCAAAATAAAAGTTTTGCTTACTGCAACGACCTGTTCCAAAAGGCACGACTTTAACTTTGAAGGCAAACAGTTTATGTTTCAAGTTTGCCTTTCACTTTTTGCAGTTCCACTTACAGTTTCTCTAGCATCTGGTTTCTACCAGGAGGTTACTGACCAATCTCCAGGCCTGTCTGGGGCTTTAGGAACTGATTTCACAGCAACTGCCAGCAAGCACTTGCCAAACAATCAGGGACAAATTTTCCCCCACCCACTGGTATCTAGATGGTTGCTGACAGTTCTCTAGAGTTAGGCCTTAGCCAGCGTTCTGTGTGTTCATAAACCACATGTGTGGCTCTTCCCAGCTGCCGGATTATATTCTCTCTTTGCTGTCCTACTTCCAGATCCAGTCCCTTTATCATGTAGCACCCTCCCTGACCCTGAAACTTCATGCTATAAATGCAGATCGACACCGGGGCCCACCACTCTTCAGGGGTGCCTAATATCTCACCTGCCATAGTAGCAACATAATCTTATTGCCTCCCTGCTTCAGTTCCTGTGCTGTGGGTGGCCTTGGACGTGTATGCTCAAGAGTCAGTTCCTCGCATGTCCACTGCTCCAGAGTCTGTGAAAATATCCACTGGGAACAGGTAAAGCCTTTAGTTTCAGCCCTTCATGGTGACTTCCATCATGTTAATGAGGCTCTGGTTTGAATCTCTTGCCAGGTCTTCTCTGGGGTTCTGCCTAGACAGCAGGCCTTCTGCCCAGGCTTCAGAGGGCTTCCACTACTCGTTCAATTCAAAAGGGATCTGCCTGTTTCCTGCTAGGCATCTAGGGCATTCTGCTCCATTGTGGACTTTCTGTCCGTCCTGTTGGAGGTGCTCCTGTTGCCCCTGCTCTTGCCTGCCTACCCTCTGGGTTGTCCACCTAGACATCTTCGCCTATCTACTCTGCTTTGATATTTGGCTAGGCAAGCCTATTGAAAAACCTACCTAACTGCCTTCTTGCCTATGTGGCTGATGTTTGCCTGTAATTCAGCCCTTACATTGTCACCCTGCCCTGAGATCTTCTGTGTCCCAGTACTTAAGGTGTTGGACTGTCTCTCAGTGCCTGTTACCGTCTGCTCTAGGTTTCTTTTTTACTTTGTTCGTATTTTTTAAAAAAAATCTGTTTTTCTCCTTTTTTTAATGTGTGACCTTTTGGGCTGTTTTTCACCCGTTGATTGCCATTACGGTCATTTGCTTGCATAGTTTGCATTCACTGATCACTGTGTATGACCGCTTCCTGGGAATAAAGTCTTGCATTGTTGTGGACCTTTATGCTGTCCTCTTGTGTCCTTTATTTGGACTCCAACAAAGATGGCAATAAACTCAAGTAATGCAACAACATATCGACAGCCTGTACTGAAGCAGTAAATTACAAAATATGCTAGAACTGCTTTCACTTAACAGTTCAATGGTTTCCTGTATAAGATATTTTTTATTAAGAATCTTTATTGACACATTACATTTGAGTAGTTTTTCATGGTCAAATTTTCAAACAGGCACTTTAAAAAAATAATTGCATGTGCCCATTGTCACAGACTGTTTTTATCAGCAGCTTTAGCAACTTGTCTTTGATAAATTCCACCTCACAATAGGTGAGGACAAGGACGGGTCACAAGTCATGCAAGGTGTTTTTGAGGAATTTATTAAAATGTGAAAAAAAGATTAAATGGAAGTTCAAGAAAAGGAAATGTTAAAATTTTAAGTCAATATGTTTAACTTATACAAATTAACGTGCTAAAAAATCTGCTAAAGATCGGTATGTTCATTTGATTTATTCACCTCGAAGGGCTGTTGCTACCTCTTCTGTCTTCTTTTAAGAGCTTGACCGAATCCAAAAATGGATATGAACAAGAATATTAACCGCAGGTTCAATTAGGCTAAACTGTCTTTTTATGTTATATTTGATGTTATATGTATCTTTACAGCCCACGCACACATAAATAACTTAAGTGTTTGAGCAACTAAGGACCTGCTGACTTTTGAGAGTAAGACTCAATCAGGCTCTGTTTTGATCGCACTAGTGACCCTTGCCTTGTTTTTCCATTGTACAGGGTACTGCTCCAGTTAATCAGCGTGTTGTCATGCCCCAGTGTTTTTCATGCAGTGCCAGCTGCTGGTTAGTTTTTTATTCCAAAGGCAAACATATTTGTCCTTTTTCATTTTTCCACTTTTTTGTCAACATTTGTTGGTCTTTATATTCTTACCACGATTACTGTTCCTTATATTGAGGTAATGATTTTAATTCTTTCACTAAAAAAATTCAAAAACTGTAGCTGGTAATGCACAGAAGTACTCAACTGTACTGAACAGGCCAATCACAGTAGGTACTGTATGTCAAACTTATGGCACAGGATTAGAGCTGAAGTATAAATTCACAACTAGACTGCTTTTTGAAAAATAAACTTTCATTTGTTGTTTCAGTTTTGGTTGAAGAAAAGAACATAAGAACTTTGCTAGAAGGTAAAGATAACCTACCTGCATCCGCACCATTTACCATGTTCATCAGTGACACATGTCTTGCATCACTGACAATATCAGAAGGACACTTACTCTTACACCATCTAGCTTAGAAGACTGTTTTGCATGATGAAAGAAGGAAGAACGCGATACCCAAGGACGAGTTGGGAATGAGACAGGTTGATGTGTTCATAACGTAACTACTGGTCCAAGATACACCTCACAACCTTTGTTAACCGTCAGATACACAGCTAAAGCAAAGAAAATCATTTCAAGTAGAAGATGAGAATATCTACAGTATATGTTAATGCTTTGGGTTTATGTATGCTAATAAGAGGCAAATAGCTCTAAATACACCTGAACAGCCAGGCGGTATCCCCCCCCCCCTTTAGCTCCTCTTGAAGCGCTAAACAAGCCACGCTGGACGCAGACAGCTCTCTGTGGATCTACACCATAGTATGGCAGCAGGTATCAGACACTCGCCCTACATCACACTGTGTTGTCTACCAGCTCATCACAGCTGCTGTGGTGAAAGCACACCACATCGGTGCACACGCAGACACACATACTCATGCACACCTCTGTCTCTCTGCCCGTCCCTTGTGCCTTCCCCTTTAAAGAGACACACGGGTGGCTGCACTCCACTTGACATGTGGGCCTGTATTCTCACCTTAGAGACGGAGGATGGGCATGGTTGCACGCTTTGATGGCTTAATTATCGCTGTGGAAACAGGAGTGGTTAGAGGAAGGAGCAGAGAGAGGGAGAGAGGGTTATGTGCAAGTATTAGCAGCAGTAATAAGCCTGTAAGGATCGTTAGTGTGAGGGTAAAATGGGACAGTGGTCCCAAAAGACATCTCAAATAAATGCTCAGGATGAGGGTAATTTTGATGCTTATTTAGGCTCACTAAATAAGAATATATGTGTTTTGTATTTTGTACGGCTTTTGCTAAATTTTTATTACTAAACCACACTGAAAAAATATATACATTCTTTATAAAACTTCAGCAAAAAAACTTATATGCAGTCACAGCATTAACATAATTGAGCTACACTGTTGTCACTCTTTTTATCTTTACATCAACACCTATTTTTGGAAAATTAGAAAACATTATTACAAAGTGCTATCATAATCTTAGTTCTGTTGGTGGCTGTGCTAAACTGTGACTCACTATTTACTGGGCATAGACCACACGCAGGTTCAAAGGATATGAACATTCGTTAAATGATGAGCTAATTTACATGTGAGATCAGTGCTCAAGCAAAGATCCAAACTTCAATACCCCCACATGAAGGCACAGACCAGCTCAGAAAATTGGTACCAAAGATGATTTTTTTCCCCCCTGATATGAGCTTTTAAATTACTGTGTGCATTTATTAGACCTTTTTTAAAATATTAGAATCACAATTTGCGTTCAGGGTCAAACCCCAAGATACTTTCTGTCATATGACTTTTGAATATGTTCTGCAATTAAATAAAAAGAGCCTAAGTTGTAAGCACAAGAATGATGATCAAATATCAAATGTGTGTTTTAGCCATTTTTAGAGATGAGATTTACAAATGCTTAAATGCGTTTCAGTCAGGACCAAAGAAGCAGTTAATTTATATTCGCCTCTCTCTGACCTGGGATTTCACAGTATCCCGTGAAGATGTGAAAACTCAGAGGTGGGCAGATCAACATCTAGACCCCAGTCCAGAACAAAGCAAACGGTAATGATGAGCAGGCAGCTGCAAAGGTTGTCTGGTGGGAGGCAGTTGTGGTGTTTCTGCAATCAGTCTCAGACAGATTGCCACTGGTTGCAATCTGGTTATATGCTTATTTAAAAAAACAAAACAGTGTTGCAGAGCGTCTATGTTGTTTTGCAGTTACGTCGACAACTACGGCAATATCTGTGGAAAATTTCTCAATTTGTTTCAGATCTTTGAGGTTCCAGCTGGACTCTGAATGTAAGGAAGATCAGGTGAGCCTGAATGTAAGGAAGGCCTTTCTGTGAATGCGGACGACAACAGATTTGACATTTTTGATGATTTCAACCACCATTTTATCCCCGATTACATGGAACCACCAACTTGACTCAAACTGCAAACTGACTGCAGAGGGATTCCGTCTTAATGCTGTTTTATCTCCATCTTGTTGCACCAAAGTTGCTGTCCACATCTCTGAAGCAACCATTTCCAAGGCAACTATGGTAAATAGTAAATGGACTGGTCCTTATCTACTCTACCTGAACACTCAAAGTGTTTTATAAAACTTGCCTCATTTACCCATTCACACAAGTCCTTTTTTTCTATACATAGAGGCTTTCTATCTAACATTCACACATTCCCATACTCCAATGGACAGATCACAGAGCAACAAACTGGAGCAGCCAGGGATCAAATCACCAAACTGCTCTACCTCCTGAGGTACTGCCACCCTGTGCAAGTTCATTGCACATGGTTGAGGTAATTTTGGTCACAATGTGGTCTCCACTCCACCACAGTTTTCCTTAGTATGACTGTAGCGTGAAAAGTGTGCATAAATGCATACATGCATAAAAGGGTATTAGATGAGCCAACAGATGATAGGGGCTGACACTGAGGTAGGCCAATCGGCTGGGATTACTGCTGAATTTGACTTGCCTGGATTGATGCTATGCTTTCCTCCTTTCTATCATTAAGAGCAATCTGATTCATTTCTAATAGATAATATATATTTTTAGACATTCAAAAAACACCAAAATCAGTTTAAATTGATTACTATAATCTCTCTAAATGCCAAAATTGTGTCAGAAAAAAATGTTTGTGATATAAACACATCAGAAAGCATGGCATCACCCAGGCAGAATGGCTGAGAAGTGGACCATTTATCTGGGGAAAAAGGAGCCGTGCGCTTCAAGCCCATCTGTCTTCGGTTGGGGGTTGTGGGCTTGTGGGGTCGAGCTCAGTTTAATTGAAGATTATCTGCTTAATTACTCAAGCACAGCCAGCGTTAAACAGCCATGGATTAAGAAAACGTCAGTGAGGCAGACCTTTGGGGTCCGGTGCTGCGCTCAATTAGCAAGAGGGCCCAGATATGGCTCTCCCCACCTCACCCATCACTGCACTGGAACTGAAGCTGCATGCTAAGAGACAGGTCATTAAGATAATAAACACACAACTGTAAAAAGCACACAGAGTCAAAGTGCGGATGCCACCTCTGGACTGTGCACTGTCCACGCATCAGTGAGTCTAACTTCTTTAACTCACGCAGACCAGTAAAATTATTTTTATTCCGCCTCCAAAATATTTCATTTCTTAGAGATTTAGATCCAGCCTAGTAAGCAGTGTGTCCATAAGCAGGGACAAGGGTTTTTCATAGTCCTTGGTGATAGGACGTCCAGTGCATCAGCTGACTTGGGCATCAAATGATCCAGAAGGATGCATTAAATGCTCAGGGTTAGAGTCAGAATGTCACCTTTAGGGTTGCGTTGATTCACGATGATCCCGGGGATCGACAGCTGTGTTTGGGCCATTATGGAGGGTGAATAGTGCTACCTTAACAAAGGCACGTTTCCTCTCTCTCATACACACATTTTATCAGTATGTGACTCTGCTGAAAAGTTTATGATTATATTTGCTTTATGGCCTGTTTGGGGTCAGACATGCCCGGGCAGAATTTGTATGAGTGCACCCTCCTTTATTTAACCCTAACCACACAGTAAACACGATTTCTTTCTGTAAATATACCATAGCTGTCGTGCACACACAGTGCAGAAATGAAGAATTTTAAACAGTCTTTACACGAGACACATTGCAGGATTTTGGATTCTGTTTGGCATCGACTCTGCTGCTTTAATAGGAATAACAGCGGGTAAATAGGTATCGCTTCAAAAGTAGAACAGCAGGCAGAGCCTTTAGCTATCACGCTCCTCTCCTGTGAAACCAGACAGACAAATTCTCTGCTTTTGTGATTAGGCTTAAAACTAATTTTTGCTAAAACCTCTTGCTGAGGTTGGATCAGGTGAGCCTGAATCATCCCTTAGCTACACTATATTGCCTAAAGTATTTGCTCATCCGCCTTCACACTCATATTAACCTGAGTGACAACCCATTGTTAATCTATAGGGTTTAATAAGATGCCCGGACACCCTTTACAACTATAACAGCTTCAGCTCTTCTGGGGAGACTTGCAACAAGCTTTAGGAGTGTGTTTCTGGGAATTTGTGACCATTCTTTCAGAAGTGCATTTGTGAGGTCAGACTCTGACGTTGAACGAGAAAGCCTCCTCTCTCACATAGTTCATGTTGTGTCCTTGTTTCTCAATACTCTCCCCTTTTGCCCTCGGCAGATGCTGCCATGTCCTTCCTGCTAAAAGGGAGTTCTTCCTCCCCACTGTTGCAAAATGCTCAAATATAGGATATCTCCTAATTGTTGGGGTTTTCCTTCAAATGTTGTAGGGTCTTTACCTTACAATATACAGTAAAGTGAGTGACTTGCAGTTATATAAATAAAGGTTAACTCAAACATATATTAGAATGAGCTAAGTGGTTTATTGCAGTTACATAGAATCAACTTCCTCCCCTGTTAATTATCATCTGTGTTGGAGTTTGTCTATCTGGTGCTGTTTAAGCTGGAAAAAAAAACTAATACCACGAGAAAAGCCTCTTGGGTAAGGTTCTGTTTGGACTGGATTTTTTACATACTTGCAAATGTCAGTGCAGTTTTGAGTCAGATATTGGCTCTTCTGTTTCTTTTTAGATTCTAGTTTTACCTTGGCCACCCTTTTGCATCATGCACCGTTCTCTCGACACTGGGGATATTTCGTCTTCCCCTCGCATGCTGTAGACACAGGAGTGTGATTTTGATGAAGGTAGGTGTCAGGAACTGACCACCCTCCTCTGTGCTGGCCTTTCCGTAGATGATTTTCTCATACAAGGCACAAGACATCTTGAAGTTTCAAAGTTCAGCTTTCCCTGAAAAAAAAAGCATTCCCTCATCTTTACCCTCTGCCACTCAGGTTTATCTGGCTACAATGCTGTGTTGCTGTGTACGTCCTCCTCTTTAACCTACATGCTGACAGGGTCTTTTGTCTGCCTGACTCCTCCTGCACTGCCTTGAAGTAGGGGGTCATGTGACATCTGCTCACCTCCCCCCTCCCTTGTGGCCTCGCCCTTCATCTCTGCCACCTCTCCATCATCCTTCACTCACCTTCTTAATCCTTTCATCCTTCCTACTCCTCATTTTGCACCCCTCTCATATCGGAGATGTTTGACATAGATTCAGGAATGGCGACTGCCCGTGGCAGAATCTCACACAGATGGTAGGGGTCCTAAGGCAAACAAAGCTATATTTGGCCTCCTAAAATGATGCCAAACGAGAGCAGCCACTCGACACGAAGGTCTTCGAAGCAGCTTGTTTTTATTAAAGTTGTCAAGTCTTTTAAATGCCGTTTCATTTACATGTTTTAATTATGCGCTTTACAACATTCATTAGGGCGAACATAAAAGATAAATAAGCACGTAAACAAGTTTGCTTCTTGCAATATTCATCTGTCCAGACGGTGTCCACGGTGACCAGCACAAAGCCAGAGCTAAGGCAGTGACATTTAGAGGTGGATTGTATGAGTCATCCCCTTCAACTTAATTAACAGCCTCACCTACACAACAGCCTGTTCTCACTTACTTTCCCAAAAGTGCTCCTTAACACTGGCTGTAATAGGTTACAGAAAAAAATTACTTAGAAAATACAGTAATTGGATTACTTTCAAGCAACAAGTAGTGCATATTTTCTTGTATTTTTATTACAATTAATGACTCCAGTGACTTACATTCACAGGTGGCAAAGCAAGAAAAGAAAAAAAGAGTAATGTGACTCATGCTGGTTGCAAACTTGTTTTATTTGCATGCTGTGTGGTCTTAGCTGCCTTAGCCACAGGTACACCCACATTCAGGTGTCAAGGTAGTGTAAATTACAGTGAAGATTCACTGGAAGCGCGTGTCATCACCGAAGCTAAGTGCTAGCTTCTGTGTATTCATTAAATCCCTTGAAATTGCAGGTTTGCTTGCTTGTGAAGTCACGACGTCTTCTAGGTTTACACGCGTTAAATACAAAAGATGTGAAGGAGGGTGGGAAGGATTTGGAACGTCACCTTGGGATTGGCCCAGTACTGACAGTAAAGCTGCTTGTGCTGTTAGTAATGGTATAGTAATTATGTTTCAGTGTATATTGTACATTTATCAATTTTTGAAATAAGTGTGTTTTTAAATAATTTTACTGAGCAGCGATGACAAGAACATACAAAACGCTGATAGTTCTGCCTATAGGGTGTAAAAAACGTGGGTTAGTGCAATTTTTTTCTTTGTTGGTGCCTTTAATAGAGCAAAAGATTGTATCATAACAATACAAACTTTAAGATAATGAGATTAGGATAATTATTTTATAATAATTAAAGCTATTATCTTGTTTTTGTATATGCAGCAAAATAAAAGCTAAGCAGGCCTACACCTCTGTGCAAATAAGACGTTAGACTTCTAAACAACTTTAAAATCCATCAGAGATTTTCAGACAATGATTTCTGTTGCTCGATATTTACAACAATGGTGCTCACCACATTTTCTATGTGTGTGGTTTAATTTGACAGATCAAAAGAAATTCGAAGTTATTCTTTCTCAAACAATCAAAGAGAATATGCACTTTGGTCAGTTTATTAGGTACATCTTGCTAGTATTGCATTGGATCCCCCTTTTGCTTTCAGAACTGTCATAATTCTTCATGGCACAGATTAGACAAGGACCTGGAAACATTCCTCAGAGGTTTTGGTCCATGTTGACATGACAGCATCACACGGTTGCTGCAGATTCGGTGGCTGCACATCCATGATGTGAATGTGAATTCTGTTCAGACAGCCATCTTGGATAAACCTTAAATTGACTGCTGCTTTTCACATACTCACTCATTTTGCCACGCTCCAAAGTAATCTTTATGAAAAATCTTCTGTTGTTTAATTGTATAAGTATCATGCCATAAATCATAAATCTTAGGTTAACAGTTCCAACAATGATTTGACCATGTTAAATTTTATTGTCTAAGGGCACAGAGACACCTGGCGATAAAGTAGTAGCTTTATCCAGGGGTTAAAGTGAGCCGGAACAATCTGTAACGAACTCCGACACCTCCAGGTAATGAGCATTCAAATCTGATAGGCAGATTAATGCATATTACTGTGAAATGGGTTAATTTCTTTGTGTGCTGCATCCTGCCACTGCTTCCAGTGAGGACACAGAGACACATGCTCAGTAATGAGAAAATAATGACATCCCACACCTCCAACACCATCCTTTTCCCTTCATAACCCTGTGACCTGTTCATGGTGCAGGTGTAAAAAAAAAAGTTTCAGCATCTAGCTAACACTGCAGATGAGAGGCAACCATAAACAGAGTAACTTTTTTAAAAGTGGCAGTGATTTCAAATGCAACTTTTCAAACAGCTCATCAAATATCACCAAGCACACAAACAGTTACTGTTCAGTTTGTCAGACAACGTGTCTGTGACCTACGACATGTGACGCTCTCATAGACAGAGAAAGATGGAAGGAAAACAGGACAGAAGTGAAAGAGAAGAGATTGTCTTCAAAGGTAAACTTATTTGCTCAAGTGACATTGTATAAACTGGAAATTTAAATTTACATACAACGTCCTCATTAGTTTTACAGCTTTTTAATCAGCTCTGCTGAATTGTGTTTTGCCATGCATCTGAAGTACTTTGACTTTGTGTTGTTGCACAAAAGGTTGCATGAAAATATTAGACAGCTTAGTGCAGGCTAAAGCAGTTTAGTTATAGTAATGTGGTGAAGTTTACAGTGATGATCTATGCTGGATTGATACAGAGCAGGCTGTTTGTGCTTAGTGTTAGGTAACATCAACGTCAGCAGACATCAGCTATAATATCTATATTATGTATATATCATCAGTTACTATATTTAAGATATTTTAGGTGATGATGCTGATCAGATCCACCTTCTGGATGTGATTCTTTTCCCCATGCTACACCATCACACCCACTTCCCAGATCCCACTTTTAACCCCTGCTTTTGCCAATGCAGATTTTTCTCGCAGTCTGTGTGCAAAATGGTTAAGGGGGGAATACAGGAGAGCAACAGAAGGAAAAAAAAGTTTCATAGATCGGATTAAGAAAAAACCTCACAAACTTAATTTTTTGCATAAGGAGCAGGATGGGTGTGGCAGCTTAATCTAACCTCTGGGGCTAAAGTGCTGATATACCCCTTCACTGCTCAACACTCAGGGAGGATTTACTATAAGTCATAATCTTTAAAAAATGGAAGTGAATACAAGTAAGTAAACTCTAAGACTGTTCACACAAAACATTTTTACAGACAAAAATAATCAAATCAATCAAACAAAAAATAATATTAAACAAGCCCAATAAATCAAACGCACAAATGTCTCACATGATAAGCAGGCTGTTACAGACAAATCTATGAATTTATAGCCTCACAGGCAGCACGTCTCTCGATAATTATGCATCATATTTGTATAACCATTAATATGAGCTCTTACCCAATGGGGCGATAATTGCAGTTGCAGCACAGAGTGTAAGTCACAGCATTCACCCGTTACACAATCTTCTCACAACAGACATTTTCACTTGTCATAAAGCACAGGTGTTACTAATAATATTAACAATAGCTCTGTTCTATTACAAATAATCCGTGACAGCGAGCCAGCATTAACAACGCTAAAACCTTGAAACTGCAGTACCTACTCTGATATCATCAATTTTATAATTTACACCTGTCTTTTGTGCGTCTTACATGAAAAGGCCCATTCAGTTTCACTTACAACACTTTGTAGGATGTGCTCTGTCTGGCTCGTGGGATTGCTGGCAGGCAACACGGACATTTCACTGGACGAACAATGAGTGGCTGCAGAAACACAGTGAATGTGAACAGTTTTGGATTAATGATAAAAGTTTAGAGTGTAGATTTAGACAAAAGAGCTCCTACTTTCAGATTACAAATTAATATGAACGTGGTTAAGTGAAGACAACATGGATTGTTTGCAGTCACATGCTTTTGCTCACACAACTTCTGCTATTGACTTTTCATTCTGAGCATTTGAAGATGGTCTTTCCAGCCTGTGTGCTAGATTCCCAAATTACAGCACTGTTTCCCAGAGAGTTGGAAAACATCATCAGACGCCTGCAATACATTTGCAAAACTTATGACAAGCGTGGATAAATGTGTAGTGTTCTGTAATGCTGAAAACAGCTTAGAATTTTAAAATTCTGAATTTTACATCCCAAAAAAGGAAACTTACTGCTTATTAGTGAAATGTTAAACAGCTTAGATATACTGAATAACCAAATAACTGGTCTCCTTGGATATTACATGAAATGTTTAAAAAGAAAATTTCGTATCATATGTTTAGTTATTGTGAGATGTATTTTAGGCATCATTTCCACCATCCCTTTTTTTTCTGTGTTATTTCTAGCTGTGAGCTGCAGAGGCCCCAAACTCCACAACACAGAGACACACATTAAGGCTCCCAGTACAGGATAGGAGGATTATTCTGTTATCCATGGTTGCTGCTGGGAGAGGGTGAGGGATAGAAGCAAGGAAGGAAAAAAAAAACAGAGGGAGGGAGAAACAGAGGGAAGGGAAAAAGATCGGTGAAAGTGCAGTGGGAGGCAAGTGGGTGAAGATCTGGTTCAGCCTGAGTGCTTCACTCGTGCAGCCGGAAATGCTGAGGAGGTCAGTCACCATATCCCCCTCAACACACACACACACACACACACACACACAGACACACACACATATATGCACTCTGCACTCCTTCCACCTCTCCCTGTCATTCAAACCTCCTCTAACCTCCTGTTTTCTCCTTTCCTCCCCTCTCCTCTTATCTTTTGCCGGTATTTCCCTTTCCTGTGCAGCCACGTGCCATTTTGACAAAACAGATTTATTGGTTACGTCATATTTCTTCCCTGTTTTAATCAAATGCCGTGGCGGCGGGCCTGACTCGTGCTCAGATTAATATCACCATTGATCAGATTGGATGGAGGTGTCCTCACACCCGCTCCAAACACCCCCCACCCCCAAACACCACACACACACACACACACACACACACACACACACACACTCCCTCACTCTTTCATTGCAGGGAATAGGGCTTTGCACTCTGAGAATTCCAGTAATGCGCCTTTCCGCCATGCAGCTGTGATTTGAAGCACACATGCGCATTTCATATTTATGTGTGTGTGTATGTGTTGGCTTTCACTGTATTTTGGCATGTGCAAAAGTGCCTGCAAGCTCGCCTGCGTGTCTCACCTCTTTGGTTTTATTCATGAACACTTCTTCTTCATGTTGTTTTTTTGGTGCTGCTCTTTTGAAATGTACTGCAAAAGGTCCTGCAAATGTGCTGCTGGGCCGGTGTCTCAACTTACAGAATTTACGGTCATTTGCAAAGTACCGCGGTGGTTGACAGGGATGCAGAGGGAGAGAGTGTGAAGCTGTGGAGGCTGTGGGAAGAGGAGAGCAGGTGCAGTAGCAAGCTGGTGACAATACTGCACGAGGAAGTCATTTTAACAACCACACCGTAGCGGCTGGGGCCAGTGGCAGCGATCAGCTCTGCTCCTTCCCCCGCCAGCCACCTCCTCATCATGCACACACACACATACACACACACCACTACCACCACTTCAACCCACCCAACCCTCTGCCCCACCGCTGTCATCTCCCGGCCTGCCAGTCACGCAGCTGCACCACACCACTCCCCCACCCCATGTCGATCATGCATGACATGGAGGTCAGGAGCAACCAGCGGTGAGGCGAAGTGCCTCTGTGGACGCCTCCTTCCATCGGCCCCTGGGGCGCGACTGGCCCGGCGGTCTGCCGCATGCTTTGGGAAATTACCACACATCTTTTGTTGCTAAGTGCACGGGTGAGTGATGAACAGAAGCGGCCTTTGGCAGGTGCTAACTGCAGAGGTGTAGAAGGAGGTTGGAGGGGTTTGGGTGGAGGTGGTGGGTAGGGTGCAACAAGTAAATAAATAAATACAAATTTTAAAAAAAGAGGAAAAGGAAGGAGAGAGTGGTGGGAGGAAAGTGGTGGCTGCTGGTGAAAGGATAGAAAGAAGGAGGGGAGGATGGGGCGATGAGGAGGCTAGAGGGAGGAGGCACAGAAGCGTGGGGAGCCGCAGCCTTCTGATTAAGGGCGAACGACTGGCGGCTGGGGTGGGGGCGGAGGAGGAGGAGGAGAAGGAAGAGAGGGAGGAGGGATACAGAGAACCAGAGTGAGGGAGAGTGAGAGACGGGGAGAGGAAAAAGGGGAAAGAGAAAAAGGAGACAAGAGAGGAAGGGGGTGGGGGAGGGGCAGAAGGGACAATTTAACGAAGCTCAAAGGCTCTGCCGTCTCTGAAAAAAGCAAGAAAGGAGACAGGCAGACGTTGAGGAGATCGGGACGAGCTCGTGGCTGGTGTTAACAGCCTGTTAGCTCTGCCCTTGCTTCTCTCGCTCTTCTGCCTCTTTGTTTGTGATTGGGCGTTGAGTTAAATTTTGGCTGTAGGCTCTGAAAACCGAACTAGAACTTGTTGATCATCCACTTTACGCCCACCTTCCAACACATTAAAAAGACAATAATTAATGTCTTAATCGCCTTAAAGAAGTTTGAAAATATGTCAGTATGTCTTGGTGCAAGAATTTTCACCAAAAAGTGTCATTTTTCCTGCTTTTTAGGCCAAAATCTTCATCTGCTTTCACACAAATTTTTTGCATTAAAAAATAAACTTACTAAATTATAAGTGTTTACAAGCAGGTGCAAAAACCTTATTATTTTCCTGGACTACGTCATTTTTCTTGACGTAGAAGAAGGAAGAGCACAAACAAGCCCAAAGCTAAGGACAAAAGAAAACTCAGACCAGATCAGGATGTTCTCAGTATATATATATCTCTATATATAGTGTAACAAATTCATGCTGAACTTAGAACAAGTGCCATTTAACATTATTGAGGAGAGGGTGCAAAACCCACGATCACTGGATGAGAGAGAGACAGAGAGAGAGAAAGAGAGCACCTGTGTCATTGTTATGCCTGTTGCCTGGTAACAACATTCTTCGCTGTGCGGCGAATGGAAGCCATGCATGAAGAAAGCTTCATCTGAGGAAAAAAAAAAATTCCATATTTCATGGAGGTTTTTGAAGATGGCCTTTCTGTTTGGGATCTATCGCTTCTGTGAGGATTTCAGCACAAACAGGTGTTGACAATGAAATTAGCTTAGAGTCACCCACAGCGTACCACGGCCTCAATATCTCAGTTGGCAGAGGCATTTCAAATGACTGGTTTTACCTGCTTGTGAACACCCAGAGACACAAAAACGTGCATGCGTTTTTACTGTGCTGAGGTGTAAATACACTCTTACAGTTTATTTTGACTCTGTGTCACATAGGGTCGCATATACAACTGCGCTGTTCTCAGCCTCTCAAAGTCAGCGGGGGCTCCTGAACGGCTGCGTTTCAAAAGGTTTCTGAGGTCCAGGATGCTTTGGAGTCTACCAAAGGCTCTGGGTTCACTCAAATAATTTTTTTAGGATGTCTGGTTTTAATCTCCGGTGGCACGGTGGTGTGTTGGTTACCCCTGGGTCTTGGGTTTGAATCCACTGGCTGGCTGAGGCCTTTCTGTGTAAAGTTTGTATATCTCTGAGTACTCCGGCTTCCTTTCACAATCCACTGACACACAACTTGGGCTAACTGGTGATCCTAAAACTGGCTGTAGCTGTGAGCGTGAATGTTTGTCTCTCTGTTTTAGGCCTGTGATAGACTGGCACATTTTGCCCTGTGATGGCTGGAATGGGCTCCAGCTACCGTGCATATAAATAGAGATACTTTATCTGCCTCAGGAGGAAGTTCAGGATGCGACCAAACCTTATACACTTCCTATATATGTACAACTATAAATACCTGCCTGTTTTTTCTTGTTTTCGTGACCCACCTCCCTCCATCTATCTTTGTCACCCTCTGTCATTGGTCCTAAGGAGGATCTGCCCACTCTGGGAGCCAGTTCTGATCCTCAGTGAGGCACAAACCAGAGTCTTAGGCCTAGATTATTGCTTACCTTCCATCTGTCTTATCGGAAATTATGTTTGATGTTTTGTTGTCACCTTTAGGTGGGGCAGAAGTTGGCTGTTTAACACTGTGGAAAGGTTTACTCCAAAAATCATGAGCATCGTCCCTAACCCTAATCTCTCAACTTACAATCTCTGACTAGACCTCAAGCCTCCTGCTGAAAAGTAAGATGTATGCTACAAATCACCAAATCTACCCCCTGATGTGGACTTTGCACCTGTTTAAAAGTGAAACCTCTCCTATATAGTGCATAATTTCAGATATACTTGTATTGATTCTTTAAGATAGTCGGTAAAAACAATTATGGTTATTGTCTTCAAAGATACAAAATCCAACCATCTTCACTATGATGCTTATATAAACATACTTTCCTTGATCTGATACTATCACAGGTACAAATTCTATAATTTCTGCTTTTACTAAAAGCACAATCCACTGTGTCTTTATTAGCAAGCTTTGTGTGGTGCGACAACAATATTAATCATTTCTTGTAAATACTGTGATGGCCCTTTTCACCCCTGCTTCCAGTCTGCCTATCTATGTGGGAGCTCTTTTCTGCAGGTACTGCAGAGGAGGCATGGTCTGTCCACAGTCGCCAGCAGTGGCAACACCTAAGCCCAGTGTCCAGTGCTTTATAAAAGTCCTTAAAGCTCAGTTTCTTGGTGGGTTGTTTCTTCAATTTAAATAAAATGTCTCTTAATTGCCAGTTGTTTGCGCATCTCCCTTGTCATTACTGCTGTGTGTCAAATGTGTGCATATTCCTCAGAATAAAATCTGACTATAAAGACTGCATCAGCCTGTGGGGCGAGGCACATCTTTCCAAAAAGTAAGATGCGAAACAACTTTTCACGTTTCACCTGTGTGACATTTCCTTTATAATATACATTTAACTCATTTTTGTTTAGGATGGCTGCACATGAAGATTGAATTGGCGTGTTGCCTTTAGGCAATCATTTTGACAAAAGTAAAAATACTCTATATTGGCAAAAATATTCACTCACCCATACAAATCATTGAATTCAGGTGTTCCAATCACTTTAATGGCCACAGGTGTATAAAATCCAGCACCTAGGCATGCAGACTGGTTCTACAAACATCTGTGAAAGAACGGGTTGCTCGGAGTTCCCGGTGGCACTGTGATAGGATGCCACCTGTGCAATGAGTCCAATTGTGAAATTTCCTTGCTACTAAATATTCCACAGTGAGCTGTAAATGGTATTATAACAAAGTGTAAGTTACTGGAAACAACGGCCACGAAGTGTTAGGCCATGTAAAATCATAGTCAGCGGATGCTGAAGTGCATAGTGTGCAAAGGTCATCGACTTTCTGCAGAGTCAATCGTTACAGACCTCCAAACTTAATGTGGCCTTCAGTTCAATAAGAGCTCAATAAGAGTGTGTAGAGAACTTTGTGGAATAGGTTTTCATGAGTGAGCAACACCAAGCACAATGCTATGGTGTAAAGTATGCCCCCACTGGACTCTAGAGCAATGGAGACATGTTCTCTGGAGTGACACTTCTCCATCTGGCAATCTGATGGATGAGTCTGTGTT
This sequence comes from Oreochromis niloticus, assembly GCF_001858045.2. Taxonomy (NCBI): domain Eukaryota; kingdom Metazoa; phylum Chordata; class Actinopteri; order Cichliformes; family Cichlidae; genus Oreochromis; species Oreochromis niloticus. Next base: position 18,655,501 of record NC_031971.2, on the reverse strand, counting down.
TGGTGGTTGCCACGAGAACCGCACTTATCTAACTACTGTGCCAAGTGTAAAGATTGGTGAAAGGGGAGACCAAGGTATGGGGTTGTTTTTCAGGATTTGGACTCAGCCCCTTATTTCCAGTGAAAGGAACTCTCAATGCTTCAGCATACCAAGACATTTTCAGCAGTTTCATATTTCCAACTTCGTGGGAACAGTTTTGGGATGGCTCCTTCCTTGTCCAACATGACTGTGCACCAGTTTCATGAAGTAAGGTCTATAAAAACATGGATGAGCAAGTTTGGTGTGGAAGAACTTGACTGGCCTGCACAGAGTCCTGACCCCAAACCCACAGAACACACTTGGGATGAATTAGTGCAGAGACTGCAAGCCTGGTGTTCTTGTCCGACATCAGAGTCTGACCTCAGAAATGCATTTCAGGAAGAATGGTCAGAAATTCCCATAAACACACTTCTAAGCCTTCCCAGAAGAGTTGAAGCTGTTGTAGCTGCAAAGGGTGGCCTACATTTCTTAAATCTAAGACACTTTTCAAGTGGTTGTGTTCTCTTTGGTGCTATAACAGGACAACACATGGACATGACTTATCAACCAACCAACCAACCAACCAACCAAATGAACAATTCACTTAAAGCTGTGCTAGAATCAGAAAAAAATGCTTTCTTGGACCACAGCAGATCTTTATTTAGCATCGAGTTAAATGATACTCGACAAAGATGTCTGGTACTTCTGTATTTATCATCTGTAAAACGTCATTGTGTAATTTTGAACCATAAATATCTTTCATGTCCACACCTGTCAAATGAACTGTCAAACTTTTTATGAGTTCAGACATTTTCACTTTATTGGGATCATGTTTAATGGGCAGAAAAGCCTTTAAGGTCCTGTTCATGCTATCCATAAACAGAACACAGAATTATACCCAGTGGGTCTGTTTCAGTGAAACCATGTAACTGTAGAAATATGTAGATTTGTCAAAAGTATATTGTCCAAGGATTTTATCACTCAACATACAATTTTTAACCTTTGCAGCTAACTCCAATGGGGTTTCTTCCATCTTTCCTTTAGCCAGATCAGGATATCAGCATTTCTCAGGTGTAATGAAAGATCAGAAAGTCTTTGATTTAACACCAAACAAACAAAAGATTTGCAGTGAGTTTTTAAAATAATTTCAGCAATTCAGTTTATATTTACACATAACTCTCTTCCAGGTCTTTGTCTGACAGTGGTTTTACAATCTTTTTCTGTCTTCAGTGTGGAGGGTACAACGTGTCCGTCTTTGCTACACTGCTCCTCGGGGACCTTCCACTGTAAGCCTTGCTCGTGAAGTATGAAAGCTGGCCCTTGCTGCAGCTTCTTTTACTCCCATGACACACCCCCCATCTTTGATGGCTGTTTGTACCAGAAATCTCTTCCTACCCCCACCACCACCAGCCCCTATCTACAGCAATGTGCAGTCAGTCAACAGTGGAAAGACCATTTTGATTTTCAGGGGATAAATAGGTTAAGCAAATTTACAAGCTGACCCTGCTCTCAAAAGCATGTTTTTAAAATGTTATTTTACTGGTATATGTTGCACATGTTTATGTTCCTATTTTTCCTGTCAGTTTTATACTGCAAATACATATCAGCGCCACTGTTGTTGCCTAATATTTTCACATGTAAATACAGTAAAAATTAGCCCTTAAGATATTTTTGTGGTGTTTTGCCTTTATTGCACCACTTACTGTCAAGCCACGGGTAATTTGACAGAGAGAAATGATACCATAAATGTCATCACTATATTCCACCATTTTTTAAAATTACCTTCATTGCCCAAAGGATGCTTTTGCAATTACAGGTCACGGATCGACATATTTGTCACTGTTTTGCCTTGAAGACGGCTCCATTAATAGAGGTTAAAGTGGCAACTTTATGTTGCTCAGGTCCTGCAGTGCACAGCATTACCTGACACTACTTAAGAAACATTGATATATGACATTTTCCAATCAATTTGTTTTCTTCAAAACAAAAAGATGAAAAAAAAAGGCATGGAAATGCTCACATGAAACTGACAAACAGAAGATTGTACAACAAGACAGTCTCCATGGATGGTGGTGCACTGAAATAAAGCCCTGCAATTTCTGTCATCCCGTGTCTAAAGGGAAATTGAATGAAATGCTCTGCAGAGGAGGCGGTGGGTAACACATACAAGCCTCGGTGTGAGAGTGCTGTCTCTGTGGACCAGGTTTCACTTTACCCTCTCTGGGGTCAGATTTCACATGCTCTTCACCGGCTGCTCGACACTGCAGTGAAGGTCGGTCCTCTAATGGTGCATGCAGAGACAAACCCGGGTGACATGTTGAAAGAAATCTGGCCTGGTGTAAAATTTTGCATTTGGTCTTATTTAAAAACAGCATATTTATTCCGTTAATTAATAATATGACTGTATGTGAGGCAGGGTTGTATTAAAGCTAAACTTTTATTTCCAGATCTTTCTGTTTGACGAAGATAACTGAACATGGACGCAAATCTTTGTGATACAATCCTTTCTTCTCTTTCTTCTTCTTAATATTAATGCTGACTGTGCTGTAGAATACAATGACTTCATCCTGAGGCAGATTAAATATCATTTTTAATATCATCCTCAAATGTGTCTCAGTTAAACAACATTCACTAGCCACTTTATTAGGTACACCTGTTCAACTGCTTTTTAGCACAAATATCAATTTTTTGTGGCAACAGCTCAATGCATTCCTGCAGACAATCTGATCTTCAGTAGGTGTGCAACAAAGGTAACTTAAGTGAATTTGAATATGGCATGGTTGGTGATACCTGGCTGGTACACAACCACCTCTAGGGTTCACAGACTATTGGTCCAAAAAAGAGAAAACATCCAGTGAGCGGCTGTTCTCTCAGCCAAAATGCCTCGTTGATGCCAGGGGTCAGAGGAGAATGGCCCGACCGCTCCGAGCTGATAGCAAAGTGACAATAAACTAAAAAAAACCCCAAAGCACTTATTACAACTGTTTCTGAATACACCACATGTCGAATCTTGAAAGTAATAGGTTACTGCAGCAGAAGACCACATAACAGATTCTTAACTGTGAAACTTTCTAAGCCATAATTTTTTCAGCTCCGGAAATTTGTATAAGTTAGTGTATATTCATGTAGCCTTTCAATCATTGGTATTCAGCTCCTGCATCAGCGGTCATCTGGTAGAGGTATTTGTTGACTGTTTCTATTGGCTGGCAAATGGTGACTTAATCAAGCAATACTGCTGGAAACAAAATGATTTTCAACTAATCTCGTGGCCATCATGAGCAAAGGTAACGGCTTGGATGCCTGCAAATGAGCCACCGCCTTGAAAGCGAACAGGCTAATGACACGATTATTGGCTCATCAAGGTGATATGAGTGTGTACGTATGGGGCTGTGTACATGTGTTTATGTGTATGCTTGAAAGTCGGTATGAGTGCTTGCTGGAGGTTGGTGATGATGGTGGGCGTTGCTGGGCACATCTCAGCATGATAATAAAAGCCACTGCTGTTGTCACCAAACTCAGCCTCGACGCCCTGCTTTTAAGTGCCGCCTCTATTCTCAGAGAGCAGCAGACACATTACAGAGAGGGGAGAGAGAAAAAGAGGAAGAAAGGCTCGGGGAAAGAGAGACGGGGAGAGAGAAGCGAAGGGAGCCTGTGGCTGAAGGATTGATTTTAAATGTTCTGCAAAGGCAGTGTTTACTATCCTCTCCGGCTAGCCCCCTGACAGCGTCAGTATCAAAACAAGATTTGTACCCCCCTTCCACCCCCATCCAGCAAAAGGAGAGAGGAGGAAGCAGGAAATACTTTAAATGATGATTCTTCTCACTGGCCAAATGCTCACATTACCCTCAAAAGTAGTACGGCTTGTGTGCACCATTTGACAAAGTCATTTTTACTTACATTGTAAATGCAAATGTCAATAAACAACATCAATACTCATCCAGTACTCAGACTGTAGTACGGCCTACGGGTTTGTCATTCAGTAAGGCTCAAACATCCAGCAGTGCTAATGAATATGCTTCAGTTTTGCATGTCTTTCAATAAATTCTCAGATTATTGTTGTATGTTTAAAATCTTCAAAAAGTGAAATCTCTAAAAACATAACACTGGCATGTCTTAATGACAGCAGCACTTTTGTTTGTGCAAAACCTGACGACTCATGTTATTCAGGTACAATTTAACTCTGTTCAAAGGAGCAGGAGTGCTTAGCCTTCCTGGCATTCACTTGCTCCATAAATGTTCAGGGGTCAGATGACTGTAGAAGCAGTCCTTGGTCTTCTTTGGTTAAACAGTCCTTTAAGGCTTTGAGGCGTCGTTACCCTGCTGCAGCAGGAATTCTTTTCCTAAAAGATGCAAATCAGAGGGAGGGGCGTGTCTCTAAAGAGCAAGGTCATAGTCAGGATGGAGTTGATTCAGTGCAGACGTCCAACTCCAGACGAGTCAAAAGAACTAGAAACATGAATGCTTCTCAGCTCATTCACTGTGGGCTTCAACACTTTCTTGTAATTTTTTTTAAAGTGGTCTTGAGCAATAGTTCTCCAAATTTTCTGGAGGTCTTTCAAAGGTTTTCTTTGGACATTTTCCCTCGTTTTCAATTCTGTCCTAAAACCAGACTATTTGTAAACTTTGAATCATTCGAGCACAAAAACAGTCACCGAACTCAATGAATGAAACAATGTTGTGTCGACACATAACAGATAACATATCAAGAAATTAATTTCTCTTGCTGAATTTCTTTAAAAAATGCCAACAATACCACAAATTGACAGACATAAAACAGTATTTCTGCACCAACATGATGATTCCCAAAGAGCTATTAGCCAAAAACCTGGTGTATCTTGAGATGGTGTAAGAAATTGGGAAAACTGCACAAGTGTGGAACAAAAGAAGAAGTAGCAAGCCTAAAAACGATCTACAGCAGACAATCAATACGTTAAAGTCATGTCCTTAAGGAACAGGAAATAAGCAAACCTCCTACAAAGACCTGACACAGGACCTGACAGATGCATCTGGACCTTGAGCTGGTTCAGCTACTGTTCACTGAAGCCTCATCAGAAATGGTCTCAGTGGAAGGGTGGCTGTCAAGAAGCCATTCTTAAAGAAAAGAAACAGAGAGAAAAGGCTGAGGTTTGGCAAATTATACAATAATTGGTTTGAAAATCAGTGTTAATGGATCTTATGGAGTGAAAGTGCAGTAAAGATAGAAAAAGACACAATGAAACACTATCAGTCATGGATTGGCCTCCCTAGAACCCGGACATCATTTTACTGAAGCAGTGTGAGATCGTCTTGGCAGAGAACAGAAGGAAAGGCACCCAACATCCAAAGAAGAGCTTTGACTGTCTGGAGAACTATTTCTGAAGACTACTTAAAGAAATGACAAGAAAGCTTAACTAAGAGCTTTCAGGCTGTACTGAAGAATAAAATTGGTCATACCATTGACTGTCAAGCTTGCTACAATTGTACTGTCGTTGCTTTATTTACTGTATTCCCATGTATGTTTGCACATCTTTCAATAATTCTCTGTACCTATTACCTACTTTCCCCAATTTCCCAGCAAAATATAAAAAATAGGTGGCTCGAGACTTCTGCACAGTGCTGCAGCTTAACAGATCTTGAAAGGGGATTTACCAAAGCGAGCCCCAAAAAGGAAATCGAAGCACCTCAGTGTCAGCTAAACCTCTAAGTGATAGATCTCAAATCTGATCTTTTGTACAAAGGAGCTAACATGGTCAGTGGAACAAATTTGCCTAAACAGCCACTTTCTTGGTGTGTTTTTTTTTCCTAGACTGTGTGAAAAAATTTGGCAGGCACAAATGTTATATTTTCAGCATCTCGGAGGCCGCTTTCAAAGAAAAGACAGAATGGCCTATTGTGGCGAATGTTGTGAGCACTGGCAGGAAATCAAGCAAAAATGGTTAACTGGATTTGAAGGAGAAAATTCCCTTTCATGCCACGCGGCCACACTCATAATTATCTGATTGTTGCCGACCATTAGGAATTTGATTTATTGTTCTTTGGCAGTCAGGATGGAGGTTTCTCACCCCCGCCTTGGACGTGTGTAAAATGCACAAGTCTGGAGGGGCTGAGGAGAATATGGGGAAGCGAGAGCCATATGTCTGTGCTGTCAGAGAGCCACTTGTTAGAGGAAGTTTAGCCTCCCTGTGCCTCCAGCCACAGCCTTAATTATTAACAACATGTCTCCCCTCTGAAGAGCTGTGTGAGGGCGGCTCACTGAAAAAGGTGCTTTGGAGTGTGGGCTGCAGGATGCCAACTCTCCTCTGGGTACTGAGATATTCAGTTAAAGCAGTGAAGGTTTTTGGGAAAGTTGCTGGTTTGTAGATACTTATCTCCCTCTTTCCTCTCGTGTGAGACTCGGTAATTGAATCTTACTTGTAAACACATAAGCAAAACCAGAGTGAGTCATTTTCTTTTACATTTAAATCAAGGCAATCATCATCAGATCTCTCTGTGCCCATGAAAGATGTGAAAACGATAACCTTTGGGGGTTTGCATCCAGGATTTTTCTTCCTGTAAAGTCATTAGAAAAACTCAGACTTTAGTTCTCGGAGTTATAAGTGACAGGAAGTCGTGATCTGCTAAAAGTTCCCCTGATATTCAGCTCTGAACTGTATGTGATTTTAAAAAAATTAAATGTTGTGTGAATGATTTAATTGGGGCTGTCAGCAGGGATTAATCTCGTCTTTCTAATACAGACGACAACAAATGTTTAGCCCTCGCCATCAGCTGTAGATTCTGCCTCAAAACATAATTATTTTTTATGCAAAAGTAAAAGGCAAAATCAGAGGGGAGCTTTAAAGACCCCTCTGGATCTTCACTGTAAAAAAAAAACAATTTTAAAAGGTAAATTAGGCTGAATGAGTAAAACCTTTCATCCTGGAGTTCCCTGTACTGGGACCAGGTCGTATCTGCCACTTTTTTTAAAGACGTTTTAAAAATGTGCTTTTACAACTAAATGTCTAAAGTGGATGTCCCATTATCTAAGCATCAATAGCGTCAGTGTTGACTAATAAATTATCATATTGCTGTCTTATTCTCCAATTTACAGTCTCACTAAATCCTGATGATACAAATAAGGAGACTTGCTGTTTTTCAAAATGTACTCCAGTCTCTTTTCCCTCTTTTCCATAGGCTGATTGGTTTCACCTCACAGTTTGTCAGCTATTCGTTCCAAAATATGGGAACGCTTTTTAGTTGGAAATGTAAAAAATAGCCTACAGACCTTCAGTGGTTACTCGATATTTCATCAAGTATGTCCCACAGAAACATGGCTGCAGAGAGCATCTGTTTGTTTGTTTAGCATCCACACCGTCTATCAGCAACCTTTTGTAGAGTCAAAAGGATTATAAAGCTTCAGAGAAGCCCTACCTTCTGAATGACATGAGTGTGTCGTGTCACACAATTTCTCAGTCCAAATGTCCAAATTGGCCCCAAAATTGCGATGGATTGGAATAATTTGTGCACTAACCAGCGAGTGATGTCACTGTGACCACATCTGTCTTTTCTATGGACTCTATAGTAAATGCTTGCAGTCATGGTAAAAGAAAGCAATCAATTTTAAGGTTTTATAAATAAAGAGTTGATAAAAAATGATCTAGATCTTACCAGGTCTTAAAATTAGGTAAATACAATCGTAGAATAAAAACAAGCCGTGACATATTGTACATACTAAGGTCCTACCACAGCATTTCAGTCAAGTTGAAGTCTGGACTTTGACTTAGTCTTTTCCAGCTTTGGCTCATTGTCCTGTCGGACAGATGGCCTCAGTAAATGACTGCAAGATGCATAAGTGTTATGGCTGCAAAACAAACCCAAAGCATCACTCCTCCACCACGGTGCTTGACATTTGTGATGAGGTGTTTGTTTTTGTCAAACAGGGTGCTGTGCATTATGGCCAAACATCTCCACTTTGGTCTCACCTGCTCTAAGGTTATTGTTCCAGAAGTCTTGTGTTTTGATTTTTTTCTTGGTAGCCCTTCCAAACAAGCCATACGTGTTAAGACTAAATCCATCACTAACTTTAACATTTGACGTCCTAACTGTGGCCTGAAGAGTCTAAGACAGGGGTGGGCAATCTCAGTCCACGAGGGCCGGTGTCCCTGCAGGTTTTAGATCTCACCTTGGGTCAACACACCTGAATCACATGATTAGTTCATTAACAGGCTTCTGGAGAACTTCAGGACATGTTGAGGAGCTAATTTAGCCATTTGAATCAGCTGTGTTGGTTCGAGGACACATCTAAAACCTGCAGGGACACCGGCCCTCGTGGACTGAGATTGCCCACCCTTGGTCTAAGATGTACCACTTTGGTTTTTTTTCCTAGTCTCTCTAATGATTGCAAGGTATGATGTTGAGATAAATGTCCTGGGTTGTCCATTTCGGGGAAGACTGGCAACTGTTGCGAATGTTTGCCATTTGTGAATAATCGTTTGAAGGATGGACTCCAAATTTCAGCTGCTCTTGTCTTTAAGATCATTGCTGATTTCTTTCCTCCTTGGCATTGCGTTAACAGTCACCCGAGTGCCCCAGAAATGCAAAGAGCTAAAAGTTCTGCTTTTAAATGTAACACATGGTATGTCCTTATATGTAAAACATTCGAATTTAACAAGTGTACTTTCTTTTCACCATGCCCATATGTAGCTCAGCTAGTGAGATGCTTCTCGTAGCCAGAAGTATTCACAATATAGATGATTCACAATGATTCTGAGGGTGAAAAGGGCAAAAACAACATCACAGTGAAACCTGAAATACGAGTGTCTGTCAGCTGTGAAGACCTCCGATTCGAATTTGAAGAAGAACCTACGAGTTGAGCTCAGCTTCACAACCCCTGTTTTCAGTCCTATTGAAGAGCAGAGTGATGCCGGTGCTTCAGCTTAGAATTAGTTTGGCTAAAGCTGTCATGAGGGTAGCAGAGGTAGAGTCAGTACACTCAAAGGCAGATGTGCAGTAGGGCACGTGGTAGCAAATTACAATTTAATTGCAGGAAGTAGCTCTTAAAAGTACAGTTTCCCCAAAAGCATCCACATCAAACCCAGAGATGGTGGGTTATATAAAAATCGAAGAATAATAAAAATAATATTCTAGACCTCAAGATCATTTTTTACATAACACCTTAGATTTATCAATACACTGCAGATGGTGTGATGTTATGATAGTAACAGATCTCCAAACGTCTTGAGATGCCATATAATCAATACATGCCTATTTTCATTGGAGTTGCATTGTAATTATCCAACAATCAGTCAACTGTAATTATCAATTACAAAGTCGAGATGGCTTTATTAAGTTTTTATTGACATTGAGTTTTAAAGCCAGCATTAGGTCAAGATGTTAGGTTCTTGTTAGCTGCAATAACAACCTCAGAAATCCACATGTGTGCATCATCCAACAGACATCTGCAAGTGGGCTGAAAGAATAATGGATGCAAAGGAAAGCAGTCCACAACATCTTTTGATGGTGCAGATGTTTTATCTATGAATAAACAGGAAACAAAATGTGATGTGTTGTTCATAGGTCAGTAGTTGAGACACGAGGCAAAGATATGGAGATTTAGTGATATAGTTAAGAAAATATAAACACATTACCGCCCACAAAAATCACTGCAGCCAAGTCAGATTTCCCCTCTGATTTTCCCCTTCTGTCCCCAGAGTCAGTTGCACATTAACTCTTTGACCTTTTCATAACTCTCTTGTTATTGGTCTTTGTGCCCAGAACAGCCTGAGGGATATGACGGTTAAAAAACACAGAGCATCCTCCTGGTCTGCATCAGAGCTCACCATCCCCCATTGTTAGGACAGCTGTTTAAAAAATACACATGCAAAAGTCTTAAATCTCGTCTCCCAGTTTTCAGTCATATGCTGTTTCTAATGGAGCATGACTTCTCTGTAGACGATCGCGTTGATGGTTCTGCATTTTTAAATCAATATCCTAAAATAACTTTGTGAAAGTATGGATTGGTTTATTACCTTCAAAGCAGCAGTTTGTTAAATTTAAATGGTAAAAATCATTAGTTCAACAGCCCACAGCTTAGCAGCTGTTAAAATTTGTTCCCTTTCATTATTTGAATTGAAAATTATTAATCAAAAAATATTTAATGGAATTATATGTAATAAAAAAATGGCTTACACAACTGTTACATCAGGAGTTGTAAAATAGAAATCATTTAAAAAATGTATCAAATAAAGATCTGCACTGACATTTGTGGAGCAATTTTTTTCTTAAAAATGAAAAACATGCATGGATGATACGTGAGGGACTTGTTTTTAGTCCAATAAGTACTGACAAAAAATTCTAACTGCAGTTGAACTGTAAGCACTGTAATAGTGGGAGGAGTTGCAAGGAGTGGTTGTAATGCTATTTATCTTTTGTGAAACAGCATCGGAATCACAAAGTTGGGGAGAAAGAGACAAAATGATGTGATTTCAAGTACCAAAGTGCAAATATTTAACATCAAGTTGCTGCAAAGAGGTGAAAATCTCCACAAGAAAACAAGCCCCTTTGTTTGCAGGGAGCCAGATTTTGTACCCAGTGTCAGACAGAATTGCACAATGAAAACAAAGACTGTACTTAGCAAATCTAAATTCTTGGTGTCTTTATTCTACAAACAAGAGATTATGCAATCAGTGTTTATTTCACAAAGATAAGTTTAAGCAAAGACAAAAAGCTTTTCTCCTCTCTGCTCTCATTTCTCTGCAATTAACAGCTGCATGTGACTATACAGGTGGCACGGACACGATGGGGAAAATGGCAGGTAGTGGGTCTTCCCAAAAGTTTTCCAAAAAGGCATACGTTTATCCCTTTTTCAGTTACGTGGTGCTGCTGCCTGATCTAGAACCAGTTCCGTGCATTATTTTCTTCTCTTGAAACTCACCCCAACTTCTGCAAGTAACACTACGTAACAGTTTTTTCCCAAACTGTTTCCACATGTGGGGTGAGTCTCAAAAGACACCAAAGCAGAACTGGCAACGTGTCAGTGAAAATTAGGTTATTGAAACTCCCACGTGAACCATCATCAGCACTGAGAAATATTTGGGAAATGAAGAAACATTGTCCTGTTTTCATTTCCTTAGTGCTCAAATACTTCTTGGTTGGTTTCAGCGGGGCAGTGGCAGCACTCACGCACCTGTGAGGCACACCTTTATTTATTAAAACAATATACACTAATACTTTATGTAAAAATGTAATATGCTATGTTGAGACACCAAATGAATCCAATTTAACACATTTATTGAAGCTGCCATGGCCGAAAAATGAGCTAAAACAAGACTTTATTAAACCGTTTGTCCAAATCTAATTTAATCTCTCGTTTCTTATTTGTGTGTTTGTAGCGGATAAAACAGGAGGTAAGCTTATAGCTGAGCTGGTCTGCTCATCTCTTTCATTCCCATCACAAAAAAACCTGCACAGCACCTCGCACACATACACACATGCCTGCCTGCATATGCAAAAAAAATAAAAAAATAAAAAATGCCCACACACACAGACACACACACGCGCTCTGACATACAAGCTCACAGAGCCCAGTGCTGCGGAACAGCCATCAGTCAAAGTGTGTTGGCGCTGCAGGTCCGGGGGCATTTACATAGATAGATGATGGAGAGATTATGGGGCACAGAGGTTATTAATCACACTGCTGAGAAGGAGAAGAGGGACTCCTTGGTGTCACTCTTCTCTCCAGGGATGGCTCTTTACCCTGGATATGTCTTTTGTGCCATTTTCAGTGTTCTATTTGCTGCCTAGCTAAACCACAGAGGTATTATAAGTGCCTTGGCATTCTGTATTGCTGCAGGGTAAAAGTACAGTGCAACGAAGTTCACCTCCAGTCAATACCTGCAGGGCTACAGTCCAGAAATTGTGCTGAAATGCAGAAGAACTACTTTTGCCATACCCGGTGGGTCATTCGGAAAAGAAATATGGAATCACGTGCAAACTAGTCGAGTAACCATTTTGACTACTTTTTACCTTTTTGCAGGGACAAATATCAGACGTGGTTACCAGTATATGCTTTTTACAGTGAATGACAATGAAGTATTAAAAAGCTAGGCGACCCAATTACTAATGATTCACATAACGGAAAAATATTTTTAAAAATTTCTTCATCCATTAAAAGGTTAAAAACTGCTTTAAACTTCGCTGTTCTGCTAAGAATCTGTTCCACGTGCCTTACTGGTCATTGACCTTATTGGCCTTAACTTATTTATTAGCAAGAGAAAAACAGTAACAGAAATTGTTATGTATTCAAGCCTAATTCTAATTCTCACCATATTGCATTAATATTTAAGTATATTTTTATATTTTATCATCAGTAACTGATGCTTTATTATTATTATTTATTGTTTTTTTGGCCCATCAGTTTCAGTTTAGTTTTGTCCTTTATTTATGTCTACACAGTTTTCTGTTTTCTATGTATGTTGTGCAACCAGTACTTTAATATCAGATGATATTTTCAGGGAATTTTCATATATAGACAAATATCAGGGCTGGATGTGAACCTCCATCAAAGAAACCACTCATTTATTTCCCATTAACATTAAATATTGTAAACATATTTGCACGAGTTGTTTTAGCAAATATTTCTTTACTTGCATACAACTCATATTAAAGCTGTAAGTAAACCTTAAAGATCTGCTCATATATTTAAATATATTGTGAAAAAATCGTGCTTCTCTGTTCCAGCTCGTCTTCTTCTACAGTAGTTTCACATGTGATTACTCAGAGAGTTAACTTCTCAATAACTCAATACCTCTCTGAAAATTTTAACCCTCCTGTAGTTTAACATTTAATAGCCTCCACCATTCTGCATGGTGTATGAATTTTGAATTGTGAGTGGTTGGAATGGGACACTGTGGGACTGGCAAATGTGATAATGGAGTAATCCACACCGACAGGTGAAGTACTCTGCTCCTCTGCACTGTTTGCTTTGGTAGATGTAGCCGCTACAGTCTGACCCCAATGGGACCTGACATTTGGACCCTCCCTGTCCTTTCTCCTCATTTGTCCATCTCCTCTTCCCAATATTGGGCTCGTGCAGCAACATGCTTATGGTGTCTGCATAGTCTGATGTTGCAGCGATGACTCTTTGGCCAAGTGGCATCTTTGTTTTTTTGAGAGGTAATGGGTTCATTGAATCACTTGGTTAAACCAGGCAGGCGGATGTATGGCAGGACTGGTGCTGCAGCTGATAGATGGATGGGTAGATGATGAATAGAGGGGTTGATGCATGGATGAAAACCTCGGTGGATGGATTGAAAGATGAGTGATACATGGGAGATAAGAGAATGAAAGCCACTTTAGGGATAAAGTGCACTGGTAATTTCCTTTTATCCTGATGACATTTTTCTTCCTTGATTCTTAGAACCTTTTATCATCCCTACAACTAAGCTGCGCTGCATGAGTCTATTAACAATATGAATAGAATATCTATTTAACAAATTTATTTAGTCAGGGTTAGGGTCAAGGAGAAAAGCCTGATGTGGAGACAGGAAAATATAGCATACTTTTATGCAGAAAAGGGTCAGGGTCAGAAAATAAACTACCGAAAAACTTTTTCAAAATAATGTTTAATTTTGTGAAACTTTGCATAACGATATAGACATGCCAATGGTTGCCAATGGACTCTCATGTGTCCACACTGAAGAGCAGCTAAACTAAAATAACTGTGACACAACAAAATAAAACCTGGGAAAAAAGTCAAGAAGTTTACTGAAGGTACCAAAAAAACAAAGAAACAGGCAAAACAAACAAACAAACAAACAAACAAACAAACAAACAAACAAACAAATCCTCAGCCAAGAGTCTTCAAGTAGTTTTAGCTGTTAGCACACCTTTTGTGCTGGTCCCTGCTTCAAATTTCAGCACTAGTGCAAGTCTATTTCGTGCACTCTAGTATTTAGTACTAGTATCTGAGGAACTAAAGATCCTCTGGATTAACTGTGTTTAAGAGAAGCAGCTGATAAGGCTAGCGCTCTGTGCTAACATCAACTTTATTTTAATACAGTTAAAACAACTCTTCCCCAAACCTGCAGCTCCTTATATGGCCACTAGGGGCTCCCTAAAAAAGCAAGTAAGTCCCAAAAAGATGAAGATGAAGATGAGAAAAGATTACTTTTCTTATATCTGGGAAATTCTTTCATTACAGCAGTTGAAATCCTATTATACACATTTTAGTATTAAAGTTTTAAATGGGCTCAGTAAAACAGCTTAATAAAAAAAAAAAAAGCATATTAAGTAACTTCACAAAAGCAGTTATAACTGAATTATAAGACTTGAGCAATGTCCAACAATGTCCCCCCACCAAGACAGAAGAATTGAGGTGGTGTACTAACAAAGCAGCTGGTTAAACGTCCTACATTCAGTCAGGCAAGTTATTTCTCATAGATGCTAACCTGAAAGTGCTACTGGAGCCTGTATCTGTTCAACTTGCCTGTTTTAGTAAACCAGACATAACAGGAGCTGATGTCCCCTCTTCATCATCAAGGTCTTGCTAGCCTGCAAAAGCAGTCATTAAAAGTATTTATATACTACACTCTCACTCCTACATCACATACCGTCCAAGGTGGTTGAAAATTCTGTTACAATGATATATCAGAGAACACTTTGAATATTTCATTCATTTAGATCCAGTGTGTGATTTAAGTCTTTCTTATTTTATTTTTTTTAGCAGAATATGTACAGTTGTATATCTGCTAGTATATAAACTCACCAACACATGTTATTAGAAGCAACTGCTTTTTAACACAAGTATCTACTCAGCCAATCACACAGCAGCAACTCAACACATTTAGGCATATAGACATAATTAAGAGGACCTTCAGTTCAAACTGAGTGTCAGAATGGGGAAGAAAGAGGATTTAAGCTGGTGTGGCTAGGCTGCTTCCATGTGATGGTAAAGCAACAGTAACTCAAATAACCTTCATTGCAACCAAGTGATACAGAAGAGCATCTCTGAATGCATAACATGTTAAACCTTAAAGCAGATTTACTCTATCAGCAGAAGAGCACACTAGGTGCCAGCCCTGTCAAGTAAGAACGGGAAACAGAGGCTACAATTTGCACAGACTCACCAAAATTGGACAGCAGAAGATTGGAAAAATGTTGATGGTCTGATGAGACTTGAATTCTTCTGCAGCATTCAGACAGTATGATCAAAATTGAATTAGAATATAAAAGCATGGCTCCATTTTGTCTCGTATCAACGGTTCAGGCTGGTAGTGGTGTTACAGTGTGGGGGATATTTTCTTGACATCTTAGTATCTGTTTAGCCTCGATTAAACTCCACAGCTCACCAGAGTATTGCTGCTGACCAAGTGCATCCTTTGCCATGTTCTAATGGCTGCGTCCAGCAGGATAAAACACACTGTGTCATAAAGCTCAGATCATCTCAAACTGGTTTCATTGAATTCACTGTACTCAGATGGCCTCCACAGTCATCAGTAACATTCTCAGTCCAGTAGAGCTCCTTGGAAATGTGATGGAATGGGAGGTTCACATTCCACAGTCTGCAGCGACTGTGAGATGCTGTCATGCCAATATGGACCAAAATCTCTGAGGAGTGTTTCCAGCACACTGTTAAATATATGCCATGAAGAATTAAGGCAAGTCTAAAGTAGGGCTGCCACGATTAGTCGACTAGTCACGATTACGTCGACTATCAAAATCGTCGACGACTAATTTAATAGTCGACGCGTCGTTTGAAGCTTTGTAAGATCACAAAAGACGAATAAGTAGTAGGATTTGGGAGTGTAATAACGGACTGAAACAGAAGATGGCAGCACTGCATGTACAAGGATGCCAGCTGCCGTTAAAGGCAAAAGAAGAAGAAGCTGTGTCCCAGAATTCATAGCGCAGCCGTGCTCAGTTTCCAGCAATGGCGGCAGCTAGTTAGTTTTAATATCACTCTTATTATTCTTTCTGGGTCACAAAATAAACGTCTAACATGTTTTCAGGCGAGAATGTAGCTGTGTAAACTTCAAATATCTGCTCAGTTTATCCAGACACCACAAAAGCACTCAGGAAGCGCTCACGTCTGTTACCCACCAGCTCGATAGCTAGCCGGGGTTCTAGGCTCACTAGAGTCGGTGAGAACACCGGACTCCGGGCAAATCGTTTTCAAACCCACCGCCGTCTTTCGCTACTCAGGTTAAACATGATATATAAGTCACTTAGATAACTGAAAAATGTTATTGTTTGGCTTTTTTTAGTATTTCATTTGTTCCTGGGTAAATCGGTTTGGCTGAGATTAAAGTTATAGTTTTACACAGCTGAATAAACGTCAAGCAAACAACTGATTATCAGAAGTGTGAGATGCTTGAGAACATACTTCGGTGTCCTGTTATATTTTAGATAGCAAGGAGCAGACGGCCGAGTTTATTAAACTCCACCGAAACAATCTGCAGATTTCATTAAAATTTAATAAACTATCATCTTGTCTTTATTTTTAGTTAGCACATACCTTAAACACTTAAAGCTGTAAGCTAATGATAGTTATATAAGAGCAGATGCATACTGGTGCAATAAGCTGTACGTTTTACGTCCAATGGATGCATGATCTGATTAGTCAACTAATTGCAAAAATAATCGGTGACTAGTCGACTATCAAAATAATCGTTTGTGGCAGCCCTAGTCTAAAGACAAAAGGGGGTACGACCCAAGACTAGCAAGGTGTATCTATGAAGTGACCGAATGATATGGAATTATACAGATGTTGTATTAAGTCAGGATGGGAGGTTTTGTGTTGAAAATAAAGGGTAATAAGATGATGTTTTTCTCCTGCTTCCATTACAGTTAAGTTTTAGTCAATTAAAACATATTGGAAATTGAGTAAAGGCAAAGTGTGGGATGAGGAGGATATTGTGACTATGGTGGGGTGTCTACTCATTTCTATCTTTTCATTTGAGGAAAAAAAAAATGCTAAAACTTTTGTTTGAGGTCTAAAAGCTGTGATTTCAGATTTTTTTAAATAACTGTGCCCGGTCTCATGTTTTTAATTATTTATCAAGAAACAAACTAACTGTCCCTTTGTGTCAACCATGGACATAAATCGTGGATTCCAGCCGTTCAGACTAAGATTACCTAATTCCTTGGAGATTACTGTGAGACTCCAGCTGCCAGAGGATTTGACATGATGTGGAGAAATGTCACCAACCAATCATGATACAGATTGTAGCAATCAATCAATCAATCAATCAGCAGTGTGCGTTGTGTGTGTGTGTGTTTGAGCACAGTATTCACCCGTTTGCTCTTCCAGGTCAGCATGTAAAAACGGAGACGCACAGAGACCCTGAAAGCATCGCCTTTCACATTCATCAATTACCGCACGCGGGAATGTTGTGTCTGTCAGGAGGAGCAGATGGTGTGTGAGTGCGCGTCTGTGGGTGAGTAAGGCAGGGTGAAGGTGTCGGTACGCATGTGAGAAACAGAGAAAGGTGATGACAGAGACAGAGATAGAAATGTATGAGACAGAGATGTACAGATGTGTGAGGGAGATATGCACAGGTGTGTTACACGGGGGGAGGACTGGCGTGCTCGACCGTCTCACTGCGCCTGGTGATGGCTGCAGGATAACTAATCAATCTGTACCTGCCTCAGAGAGGGAGAGAGGGTGGGGAGGAGAAGGAACACTCAGACAAGATTAGCGGAGAGAGATCATGTCAGCCGTGCACACTGCTGGCTTCACTGCAGATCCTGTCTGTGTGCTATTTTTTTCCTGGCTTTTAAGATAAACTTGTGTTTATGTATTAATACGTTTGATTACATTTCTTTGGAAGAGGGAAATAAAACTCTTTATGTGGCTTTTCATTGTGTGTGTGTGTGTGTGTGTGTGTGTGTGTGTGTGTGTCTAAAAAAACAACATGGATATTAGTCAT
The DNA here is from genome assembly GCF_001858045.2 of Oreochromis niloticus. Classification (NCBI taxonomy): domain Eukaryota; kingdom Metazoa; phylum Chordata; class Actinopteri; order Cichliformes; family Cichlidae; genus Oreochromis; species Oreochromis niloticus. The sequence goes on along the minus strand of NC_031971.2, from coordinate 18,637,601 downwards.
GCTTGTAGAACCCAACACTTAGTCACTTCATATTTTTCCCAATTACTCAAATTCCTTGGGGGTGCAACCAGAGCAGTGAAGTCAAGTGGAGGCAGTGAAATTATTTTAAACGGATAGCTTATTTAGCTTATAGTGAAATATATATTTAAACAAATTGCCGCCTTTGTGCTGTATTTTCTTTTTTTGGTAATACTTCAGCAGAAATTTTCAGAGATGAGCTGAGACAAAACAGCCCCAGAATCTGATTTCCTTCTCCCCTAAACTTTCAGAACTTTGCAAATCTACTTTCCACCCAAATGTTGCTTGTGCAAATCTTGCCGCTTCCTTCAGTGGGGAAGATTTTTTTTTCCTTCCTTCTTCTTCTTCTTCTTCTCCCTCCTGCTCTTAACAGTGTACCAGCGGTTCTAGGGGCTGTCATATTGCATCAGCGCACTGCTGATTACTTCCACCTTGTCTCCCTCGTCAGGAAATGATTCTGACACGCACTCACACCCTGCTTTCTCTGCATCAATATGCGTGCGATGGAAAAACTGCAGACAGTAAATAAATAATGAAAGACAAGGTAGGGAGGAGGAGGAGGAGGAGGAGGAGGAAGGGTGGGGGCTCTCTTGTGTCGTTCTCTCTTGGTCTCTTTCTCTGTCCTCTGTGTGTGTGTGCGAGTGACTCACTGTGGGAAAGTGCTGTGTGCATTGTGCGAAGGTACCTACGTGCATCGCGAGCATCTGCAGCCGTACAGTTTTCCTTTTAAGTCGGAGACGGAAATAAAATTATAGGATTTATTACACAAACACTCCTGAAATGTTTGAAGGCACTGATGACTGCAATAAAGCTTTTAAAGATGGCACTAACCTTGAAATTAGAACATCAGGAGCATTCATTTTGACTTCCTTGAAATAGCACATTCATTTCTATTATCCAGTATTCCAATCAGGGCTGCCCTTTCTTAGCGCTTCCTCACCTCAGGAAGGTCTTTGGAAGTTTCTCTTCCTGGTGGCAAGATGTAAGTGTGCCAGTAGTGCAGTGCAGGAGCATTTTCAGTCAAAATCCCTCAAGGGATTATCACAGACACTCTGCATTTCTGTGGAGGACACAGAGAGGGCAAGCACATCTGATTGGCCCACTAACCCCCGGTACCCAGTGGCATGACTGGCATCAGAGGGGCCCGCATACATGTCAGTATTTATTTAGATGGCAGGTGATTTACAGTCACTCTCTTCACTCATAGCATTACGGGTACAGTTCAACAACCGTGCAGCCCTTGCGAGAATATCCTACATCTTCATCCCGTTAACAGAGCATGTGAGGATTCACTCCAGTCATGCAAAACATTTATATGTTGATGCTGTAATGACATCCAGACCTAATTAATGTTTAGTTGTCTAAACATTCACGCCATCCAGTTTATCAAATGACTTCAGTTCCACATATGCTGCAGTGTTTGTCTTGGATAATGTTTTGCAAACGCGTTTTTTAATTCATGCTTTGAAAAAATAAATATGAGGAAGTAAAATGCACATTGTTGCAGGCCAGCGATCCCACACTTATCAGTATTAGGAAACAAAAATTAAGCAATCGGGTGAAACTGAGAAGTCCTTGATATCATTTTCAACACAAATAGAAGCTAATTTCAATGGTTCTTTCCAACAATGACGAAAGACACACTATTAAAGGAAGTCACATTTAAAATCATCTTCAATGACCCAGATGTCTTTGACTGGAGTTGATCTGCGTCTGAAGAACAGACAACAAAATATTATAGACTGATGGCTTGTTTCATTTAGTTTGCCTACTATGGGTTTTAAATTAAACCTCAGTGTTTAACTTTTTTAAAAAAAAGTTAGAGGCAAGGCTGATTGGGCATGTGCAGAGGAGGGACACTGGATATACTGAACAACAGGATGCCGAGGATGGAGCTGCCAGGCGGGGGAAAAAGAGGAAGACCTCAGAGAAGATTTGTGGATGTAGTGAAGAAGGACATGCAGAGGGTTGGTGTGACAGAGGAGGATTCAAGGGATAGGATGAGATGGAGACGGATGATTACTGCGGCGGCCCCTAAAGGGAGCAGCTGAAAGAAGAAGAAAAAAGCATCCTGCATGTACACACAGCACGTTTTGCCAGATGTCGCTGCATACATAGAAAGCGAGAGAACAGTTTAACACTATCCCTGCCAATGACGAAATATTCCAGCAATCGCTTTTTTCACATCATGCAATAGCATTAAAAATGTAAAACTCTAAAAATTATCCTGGAGGTCTTGAATGATTAATGATTCATGAGTCACCGGGAAGTTCAGAACAATACTCTGGCGGGGAAAGTGTTAAGGAACAAGAAAGTCTGCATTAGAAGGTTGGGGAGGTGGTGGTGAAGTCAGAAGTTTGTCTGGCAGGCAACCGTGTGTTTTTTTAAAATGTTTTATCCCATTTGGAAGTTTTTAGGAAGTTCTTTTGCTTCTTTTTTGTGTTTTGTTTTTTGCTTGCACTGCTTAGTTAGTTTTAGACACTAAAATGCATTAGGTTAGGTTTAGTTGTCAAAAATTATAAACAGTTATATATTGGAAAAAAGTGAGTTTTAAATTTAAATTGAGATTTAGATTGACTGCACAGCTTTAACCTTGCACCTTGAAAAATGACACTTACCCAGTTTATTTAACTGTGACTGCAAGCGTTTGTTTACAAGAGTCTAACCTGACGTCAGACCTCATGTCCTATTGCTACAGCACAGTGTGTGACCACGGCGATGTCATAAGATGCCTCGAGGAGCCAAAATGTACCGTTTGATGTTGAGGAAATCAAAACTAGCCAGAACAGAGTGCATTGTTTTAAAAGATTTTTCTTTTTCAAACCTGGGTCATCGCAACCAGGGAGTCAATCCACAGTGATGATTAGGATTTCAGAAAATTTGTTCTAGTAACAAAAAAGTATGATGGAAATGAAATAGTGGTACAAATTTGTGAACAAATGAGTAAAAACAGTGAAACTAAATGATCACCTCTAGTTGTAAACAAACACCCAAACTCACAGCAGAGCCCCCCTTTTAAATTTGACCTACTTCATTTACCTGCGCATCTTTTCACCGTGCAAAAATTGCTTCTGACATTTTGGTTTTGTGTCTAAATAAAGCAGTATGTTGAGCAAACAGTTAGCCCTTTACCACTTGTCTGACTTATCTGTTTCCTGCAGCACTTGGCAACATAGTAGAGATGTGCTATGTGACTGAAACTGGAACAGGACCTTAAATAAATAAATAATTCATAAACTTTATTTATAAGGCACTTTTCTTAACAAGGTTACAAAGTGTTTCACAGAAGGAAATTTGTAGAATATTAAAAATATAAGAAAAATAAGGCTACTAAATACTGAAAGTAAACTTTTAAAGCTTTACTAGCTTGTATTTCCAGCTTTTGAAAAACGGCTTCGTAAGATAGCTGCTGCTTTAACAAGGTAAGAACATAACAGGTACCTGGAAAATTCAGGTTGCTACTTACCTGGAAAGGTTTAATGCTTCTTGGTCAAGCAGAGGCTGTGCAGCATCTGGAGGATTGCACATAAGCAGTAAGCAATGGCCTTGCTTGCAACATGCACAGCATCCTGTGCATGAAGGCAAGTTGAAGAGACCGCTGTTTCATGTGTTCCTTGCATCACCCGCTTCACATGTGTAACTCAGTCGGTATTCCTTCTAGACCTCGTGTGCATGTGCGTATGCTCACATTGTCTCTGGTGGTCAGAAAGAATTAAACAGAGCTTAGTTTTAAATTCACACAAGTGCAGATCTTGTACATTGTGTTCTGCTAAAAGAAACAATTGCCAAAGCTTAAACTTTGATGGCCAAGTTGAAATAAATCAGAACCAAAGCTTTAAGGGACTGTCAATTAATGTAAACCAGACGTTTATTGTCTTCTTCTTACTGAAATGATCGTACACTTTTCACGGTATTAAGTCGTGTTAAGTTTGACTACGCAAAACTGCAAACTTGTGTACCGTGAAATGCTTTTCAAGAGCGTGAACTTCTAGTTTTCTTTTAAGAAGGAATTACATCTTCCACTGTTTCAGATTGCGCTGCAAGGTCCAAGCACTGCCTAAATGGTTGTCTCCTGTAAAACATTAAAGTTTACACTGTAAAAAGACAATTCTATAAAAAATTGAAAATTTGCTGGTAATTTATTAATCCTTTGTTCCCTCCATTTTAATGGATGTTTGAATAAATATAAAATGGGTGGTTTTGGATGGTTAAGAAAAAATAAGGAAATTCATTTTAAAACATTCATTGTACTGTATTGTTTTTACAGATTTTTATCATTCTTTTTTCCTTTTTACAGTATATCTTGATGCACAATATTAACTGAAATTCGGATTTAAAGAGGATCTGGTTAACTGTTGAATTGATAATTCTCCAATAATGTGGATGCAAAACATACAGAAAAAGAAGAATGTGATGTTTCACATTGAATGGTTTAATTGTTCCTGTATTAACAGGATGACACCCGTCACATCTGTCCATTAAAAATAGTCCTGTGGGAGCTATTTAGCCTGCACAGCCTTTAAACGCTCACTAACACGCTTTACATGTAGTTTATCTTTTGTAAACAACAAACATCTGATTAAGCTGTTGCTTGCTATACATGATCAAACTTTCTTTTCAGTTTAAAAGTGTTTTCAACCAGAACAGATGAGGAAGAAGTCCCCTCCGTGAGACGTCAGGCGTGTCCTTTACTTCAGTCGGCTGACTTTCCATGGTTTATGGCTGTTAGTTTCTTCCAATCTGAATGTGGTGCTACACTGGGGACCGAAGGCTAACGTGCTATAAAAATGCTATCATGTTTTAATAAGCTGCTGGCGTCACAGGCAGGGTTTGATAGAGACACTAATGGCCCTGTTTTTTAGAGAAACAAAATCTGAAGGAGTGGTGGATGCTTGATGTCAGACGTTTCTCAGTCCTATTTGCAATTTTTGGGGTTTTGTATGTTTTCATTCACTGATTTTTTAAAGATGATTTTACTTTTGCTTCACTTGCAGTTTGATCGGTTTGGTGACAGTGAGAGTGGCAGCAAAGCTACTTGTTATGGTTTAAGTTGGCTTGTGTTACATTGAGTACCTTTAACATGTTGAAAAATGACATTTAAGGCTATCCACTGTGTTTAAATGTGACACCAAAGAGTTTTTGTCTGGAGTTTATATATGTAACCTGTTAAGACTGAGTCCAGTCTCATCACTGCCATGAGACAGAGCACTGACACCCAAGGACACCTTCTGTCTCTTGGACGTCGACGGCTCTGATGAAGCGGCCCATGGCTGAGAATGGGATAGCTTGTCACATATCCCCACCACCTTGCTAACTTGCTAACATGCTCCTGCTACCTTCTCAGTCTCTGTCTCTGTCTCTCCCTGTCAAAGCAGAAAGCTGAACATTAGCACTGGGGCCTGAAGACTTTAAATCCTACTTCCCGAGCAGAGTAGGAGGTGGGGGGAAAGAAGGATTAGAGAGAAGTGTCTCTGATGTTATTTAATCTCACCGTCCAGGGAGTGAGCGAGCCGGCGCACTCCCAGTGCACATTATCGACCTCCGATGACCAGCGAGGGCGGGTGAGGGGGGAACGGGTGCCTTAGATGCCACATTGCCGCCAACACCGCTGCTGCAGAGCACTTCAAGCCATCTTCCTGGCCGTCCCTAAACAGTCAGCAGCTCAATTTGGGTGATGGCAAGCGTGCTCAGTCAGGGGAGAAGTCAGTCCCGGATGATTTCCTCCTTTTCTGCTCGTTCTCCTCTGCACTGACACCCCTCTTCCCCCATCTCAGCTATCGTCCAAATGCGCCTATGTCCTCCCTTTGCCTCCCGCTGCCTGTCCCCCACCCACCTCCGCAGCATTCCTATTCCCGCCCCCTACCTACCCCAGAAACTAAAAGACCCAGCAATCATTCAGTCGCTCAAGTTATCTCAGGAGCCTGTCTCGCTTCACCTCCCCCCTCCAACCTCCCTTCTTCTACTTCCCTGCATCCCTCCACCCCTGTGCCCCCCCCCCAGTGCATTCCAGCATGACAAACCACATGGGATTTCACTAGTCCTTTAAAGTCTGCTGCCTCTGGGAACCACTCTTCTTCATGCAACATTTTAGTATTCTAGGGAATACGTGACTGGGGAGGCAACCAATGCAGTTATATGTCTCCCATCTCCTCCAGGTTGTTATTTCTGTTGAGGCTTTAAAAACAGGCAAGAAAGGTAATACTTACCAGGTGATCAAAAGTGATTACTGATTTTTCCCTTTTTTATATATGTTTTTATATCGGGGCATTTATTTTTCTCTCTGTCCATGGTTTCTGCACATAAACGGTTCTACCAGCATTTCTTTTACTGAAGTCATTTTTTTTTTATTTTAACACATAAAAGCATCACAACAACAATATACAAATTCTTAGTAATCTTTAAAACCAAAACACATTTACACATGCAACAATAGGGTTTAAGACAATGAGTAACTTATTGAATAATCGCGTTTTTGGAATGTCTCAACGTTATTTTGCTGGAGGGACTGCTGTTTACGCTGAAGGAGGAGTTTCATCGATGCCTTCTCTCCAGAACAACATCTGGCATGTCAAATATATGTAGCGGTCTGTAATTAATTCAAAATTTGAATGTTTTCAACATGACCTACAACTCTTTACTGGCATTACTTTCTACCTTTTTGACAGTTACAACCTTTAGTGATCCAAACTGAAAGGAGAAAAAGAAAAAGATACAATGACCTATGTAGTTCTGTAAGGGGAGAAAAAGGATTTTCTTTGAGAATATGACCCCTCAGACAGCAGTCTGACTCAAACATCTGGCGCTGCCACAATCAAATGACGCCCAATTAGAGCTTAAAGAAGTGTAGCTCACCACACAAGACAATGTGGGCCGTTCTGCTCTAAGTCCACTCAAACCAGGAAGCACATCAACAAACCCATCACAGGAGCGCTGCTGCCATCGTTCGCAAACATATCACACTGCCAGCAACCTTCTAAACATGAGCATGTGGATTGTGGATTACATAAAAAAGAACAAAAAACTGAATAGGACTCAGTTTGATATAATAATTGAAGTTAAAAAATATATAAAAGGTTGAAGAATAATCATGAGAATAGATTATTGCTCCGGGGTGAAGTGTGTTGGGTTTGTATATCCTCGATCCTTGTGGTCTCTTCCTGTTTGACAGATTCAGGGTGACTGTATGATTGTCTGTTTGAGTCCTTTACACAGGATTGGCTGCGAACCTACAGCCACGACACTGAAAACACATTCATAGACACCAAAAATATACATTATGATACTGTCAAAAGGTACAATAATTACACAGAAAAGGAAATTACAGAGTTAAAACAACACCATTATGTTATCATTTATCTTTTTGTCTGTCCACGTTTTCTTCTTTCATCTTCTCCAAATGTTTCGGGCGTGATGGGTTCTGTGAACCCATGAAGTGCTCCTGGCAGAGAGTCAAGAGTCCCACCTGCCCTCCTAACTGGTGGATGGGGTGGCCACGGCTTTCTTTCTAAAAGAACCACCGAAAAGCTTCGCCATTGTTGACCGGCGTCCTCTGTGGGAGACAAAATGTGAAGGACACATTTTATTTCACAGGTTTCATGGTGATGTCACTGGCAAGCTCTTGAAAATAAAACAAAAATTCATGTTCAGAAATCACAGATGGGAATAATCCGCAATGTAAGGAGCGGTTGGGTAGAATCGGCTAGAAACAGCATGGACATTAAGTAAAGTAAAAATCCCAGAAGGGCACTTAAAATGGCCAGAAAGCACAACCACCAAATCAAGTATTTCATCAAAGAGCCAGCCAAGGTGATTACATCCACGTCCCACCCACACCCAAATAATCATTACGCTGTATGAAATATTCAATACAAATTCCCAAGAAGCAACAATGAGGCATTTAATTACTGTGAGCTCTAGCCGCAGTGAGGGGGAACAGTGCATCATTTCAATTTGAGCCCGCGCCAGCAGCCACCCCTCCTTCTTCTCCCCGAAACCTCTACGCCAGAGTGACAGCCTCTTCTTTCCGAAACTCATTTGGAAGTCAGAGACATAAAATACTGGAGTCTCCAACCAATCCCCATGACCAATTAGCACATTTTTTTGAATTTTTTTTTCCTGTTGACGGGGGAAATGGTGCATAATCACAACTAAAATCACTTTAGTCTGAGTGGAGAGCAATTTGACATTTTAATACCAAGTGTCATTGGCAGCTCCTTAAAGGCATGCTGATGAGTACGTTAGCACCAGACAGGCGCCTGCTCTCAAGCTTATACAGGTTATTGACCACATGTAAAACCTACAGTGTACAACGGGCGCTGATAGTAATTGATATTTAAATTGCCCAAAAGGATTCCAAGCATTTGTAATTATTAATTGCCTGGCATCATGACACAAAACACTGTTTTTTTTTCCCATTTTTCGATAAACAATGAATTTGCCTGATAAGTGCTGCAGGAGGAGTAACATTTGTGCAGTAAATGCAGTAGGCGGGATTAATGCTGTTGTCATTTGTCAAGCCGTGCATTGCAAAATGGATATTTTAAGCAGCCTAAATTAGTTTGTTTTCTCCACCAAAGAGGCTGCTCAGTGACAAGTGGAGTAACAAGCTGAACAACTTCTACTTCACTTAACTTTTTAACCTAAAACCAAAGCCAGTGTGTTTACATTGACTTTTAATGTCATTAGACACTGCATGCATATGCTGGTCTGTAGTATCAGACTGAAGAACAAGTGCAATACATTGGCAATTTGTTTGATATCAGAATAAACAAGAAATTACATCATTTAAATGTGTGTAGAGTGCACTGTTCAACATTATGTGTAACAATAGAGCTAAGACAATAGATTTCTTAATTATCAGATATCAGTCTCCATATATGCAGGGAGGTCACCTGAGCCCACACATGTGGTATCTTTTCATACCTAAATTCTGAAAATGTGATACTTGCACCAGTTCTTCCAGAACTGAAGGGGGCGGCATAACGCACAAGAAAAACTACATGTGGAACAAAGAGTTAATCGCTCATTGGTGAAAATGTCAGAGTCAAGCATGAAAGTACTGTTTGAAGGGGCGTCACCAAACTGCGGTAACAAAATCACAAAAGGCACCATGCAAATGATGCTATCGTGCTTTTCCAACCAAGCAAGAAAATGCTTCCAGTTCAGCGAAGCACCTTAAAGACTGGCATCCAAATCTGTTCAAAGAATTCAAGTTGGGTAAGTTTCGGTTCAAACTGATAATATCTAAAGTGTTATACTTGTATATTATCCTGAAATAAACATTTCCATGCTGTTTGAGACCACTGTTGTGAAATAAGCAACAGTTTGTAGGCTAAAATGTTAGCAATAGCTAAAGTGATTTACATGCATAAGGTAATGTAAAGAATTACTACCTTGTAGTAAAAGTAGCATGCTACTTGACAACCACCCTAATTTTTCAGTGTTCTGTCAATAAGATTTAATCATAACATTTTAAATAAACTGTCTACTACCACAATGTCAGTGATTTAAAACAACTTTTTAATAAAGGATTTTATGTTTAAGTACAGGAGATAATCATTTTGTTTTGGTATGAATTTGGTATCGTGAATCATGTACTTCAGTTGGTGCTAAATTACTGTACTGTATTGTGACATCCTTTTTATATGTATGTGTACAATGTGTGTCCAGCAAGAATTATAGCCTTTTCACTTTCAAGTAACCAAAACTATTACTTGAGTGACATCAATGAGAAGGTCATAAGCACAACTTTTTAACTAGTGCTTACGATGGCTACACTGACACTGCAATAAGGACTTTAATGTCTTCTGCTCTGACAAGT